>NC_137519.1:4770000-4960000 GCF_041902795.1 Electrophorus electricus
ACACACACACTCACACACGCTCAGACACACACACACACACAGACACACACACTCTCACACACACTCATACTCACACACACTCTCACACATACTCTCACACACACACACAGAGTCACTCACTCACTCACACACAGTACCCTCGTTCTTCTGGTCTGCATGCAGCCAGCGATTACAGCACCTCCCCTTCACTCATTCCTCACCCACCTCCTCTGTTCTTTTTCTCCTCACTCCTTTACTCTTATTCCCCCTTCCCATTGCACCATTACCCTTTCTGCACTCAGTTTCCTCCCCCTTTTCTCCCCCTCTCCCTCCCTCCCTCCCTCTCTCTTTCTCCTTCTCCACTGCAAATCATGCAAATCAGCTCTACGCGCATGGAAAATGTATCGCAAAGCGTTCATCTTTTTTTTTTTTTGCATTCTTCAGAAAGAGGAGGCTCTGAGAAAAGTAGCAGGCATGGTAGGGACTGAGTGTGGAAAACGTAGGACAGAGAGACAGACATGGGAGAGAGATCAGTGTTCAGTTTTCTTTGTGACTCTCATAAACTTGCTGTTATTCTTACAGTCACCCACAAGCTCACACACTCACTCAGATTGGGATACAGAGAGAGAGCAACAGAGAGAGAGACAGAGAGAGCAAAACGAAGAGACAGAAAGAGGCAAAACAGAGAGACAGAGTGAGATAGAGAGATGATAGCAAGTAATCATAGTGTTCAATTGACGTAACTCAGCTTTCCTGATTAAATTCAGATGAAATTCAACAGAACTTGACCACTCAATCAGCTCCTTTCCTTTACAGAGCTGTGGGGCAGACCTGTGGGGTAAAGCTGTGGGGTAGAGCTGTGGGGTAGAGCTGTGGGGCGAAGCTGTTTGGGACTGAGTTGAGGGGCGCACCTGTAGATAGAGCTATAGAGCAGAGCAGTAAGGCGGAACTGTTGGGCAAAGTTGTGGGAGGCGGAGCTGTGGGGGCGTGGGGGGGGGCAGAGTTCTGACAATGCCAACAAACAAAAGAAAAGGCAAAAGAAAGACCGACAGGGAACGCAGGAAAACACCAGACATAAATACACAAACCATTTAACGCATAACCAGAAAACACCAGACATAAATACACAAACCATTTAACGCATAACCAGAAAACACCAGACATAAATACACAAACCATTTAACGCATAACCAGAAAACACCAGACATAAATACACAAACCATTTAACGCATAACCAGAAAACACCAGACTTAAATACAGAAACCATTTAACGCATAACCAGAAAACACCAGACATAAATACACAAACCATTTAACGCATAACCAGAAAACACCAGACATAAATACACAAACCATTTAACGCATAACCAGAAAACACCAGACATAAATACACAAACCATTTAACGCATAACCAGAAAACACCAGACATAAATACACAAACCATTTAACGCATAACCAGAAAACACCAGACTTAAATACACAAACCAATTAACGCATAACCAGAAAACACCAGACTTAAATACACAAACCATTTAACGCATAACCAGAAAACACCAGACATAAATACACAAACCAATTAACGCATAACCAGAAAACACCAGACATAAATACACAAACCATTTAACGCATAACCAGAAAACACCAGACTTAAATACACAAACCATTTAACGCATAACCAGAAAACACCAGACTTAAATACACAAACCATTTAACGCATAACCAGAAAACACCAGACTTAAATACACAAGCCAATTAACGCATAACCAGAAAACACCAGACATAAATACACAAACCATTTAACGCATAACCAGAAAACACCAGACATAAATACACAAACCATTTAACGCATAACCAGAAAACACCAGACATAAATACACAAACCATTTAACGCATAACCAGAAAACACCAGACATAAATACACAAACCATTTAACGCATAACCAGAAAACACCAGACATAAATACACAAACCATTTAACGCATAACCAGAAAACACCAGACATAAATACACAAACCATTTAACGCATAACCAGAAAACACCAGACTTAAATACACAAGCCAATTAACGCATAACCAGAAAACACCAGACTTAAATACACAAACCCTTTAGCACATAACCAGAAAACACCAGACATAAATACACAAACCATTTAACGCATAACCAGAAAACACCAGACATAAATACACAAACCATTTAACGCATAACCAGAAAACACCAGACTTAAATACACAAGCCAATTAACGCATAACCAGAAAACACCAGACTTAAATACACAAGCCAATTAACGCATAACCAGAAAACACCAGACTTAAATACACAAGCCAATTAACGCATAACCAGAAAACACCAGACTTAAATACACAAACCAATTAGCACATAACCAGAAAACACCAGACATAAATACACAAACCATTTAACGCATAACCAGAAAACACCAGACTTAAATACACAAGCCAATTAACGCATAACCAGAAAACACCAGACTTAAATACACAAGCCAATTAACGCATAACCAGAAAACACCAGACTTAAATACACAACCCAATTAACGCATACCAGAAAACACCAGACTTAAATACACAAACCAATTAGCACATAACCAGAAAACACCAGACATAAATACACAAACCATTTAACGCATAACCAGAAAACACCAGACTTAAATACACAAGCCAATTAACGCATAACCAGAAAACACCAGACTTAAATACACAAACCATTTAACGCATAACCAGAAAACACCAGACTTAAATACACAACCCAATTAACGCATAACCAGAAAACACCAGACTTAAATACACAAGCCAATTAACGCATAACCAGAAAACACCAGACTTAAATACACAAACCCTTTAGCACATAACCAGAAAACACCAGACTTAAATACACAAACCAATTAGGGCATAACCAGTAAACAGGTGGAAACGATAAGACAATCAGTCCGTAACAAGGGGCAGAGCACAAAGAAAAACAGAAAGGAAACCAAGGCTGTGTTCAGAATATATATACTATATACTATATGCTATATACTATATACTACTCGCATACTGATTGGCCCGCAAATCAGCATGCTGTGTGCAACCAAAGCAAATTTATCCATTACGCAAAAGATACGGATGACGTACTACTTCTGCCAAATATTCCAGTACGTGTCCTCGTGGTGTACTCATCATCCCATCATGCAGCATTGGGAGAACGTGTTTCCCAAGTGGGCGGAACATTCATACGTTCATGTGACTTTGTAGTATGCTTTGCATTTGTCACATACTGGATACTATACTGCGTGCTACTACAGAGACCAGTATCCAGTATGCACTATATACTGAGTGCAGTATGCAGTATACGGAATGTAGGAAGCTATTTCGAACAAGGCCCTAGAACCAAAACAACAAACACGTGAAGGCATCACCATGGGAACTGCAACACCAGGGAGGGGAACGAATGTGTGTGACAACCACATGACTCTTGCAAAGTTCAGATGTTCAGTCCAGCCCCCAGTATTTCTGAACTCTGTATCCAGAGCAGGTTCACAGAAGGTAAGCAGTGCTACTTCTGACTCTGCCAATGTAGTATTAAAATTAATAAATGTTTGAGGTCTTATGACAATACATATTATTTACTTAATTCATTCCAAATCCTTTGCTTGAAATACTTGGGATAGAATTCAAATGAAGGTGTGTCTAACTGTGGTCCTGCAGTGGTTTCCACCTTCATGTCACACATCAGATCCTGTTACAGCCAACAGGCATTCAATATAGCATCTGAATAATAGCGCTAAGTCTGTTGAAACTAAACTATAAGAACCAGGCCTACTGGACTTGACTGCAGTGAATAAAGTGCTGCAGGGATGATGGAAGTGAAAACTGACCCCTGACCTCGGCTCAGCGCAATCTAACTGCTGACGCTGGACACAGAGCTGTCTTCAATTATCCTATTGCTACTCACTCAGACCCACAGTAATAAACAGGGAAAGAGGTTTAGCGGTCACGTAAACTGCACCTAATAAATCAGCAGGCAGATCCATAGCGTAATTACCATATATTAAGGAGGCACGTCGCCACGCTGCACCTATCACGTACTCGCACCCGTAATTAACAAGCAGGGCTTGTCCTATCCAGTTTTAAATTATTAAATAAGCGGCGTTACAGTGACGCAATCGGAAACGGGTCCATTTCCACCGACGGGGTTTATTAGTAACGTACATAACCACAGCCCTGCATTTAATCAATTTAAACGGTTTGATTGCAATTCATTCCCCACCTCGTTTGTCAGCCTCAGTTAAAGCGTTAGTCAGCTGTGACACGCACATACAAATATTCAGAATCCACGTAGACTTGTCGCTACTTTCTTATTTCCTAGAGAAGAGAGATTGACTACGCAGCGGCGGAGCTGTCCCGGGTTGGCATATGAGGCAATCCCTCGTCAGACTTTATGAATACTCGACTAAAGGGGTGCTTGAGTTCAAAAACGACGTCGCATGTCTTATCGAGCGTAAATGCGCAGTCTTCCGCGGTCTACTTTCTCGCCTCGAGCAAGGTTAACTGGGCTCATTCTCAGGCGTAGAGGCAGTAACATTCAGACTTCGCCCGGCTGTTTGTTGAGCGGACGCGCTATCCTTCACCGTGGGCGCCTGCCGCTATCGACGACTGTGCGGTGCACCCGACCGACGCGGGCACGACAATCTTAAATAGGCTACATGCAGCCATACAGCCGCTTCCAAATAAGCAGCCGACTCCAGAGACGCGCAGTGTGCGCATGGGGTGGGGGCTGTGTGTGTGTGTGTGTGTGTGTGTGAGAGAGAGAGAGAGAGAGAGAGAGAGAGAGAGAGAGAGAGATCAACTAGGATGTTGCGGCAGCTTCTTCCCCCTCTAGTAACAGCCTCCTCCCCCCCGATTCTTCCTGCCCACGCCAACTCGCACCGCCTTGCACCACCTACACCACCCATAGCTATGGCTGAACCACAAGGGCGCCGTCCTGCTCTCAGGTGTGGCCGTCGGTGATGGTCTCTGTTGTTCGCAGTTCCATTTCGCGCGTCTAACGTTATCGCATTACAAGAATTGAACCGCGTAAAATCGACCTCATCGGCCAGTGACTCAGGAAGATAATGAGCCGTGCTCCCAGCGGTAGAGACCCCATTAGGATACCCTGCAACAACCGACTGACATTTTTTAAGCCAGACGACAAATAATAGCCCATTCTTTGTAATTTAAGACCTTGGATTCATGAATCACACCCATCATATTGTTCAAAACTTGTCTGCACAAGACGGAACGTTAAAGGTAACTATGATAGGCTGACAGAGGGGATTACAGCGCCTAGTCCACACCGCAGGCGCTCCGCCTACACTGTCAACGCGAAACTTCTTACCAGAAACACAAAAGACACGAATGGTCCACTAAAACGTATATTTTCAGGGTTTAATGCCTGACCAAAGTTCGCTCTTCACATACGGGTCACCACAGTGCAACTTGGGCAGGGAGATATCTGAAGATCGTTTTGCTGTTAAAAAGAAAACAGAAACAAAAATGATAGGGGAAAAAAACACTTGAAAAAGACCATGGAAATCAGGAAGGTTTAAATATTATTTGATTCGTTACATTTCCGAAATGTGTGGATGGGGGGTTTTGTTGGTTAGCGAAGCTTTTTTCATTCATATCTGCTCTGACATCTCAAACATGCCATCCCTTTTCACTAAGCGCGGGTGCATTGCATCATAACATGGTCTGGTGAAATTTTGACTTGTTTTATAATACCCACAAACAGCTTCATGTCTGCATCCATCCACAGTCTCAGGCCTTTGTATTGGTCTTCTCATGCTGTGGCTCCTCCCATCTCCACACATCACCCACTCACTTCTCCACTGCCTTGGTTCCCACCCAGAACTTTGAAAAGGCTGTAAGCTGACTGGAATCTGCTAGGTTGAATATCGGGAGGCTATTCCCATTTATGGGTTTCGGACACTCATCAGACCCAGTCTAGGATTGTAGGACCCCAGAATAGATTTATATTGCTTATCTTGTTCTGTTGTGCTGCCCACTGTCAACCACAGAAGGATGGTCTCCCTCTTTGAGTCTTGGTTCCACTCGAGGTTTGCTCAATGGGCACTCAGACTCAGCCATCTGTAAAGTTGCTTTGTGATGAGGGCCGTTATAAAAAGCGCTATATAAATAAATTTGACTTTCGCTCATACCGCCACGATCGTTATTGTCTGCAAGAACCTGCCATATCGCTCTTTCATTCTGCAGGCTAGTGTTACATCAGCTGCGAAGCTGATAAACAAGCCTTCTGATCTCGGAGAAAAAGGGCAAAGTCAGCAGGACTGGTTCAGTGGCGCTTCCACCAACCCCCTTAATTAGCCACTTTTAGACAATAAAGCGTCAAAGTGGGATGTGCGTTTTGATCACTACTTGGTTATACCCTTCCACACGGACTTCCCTTCTGGCTTCGGCTTGTCTGATGCAGGGCGCATGGTCTATTGTCAGTGGTCCTTAATTGCATCCCTGCACCGTGCAGTTCGATGTTTTTCCTTCTGTAACACACTGGATTCAACTCTTCAACTGATTACGAACCAGCAGTTGTTTTGCACGTACTAGAGCAGCGTGACATGACAGTGTGCAGGACTGGGATTGTATTGGACTACGAGAGCAACTGTCTTGCTGGTTAATATGCAGGGGATATGTTTGCTCTGAAAGGCTGCAGCACGCAGTGAAACGGGACGGCAGGACCGGCTGAGCAGGCCTTTGTTCTGATAGGTGGCTTGTCCGGGCCTACCCGTTCCTCGCTGCATTTGATAAGTGGCTTTCCCAGGTCTACCTGTTCCTCACTGCCTTCCACGGGTGGCCTATCCAGGCCTACACGTTCCTCACTGCGTTTGATATGTGTCTTCCCAGATTATCAGTTTTTCACTACTTATGGTCATGGGAATAATCTTGATAGAAGACAGAAGACAGACCAATTTTACAAGGACTACCGTACTTGACAAATTATCTGCCCCCACCACGGATACGTGCTTTAAAAAATCTGCTGATCTGCTTCGCACATCAGTGCCACAGCCACAGCATCAGCAAATTACGGAAAGAAATCCAACGCCTTTGCCCTGTTCCAGCACCAGTAACGACATTGGAGTACCATGGTAAAGTGTTTGAATCAGCTGTCCAACCACTATGCTGGAAAGGTCCAAGCTCTGCACAGTTTGGTGCTGGTCTTGGCTCTATGCTCCTGCCCACCTAATTAAATACATACAGAAGCTGTTTATCTGAGGTCTAGCTGAGTCAGGTGTGCTGCACAGTGGGAAAACTCCCGTTCTGCAGAGCTGGGATTGGACACCCGTAAGGTCGATCAATCGCGTTCACTCAGTCCCACAGGGACACAGCCTCTGCGCAGGTTGGCATCTGCTCTGGTCTAGCATCCCCGATCCGATCCAGTTCATCAGATAATTACCAAGGCCTCTGGTGTTGGTTCAGGTGCATCAGAGAAGCAGAAAAAAATACTGCACGCTTCAGTGGGCAGGGAAGGAACACCGGTGTGGCTTAGTCTACAGGCTCACTCTCGGATGGGAGGAGGCTTCTGACTAAGTAAACAAATGCGCGCACGCATGTATGTACGCACACGATTGGTCGAGGCAGGTGTTACATTCCCTTAGGAACAAACCCATACCGCAGTTTGTGGATTAGGCTGGCTGCTTGCTGATTTACACTCATTTGGAGTGGCGTAAGCAGAAGTCTATTTAAAGCTCATTAGTAACAGAGACGAGGTCTCCATCACTGACTCAGCAGCAGGAAGTCTTCGAAGAGCAGGCGAATTATAGCAATAAGCAGCGCGCACTCCCTGAGTACTAATATTACCACAGATTGTCTTCAGGCCCTTCCAGGGTATTCTATAGGATGGGCGTGATCAGCCAAACCAGATCCTTCCCACAACAGCTGAGGCCATCTGAGCCACCTGTAACTACCCATGGTGACGAGGTGTGTAGGTGGAAGCCAACGATAAAGCATTGTTTCCCTCCTCCAAACACATGGAGACAATGACTAATATAGCCAGTATGGAATACAAGGTGGCAACAATACTAGTTTAAGTATAGTTTGCAAAAACAAACAAGATATCTTTCAGTAACAATACCCAAATTACTACTGTATATACAAATTTAATAAAGATTCAACTCAATGAAAATGATAGGATTTTAAAAAATTTATTTTCTGTATCGCTTAGTGATAGAAAACAAAAGACATGACAAGACTTGCACATATTATCGTGACATTATTAAATTGTTCATAACAGTTAAACATAATCTCATGGAACCCGTCAATATTCTATAGAACAGAATTATCATGCGATTCCATTTCATTGACTACACCTACTGTAGACTAGTCACTGGCATTTAAGTCGTCATGTTACATTATTAGTACACAGCAGTAGTATGTCGCACATAACTGACAGAAGCCAGTTTTTTGGTTGGAGATTAAACCTCAAAAACCCCTTTGTGCGTCCACTGCATCTTTTAAAATAACTTGCAAACACGTGCTTCAACCCAAGACAAAAGTAGGTTACAGTGTCCAAGTTACACAAAGTGCTAACAACAAAAAAAGAATAGTATTTTTTTTTAGCTAGGGACAATAGTGCATAAACATGAAGTACTCGTTTTGTGGTTTTTTTTGTTTGTTTGTTTTTTGATAAGGATAAGATAGAGCACCAGAACAGACCAGACGGCTGAAACCGCTGCACCTTATCGGTTACGATGAACTTTTCACTTGTCCACCAGGGAACACCGGCGGTGAGGGGAGCTCCCCACCGCCGGTTTAATGCCCGCAGCTCCCTATACCGATTTCCTGCTTGTACCTGTTTGTAAGGGTGTTCGCCTTGCGGGTGAGCTTGGCCAGAACAGTATGTAATCCATTCAAATGGAAGTGAAACAACTTCTCCAGGTCTTCGTCGTCCGGCTCAATGCGGGAAATTTCCAGGGCGGTCACCCCGAGCTTATCTTTCCGTCGCTCGTCGGCTTGAAGCACACCCCACTCGATATCGTTCCTAATGGATTTGAGGAGGACGTAATAACCGTACATGTCTCCGTTGTGGAAATAAGCGCTGGAGCTGTTGCCGGCGGTCCGCACGGGATTCACCTCCTTCGCCTCGTCTATTGGGACGTCTCTCAGCAGACTGGGCACCATCACCGTTTGGTCCATGTTATTCACGGCGCCAATGAAGCGGTTCATCGCGTTGAACAGGGAGTTCTTTTGGTTGTACGAGTCGCAGATCTGCATCATCTTGGCAGGTTTGGGGAAAGAAAACGTCCCTCGCAAACACAGAAGCCGGTAAAATAGTTCTGACTAACTTGGCTGGACGCAAGCCCCCGCGTAATTAGCTAGCTAAGAGGATAACGTCAAATGCAATTGCGTTATCCGCTTTAATTCTGAAGCGTAGCTATATTCCCAGATGTCAAATACTACAGTTAGCAGAACAGAGAGAGGCATATAGCTACAAAAAGCTACCAAAAAAGGAAGTTTTAACTTCTTAAAGCGAATCCAACTGTCGGCCAGACCTCCGCTGCCTTTATATCGTGTGGCTGGATGCGGTCTACGGCGCAGGTGACATTAAAGAAAGGGCGTTCCCTCCAGCTGTCACTCAACCGTTTCTTCGCAACTTGGGCTGTAACCAGATTACACTGACCTGAAATAACACAGAGGAAACGCAGTTTAGGTCTGAAGCTGCACCCATTCATTTCACACAAAATTCACACTCCAAAATATGTTAGGTTAACTAGCAACCTCTAGCTTGCTAGCGTTAGCATACGTGAGCTAGGGTGGATACCGTTAGCCGGTGCCACTTCCTCGGAGTCTGAAGAGAAGTCGGATTGTATAGTTCTGAAATAATAAGCAAGATCAGTAGAGATGTTGAAACTATACTGCTACAAACTACATCGCTAGCTCCAAATAAAGCAGCGAAAATGGAAACAGCAAAAAAATCGTCTCCCCACATTGATGGCTAGCTAGGTTAACTTCCTGACTAAGCCGGCCGGTGCCCCTTTCGAAATGTAGCTTGCTAACATTTATAGCTTCAATCGGCATTTCATCTGCATCTTAAACAATGCAACAAAAACCAACCTTCAGCGTTATTCCGTGTCGTCGGTGTCCAACAATGTTTACCGAAAAGTAACGGTAATTGCAGTCACATAACAGGTTTTTCCAAAGGCAGTCCTTCAATATTAGCCAAGAGCTCGTCTAGTGCAAAGGCTTCATAAATATTAATGAGAAAACGCATCAGCCCACAACGGCTTTTCACTCTAAGCCCAATCAGGATCGACTATTTTAATACCACATCGCCAAAGCTAATACTCAGCAGCCAATCATCTGTCGAAAACAGCCTGGCTCCAAGCCAAGCCAAGATCTCATGGACAATGACCCAGCCCAGAGTCGTATGCATGGAATACAGGATTGTATTCGCATCATAATTTCCACCGTAAAGCCTTTGTTCACACTATGCGTAGAGAGAACCCATCCTGATCTGCAGAATAATGACACAAAGATTACAGACAAGCCTTGAATTTAATTGCAGATTTCATACGGGAGGAAAATGATAACGCAACGTCCGGGTCCATTTTTCGAAGCACTAACGTATTTCGTAATTTTATTTTAATAACAGAATGCTCTTGTTCTAATTACCTAAAGTAAAACTAAATATTTAGAACTACTAAAGCAAAATTAGACAATTAGCAGTTTATCGTTAGTGATAGTTATAGCCTACCCTTAATTTAGCATATCTTGTTAACTGGAAAGATTTAATATCGTAAAACATACAAAGACTGGAGTTTTGAAACCTTGGGTTCACTGAGGTCACGTGTGTGTGTGTGTGTGTGTGTGTGAGAGAGAGAGAGATAGAGATAGAGAAATATGTTACAGGTGTGTATGAAACAGGTGTATGTGTGTGATAGAGAAATGTATGTGTATGGGCATGTATTGATATAAGGCTGTAACTAAATATGTGTGTGTACCCGTGTGGGTGGGTGTGTAAGCGAGAGAGAGAAATCGGTGTGAAATTTGTATGTGTGTGCTGATACTCCCAGCTACGCCTACATTACCCAGCTGTTGTTTTTCCCCTCACTAAGCTTGTTTCGTCTTTTAATAAAACAGCAATCCAAGAAGCTGGAGTGGTGTGCTACACATAGTACCTGCTTTCCTTGTAAGAGTTCCATGTTATATCACTTCCCTGTCTCTCATTAGGAAACATAGCTCACATGTACAGACGCATGTACACTTATTGCATCTGTACATTACTCCTATGCGTACTAAATGCATGTTTTCACAAGTTTTTTAGTCACACAAGATCACACAAAGGATATCACAGGATCTTAGTCTACTGCTTCTCTGACTCATTCACACACAGAGCTCACAAGAACAACGTACAATCACCTCTCTGTTCCTCTTATTTTGGCTCAGCATGGATCTAATGGTTAGGAATCAGAACTGTTACCTGCTACACTGGAAACGACTGCTCTGCCAAGTACCATAAAACAAGCCCTTTCCTGACTGAAGTGGTGCCCATATGTCATCTGGGGATGACGGTTTGTGCCACTTCACTGAGAAGTGCGCTTTCTACTGCACTTGGTGCACACGCACTTAAAATGTCCCTTATGCCCTGCATGCATTCTGTGATGTCAATTAAAATTTTGGTCCCATAATCCTCTGCCACTGGCCTGAGGCCAACTCACATGCATGGTTGTGCAATATATCAAACTACACTCATGCAGCAGTCCAGGTGTGGTGTGTTACGACACTGATGTGGTTTTCATCAAGTATGGTAAATGTGAGGGGCCCCCCCACATCAGTGTATGTGCACAAAAACATTAGTACACGTATAGATGTGTTTGGACTGTGAGTAAAAGCTCATTAACCGCATTTCAGGAAGTGACTACAGTATTGAATTGTACCCATTTGCTTAGTCAAAAACAGATAAAAGGTTTTGCAACATTTCTAAAGCTGAGTCAGTGTCAAAAAATTCCAGTGACAGATTTCACTGCAGGTGCCTTAAGGTGGATCCTCAAACTGAAACCTTACTCAAAAGGAGCATTAAGTCAAGTCATCATTCCAGATTTCAACACCGCACATCTGTATTAATTTCTAAAGTTTTATGAGTGTGTGTTGTGCCATTTTAAAATTTTATACACATTATTTTACTGTGTCATGTCTATTCCCTGACTGTGCTCGTAAGAGGGTGGAAGGCAATACTTTGCTCTTTTGCTACATAAGTAGTTGCATTGGTCACTCAAGATCTCCTTTTCCTCTACCTGGAGGCCGATATACTCAAGGGAAAGATGAACTCAATATTTACTTTGTTAAACTTCTCAAACTTCTCCCTTTAACCTACTGCCCATAGACCAAAACTCTGACTTTACAACCTCAAGGTTTATCATTTTATTACGGATACAAGAAAATAGGCAAAAAACAGGAGGTACCAACCTTCACGGGTCAACCCAGTATGTTCCGTGTTTTTAAAAGCTATTTTTGTTAGCTTTCCTAAAATAAAAGCAGAGTGAAGCACATCTAACCTCACTTCCCATGTAACCAAACCCAGAAGGAAGAAACATGATCTTAAAAATAAGGGACACACATGCTCCCGCTTTTTTCTTAATATATGTGCACGAGCTATTTACAGAAATGCAGGAATCAGATCAATGTTCTTTTTAAACAAATAATAAAATGATGATGAGCTATGAACTGGTCGAAAAATGTTTAAATTGTCAATTTTGTATCTGCATATCGCATCCAAAGCCACCATCAGTCATCGGTCCATCACCATTGTTAAGGAAAAACATAACTTTTGGTCTATTTGGAGGAGAATGGCATGATGGAGCTGATGCTGTACAACCTGGCCATGTGGGATCTGTTGTCTGTTCCAAGCTAGCTGTGGAGGTCTTTTTCCTATGACAACCAGGCAGAAACACTGAAGTGACTGCAAACATTATTCCTGAGAGTAGATCAAGGAGTTACTGAAGAAGCCCTATGGTAGACTAACCACACCCAGAGCTAGTTAGTCACCACTAAAACATTTAAGGGTGCCAATTTACACACTATCTTATGTGAACTGGTAATGACCTACGCCACCACTAATGTAATTTGCAGTGAAGAAAAATACTAAAATATGTAAAGGCAAATAAAGACAGGGAGGTTTTATGTTCAGTTCACTTTTTCACTGCCCTACGACTGTCCGAATTAGCAGGAAGGCATCCATGTTGTCTCTCCTCACATCTAACCGGTGTTGCCAATTCCTGACAGTCTTCTTAAGCATTGTAAGCTAGACGCACTCTCGGTTACTTGCTAGTAATGTACTACCAAGGGAGGAAAAAGGTAATGTCTTTTAAAAAAAATTTTTTTACATTTCTATGCCTCACTTTATCAATTTTCAGTATAACTGTTAAATATTTGTAACATCACCACTGCAGCCACTTCCATTGTTTATCATCACAATCATCCCTGTAGTCATCATAAATTAGTCATCACCACAGTCATCAAGGCCATTGCTCCTTATTATCATAGTCGTCGTCATCTTTGCCGCCAGTATAAACTACTTCAATGTCACCAAAATGCTCCTTTTTCACAGTGCTAACGCCCTCATCAACAAGATCACTGCTGGCGTCAATGCCATGCTGGTCCTTTTCGGCCTTGACGTTTCGACTCGATTCGTCCGGACCCTCGCGTAGCCCTCCTGAAGCCTCTGGGATGCTCCCCTGTTCTTCAAAAGAGGCTTTTAACACCATGCCATCCTCTAAGCTACTTAAAGTCGGTCTTCCGTGAATTCCCAGTATCCTGCGAATGGTGGAGTCGTGAACGCGGATGTTCGCTGAGGCGAGGGACGCCTGCAGGTCCTTGGAGGTTGTGCAAGGGTTTCTCATTACTTCTCGGATGATTTCTCGCCTCGCTCTCGGAGAGATTTTTGGGGGACGGCCACTCCTGGGCAGGTTTACAACTGTTCCAAATCTTTTCCATTTGCACAGTATAGCCCTGATGGTGGTTTTGGGGAGGCCCAGAGCTTTGGAAATAAGCTTATACCCTTTTCCAGACTGATGAGCCTCAACAACCTTTTTCCGGAGGTCTCCTGAAATTTCTTTGGATCGTGGCATTCTGTGCTTCCAGAACCTACGTGCTTGCTGCCACGCTCCAGCAGTGAAGTCCTGAACTGAGTCCAACCAAGCCAAAGTGCTTATCAACAGTATTTGAACAGCTGATCTTAATTATGCCGACATGTGCAGAAGGCTGCTTTCTTCATAGTCCATATCAGTATGTTTAATACAGAAGTAGGTTGTCATGGCACTACCGTGACCCGGGCAACGTATGTGTGTGTGTTCTCCCACTTTCCTGGTGCATATGCGTCCAGTGAGAAAGGAAGAGAGGCGCTCTGGAAAGATTATGCAAAGGTCACCTGAGCGAGATGCTCTGATTATTTATGCGGATCACGCCCTCACTGTACGTCAACATATAACCAGGGCGTTCACTCCATCTGCCAGTCTGTTCCTCAAATGCCTCGGCCTGCAGTCAATCAATTCTGACCTGGAAAAAGACAAAATCAGGTTTAGGCCTGATGTTACACCAAGCAGATTAGCTATTTGCTTTGATGTCTTGCTTTCAAAGCTGAAATCAGTAGACTGTAAACCCTAAAGCAAGTGGTTTAGACAAATATTATAAAGTGATTATTATTATTATTTAGTGATGTTGTTGCAAGTACTGATTAACGTTTTCATTTCAAATGAAGTCAGGGGTCACATATTATACTTTTAGGACAGAAGTACATTTCTATGCATTTTGACCTACCAACTGTAAAATCAAAAGCCAGTTGGGCAGTAAAGACTGGGGATATAACTGATCAAACTGGCTGTACAGCCATATATCCTGCAGCTTCTTTTATGTGCACAACCAGAGAAGATTTGCTGCACTAACGGTATCGCCTGTACTGGGCTAGATGTCTATATAATATCTGTTTCAGTGGTTCTCAAATCTGGTGCTAAAACTCCACAACATTGCACAGTTTAGACCTGACTGAGCAGTTGTGATTCCTATGGTTGTAGCATAAGTGTTAGAGAACGGGTGTATAGAGGTATATCGCGTAATAGTCCATAAACAGAGCAACCTCTCCCAAAAACTAGAAAAGCAGTGGAAATGTAAATACCAAATCTAAAGAATTCAAAGTGGGTTAAATGAGTGTTTGGTTGAACATTCAAACACAGAAAATCTGCTCATCAGGAAGTATTTCCACAGTTACAAAATGCTAACCCAGTTGGCTAGCTATCGCCCTACAAACCCTTCTCTTTTAACGTTCTGGGTCCAGTACCTCATACTTCGCTGCTACGTTACAAAGATCCTACCTTTAGCATTTTATCTTCTCCTCAGGAAAATTAAACTATAGTTAAGTCCACGGAAAGGTTATCTGGTAGCTTGTACCAGAATAATAAACCATCTCCATCTCCTGAGGGTCCCTGGGAATCAAGGATGCGCTCGGGGAACGCAGATTTCACACAGTTGCTCGAGGGTCCAAACGGTGTGTGTGTGTGTGTGTGTGTATGTATATATATATATATATATATATATATATATATATATATATATGTATATATATATATATATATATATATATATATATATATATATATATATATATATATATATATATTGCGCTACTCACCTTAACAGGGGCTTTATACATTTTGCAAGCGACTGCGTTACACGAACGCAACTTCTCGTTACGAGAGGAAGAAACGTGGTTGGCATGTAGTGGCGCTATATTGTGTTGGCTCGAAAGTTGTGTCTGATGCTCAGTAGTAGGCATATTTGAATTACATCGCTGTGATAAATAAGACTTTCGATGTAAACCTAATCATCTCATAATAAAACACGCATATTAGCGACAAGAGAATCAAGGAAAAGAAAATATTACACAAATATCATCACAGGGTAATACCAAGTCATTTCAATTTCATGAATATCAGTCTGTCCAGTAAGAAAGCATAAGCGATTGTGATTTAGTTTTACCTGCTTTGGTGCACTGGAGAGGCAACAGCATGACAAACACCAAAAAGGGACTTGTTTTGCAGGTGGTGCCCACAGACAATTATTCTCTCTTTATCTTCCTGATTCTTTTCTACAGTACTGTAGTTTTGTGTTTTGTTAGTGTCCTTGTCAAAACTGGTATTGAGGTGGTAACTGCAGCCCATTCAGGCTGCACAGGTCCTCCAGGATGGCACATACATATGTGTCATTGCAAGGTTTGCTGCATCTCACATCACTGTCTCAAGAGCATGGAGGAGATACCATGGGCCATTATACCAGGAGACCTGGACATAGCCATAGAACGACATCATCTCAGCAGCAGGGCCAGAATCTGCTCCTTCGTGTGTGGAGGAACAGGAGGAACACTACCAGAGCCCCACAAAATGACCTCCAGTGGGCTACTGTGATTATTTCTGACTAAATTGTCACAAATAGACTCCAAGAAGGTGTTATTTTGAATCCGACCTTCAGTGGGTTGATGGCATTGGTTTCCACTGACCGTTACGTCATCTTGTTCTCAACAAAGTACACAGTTTATATCACTAAAGATTTACAACTTTCATTCATCAAGATCCAGTGTGTGATTTGGGTGTTTCCTTATTTTATTTTATTTTTGAGCAGTGTATTTAGGCTATAGTTTAAGTTGCTCTATCTAGACCTTTCATTAAAAAATACTATAAATTGTTTTCACATGAATAAAACAGAATTTTATGTAACTAGTTTAACTGTCCACTAATATGGATACCAAGCATTAAAAGAGTAAAACTTCATTTAAAAAATCTAAATGTCATCTATCAGTACGTCTGGAAACAGACTGGAGAATAACACAATGGATTCTTCACCCTGTGTATTCACCTCAGCATTCCATGAACAGGAGGTGGGAATCATTATTCTTGTATCTTCTCTTACTGCCACTGATATTCATTAATAGCAATTAAAAATAGTAATTTTTATAGATTTTTAAAAATATTTCATAATTAAAAAAAAAAAATGCAACTCTTAATTACAACAAATATCATTTTGTACAAATATACTATTATTCATTTACACAACTTAAGAAATCTATCATGTGCAGATGCTATGTTCTTCAATTTATACCTGTCATACCCTTCTCATCAACCAGGGTCGCAGTTCTAACAATCACATCTCACAATCACCCATCCGTTCACACTCATCGGTTTATTGAATGATTCCCTGCACCTGTTCCTCATCTCACAGTCCTATTTAAGTCCCACAGGTGCACATCTCCAGTGCTTCACATTTGAACCTCTATAGTCAATTGCGAAATCTGCCACACTAGTGTTTATGATGTTTGTTTGAACTGTTATTCTGCTGATGTTGCTTCAAGTGTCTAATTTCTCACTGTGTACACAGCAATGTCAAAAGTGTGAAAAAAGTGAAAACTACTTCTAATGATGCTAATCATGTTCATTAGAATTGGTTTGATACAATTTATTAACCTGATTAGGCCTTTTTCAGTAGCAACTTTGAATATACCTTAAAATGAACTATTATTAACTGTCCATAAGTATTGACAGCCTGTTTGGCCCATCGATCCAGCAGACTGGTGTTTATCAGAAGGCAGGGGGTTAACTCTGCACTGCAGAGTTTGATGTTTTTCAAACTCTAATACATGTCTTTCATCTTGTGTAACATGGAAAACCAGTTCCAGAGTGGATAATACAGGAGAACCAGGAAGATTGTTGGACATGTAGGATTCCTGTGGCAAAATCAGTAAACGCAATAATTCTGTAAAAACAGACGATTGTGTAGACTTTACAGTCTGCATAATGCGACTTCTGCTTCCAGCTGCACCCTCACTGTTATAGACACACGCTGTAGGACTATAAGAAACTTTGTTGGGTGTTGCACACCAAACTTTGTGCCAAAAAGGAAAAGACTGATGTAGGTCTTAACCACAGGAACAACAAGCAAACTTGCTGAACAATTTCACAGATGCATTGCTATAGGAATATGAGAAGATGAACAAAATCACAATCCACCAAAACCAGTGTATTTTAAAAGATCAGTGTTACATTTTACATTTCAGTGTTGCATATCATGGATGGGGTGTTTTCAAATAACTTTTCTTAAATACACAATGCTCTTGTGAGCAATCATTCTGCTGCTTTTTATAAACTCTGAACAGCTAGCAGGGTACTTTGTTGTAGATGGTAACAATAACGAGGTTACCATCTGTAGTGATGTTACTATCGGTAAGCAACAAGGCCATGACTCCAGGGACCACAAGAAGGAAAAAAAAACATATCAACATGTCAAATGACTCATTGAGAAGCAATTATAAAATTGATGAGCATGCCACATTCAGTGTAAGAGCAATAATAATAATGTAAGCTAATTATAATTCAAAGATATCATTATACTTTAAATAGGATAAGTAGGGTCATAAAAAATAAACACTGTCAAAAACTGTATTTCATTGCTGTTGCCCTGGGTACGGCCATCCATAGTCAGACGCATAACCTCTGGGTCTGAAAAAGCGTCCCACGTTAACATGATTAGTGCACAGGCAGTGCCTTACTGGAGTTATACGCTCCTGAAATGAGATGTCTGGTTAAACCCAACAGAGGAGTTCTCCAGTGCTAGCAGTAATACCAAATGTGGCGTTTGTTAATCTGAGGTTAATGTGAGCTAGATCAACTGTCAGCACACTTGAACCTGGTAATTGAGGTGCTCAGATTTTCTGATTAGATTCCTTAGAACATCTAGCAGTGCAGTGGAAGAGAAAGAAACAGCAAATAAAAAGCCTATAGACTGAGGGGTGGTGTTAGTAAGGGCCAGTGCAGATGTGATGTTAGGATGTGACTAGAGGTGTGTTTCTGTAACTGTTCTGTCATTTTTTAAAAACCGTTTCATTCAGTTGCACTCAGAAAGTCCATTACAGAGGCCATATCCTACATTTTTCTTTTATATAGTTCCTTGATGTCAAATTACATTTGTGTGGCTTTATGTTTCAAAAACAATCATAATTCATTTTTACCCAACCATTTTCCAACCTCTCTTTATCCCTTAGAATTAAACTGTCTGTTTCTGTTACTGCCTTTTGTGCTAACCATAAACTAGAAGTCTTTGAAAAGACTCTGAGTATAATTTTAAAAGACTAAAGTCTGACAACCTCTCATATCTAAAGTCATTGTGTCATTTACAGTTTTTAGTGACAGACTGACTCTGCAAAGACTGTGGATCTTCTAGGGTCATCATTTGCAAGACTGTAACTAGAGTACTTTTGAGATTACTTTCCATCCTGCTTCTTTTGGAAATTTACAATAAGAGAAACTTGAACAATGGAGAAGAAACTGAAGCAGCTTTTGGCCACAGCTGCCCTTGTGTGCAGTGGTTTGTTCTGGGAAAAAAAAACAAAAAAAAACAGCCAAAATCAAAAAGACAAGAACCAGGGCTTCTGAGGACTCGCAGGAGTCGTGTTTCATCTACCCACCGGAGAGAAGTATAGGTTTCTGCAGACCGTAGGTGTGAATGTGACGAAAGATGGGGCATGTCAAAAGGTTACTCCTATAGGCCAAAAAAGTGCCAAAAGGTTACTCCAATTGGCCGAAAAAGTGCCAAAAGGTTACTCCTATTGGCCGAAAAATGCTGTCTGTTACACAATGAGACAAAAAAGGTTACAGGTGTTGTGTTCAAGTCTAATTCCACAGCAGAATCTTTAGGTCAATCTAGGTCATTAAAAGATGCAAATATGTACCATCTGACTGGGAAAACAGTAGCATGCTAGCTAATACATTCGAGGAGCGATCAGCTGGCTGGCTAACTAGTAGGATGCTAACTAAAACAGTCCAGAGGGAATCGCAACTTGCAGCATTAAATATATCTTTGTAAGAACTTGCTTTGGGTAATCCACTCATTAGCTGCATAATAGCACAACACTTGGCAGAGAACTGGGTCGTCGATAGTCCCTGTAAGGATATGTCCAGAAATCACTAAGGAAGTTACATGTGTAATATTAAACAAATGATTTTATCAGAACATCTACATGAGAAAATGAGAGACTTAAAATAGCTATCTTGATCACCTTACACCAAATGTTCAAGATGATGGTACAGTGTCATAACTATGGCAAAACCCTCATGATTTCATTTTGACACTGGAAATTTATCTGTGACAGTGAAATCACTTGAAAAGTCGTTTGGTGTAAGGCCAACGTAAGGCGAATATAAGATAAATGAGCTCTGTTCTGACTGGCTGCCCTGTATTATGCCTCATTCACAAAGCCCTCAGATGAAAAACACCTAACCATACATTCACGCTAGCAGGTGACCAGTCACTGATGTTGTCCCAGGTTTGTCTGTGTGCTCAAGTCTTTTTGTGTTTTGAAATGTACACTGTTCAGGTCACAACAAATGTACAGTAAATACATCTTAAAATAGCTAGCTAGCTAGTTTGAACACACAAATCAATATGATTTGACTCATAGCTAGACAAGTTAGCTACCCTATTGAGCTATTGAACTAAATTCAGAGAGTCTAGGCTGTGGTTGGTCTGTGTAATTTGCTGTAACCAATCATTTAGAACTGTGCCATTGCATCATAATTAAATAATCGCCCCTCTCTCTTAGGAAATGATTGGTCGACTGTCACTCTGTCAACCGCTAGCGTAAACAAAAAAGTGTAAGGGGGTGGGGCTAAACTACTGCGAGAGCAGACGGTGATTGTTCTTGTGACATCAGAGAAACCGTTATTTCGAAACAAGCTGTTTTTGCATCTTAGATTCCACACACAGAATCTGTACGGCCTGGTGGAGTGAATGGTGTGTTTGAAGCTTTAACAGTATTTGCATATTACTTCAAAATTCTTTATTTCAGTAAAGCAAGGGACATTCAGTTTCCTGTGATTGGTGCCCTTTGATATTCCGTGTACGTTTCTCTCTCAGCTCGTTTGATCTGCATGTAGAAAAGCACAAAGGTTAGAATTAGGTCCTGAACACAAGTCGCTGATTAATAAACAGTCTTGGGGAGCCCCGTTTGTAGCCTCGGTTCGCTTCAGACTTTGTGGGGTGAGGCTTCACGCGGAGCAGAGCACTCATAAATATTTATGTGACAACACATCAATCCGCAATCATTCATCGCTCAACAATCAGAACGGAGCTTATTGATTCAACAGCGAGGAGGGCAGCAGTCGGCGCCAGGAAAGGGGGCTGGCTCGGGGCCAGCACGTTTATACCAGCGGCTTCACGCTGCGTTTGGATTATGCTCATTTGGTTCTTTGACTAAAGGTTCCACCGTAGTGACCTATAACGCAGTGTTTATATGCTACACCTATTGATAACATGCAGTTTCTTGTCATAGTATAAATTCATGAATCTGTGCAATTCTGTACAACGCCGCACTGCGTAAAGTATGTTAAAGGGTAGAGTAATGACCCATCACTTAGCGCGACTTCGTAGATCGATGACTTAAAACAGAACACAAACTTTATCCAGTTGGACAGTTCTGATAACTCGGATCTTATTGTTCGCTTTTCCTTCCTGTTGTTATTTTCCCTATAAAATTTGACCTGTTTGAAATAGCCTAATAGATACTGAAGCAGATGGATTTGATGAATATGACATTAAACTGAACTGGTTTCTTAAGTTTTTTAACATACAGGCTATAGGGGTAGATCATTTCGGTTGGTTTGTTCAGGAGATAGGACCATTTCGCGACGAAGGATTTCATAGCCAGCTGGCTAACAGCCAAAGGACGCTAAATGTTCCCATTACCTTTCCTCGTTTTAAGCAGGTCAGTAACATTAATCTCCGGGCCATTTATTTCCACACTCCCATTCGGACTTTCGCTCAACACCCTCGTATTTCGGTTCATTTGCTTTCTGTGGGGTCCGACGCTCGGAGGCATCTGAAGGATATCTAGATCAGGCATTCATCAGACAATTCTTGAAGCAAAAAAAAAAAAGCCTTGTAAATGACGCATAAACATTATTGCAAGCATCAAGCCTTATCTTGTCCACCTTAGCAGCATACGCTTGCCTGCACCGGGAGAAGATTATTGCAGTGCACTAAGTTTATATTGTTGGATTTTATGAACGTGAATGCAAAAGTTTTTTAGCTTTTTAGTTTTGTTTTTTTAAACAGCCTTTACTTTCTTTAAATACAAAGGCAAATTTTGACGGTACTGCGTATGCCAAGCTCCGTGGGCTACAAAGAGTTATGTTGATCCTAGGCATTATGCAAATGAGTCTTATTAAAATTGCAAATATTTGCAAATAATAAGGGAGGTGGAATGATGAATGCGTGCTCGCTGAAGAGACAAAAATGTTCTTCCTACTAACACGTCGCTAAAAGGCTCTCCGATTTCTTCGTCACGAATGATGGGAGATGTAATTTGTCCCCCGTATTTAACAGCGTGAGCGTCGGGTGTCTCGAATCCGTCTCGAGCGAGCGGGTCCTCCGGCGGTCTGCTGATCTGCGGTAATTTGCTTTAACAGGATTAGTGTCCATGGAGCGAGCGCTGTCTCGCGCGCAGCCGCGGACGCCTTGTCTCGCGCGGGGCCAGGCCAGGCTCTTGGGGGGGGTGAACGTCAATTTGACAGCCAAAACAACACGGGATGGAGAAGACAAGGCCAGGATTAAATCAGGCTTGTCTGGCGAAGTCCTTCCGTTTGGACGATGGGACAAACGATATAGGCCTACGGGCCTAACGAATGGGCTGCAAGTAGGCAATGTCCACGGGAAGCTAAGGGTTTCCTGATTGCAAATCTATCTCTCTCTCTCTCTAATATATATATATATATATATATATATATATATATATATATATATATATATACACACACACACACACACACACACTATACGTGTAATGGAAACAACTGTGGCCGAGGAAACGTACGAACGTTAACGTTTGCCGGTCTGTCCGTGGTCACCTACATCGGCTGCGCGGCTTTGCGAGAGACCTCGCCGTGAGTTCCGTTTTTCGACAGGATCGTGTGGCCATCTAGCGGTCAGAAGCAGAACGACAACACAAGTTTACGCAGGAGTCCTCGCGAAATTTTATGATCGTCCTTAAAGACGACGACATTCAAAATCGAGTTATATTTTGCATGTATAGTTAATAGTTATATACTATATGTATAGTTAATTCTTTTCTGTAATAAAGAGTTAATAACCTCTCCCAAGGACTTATAATTTGCTATTTAAATGAAGTTAGAAAAGAACACTGAAAAAAAGACTGAAGGACAGGGCCTACTTTATACATACAAATATATGTAATAGACCGGTAACACAGCCAAAACCTAATGTATTAGCTGTAGTTGCTAAAAGCTTGGGGCAATCATGGATCGCAACTACATTACTCATTTACTGCTATGATACAGAAAAGACCAACATTGAGGCATCATGAACGATGAAATGACCATTTTATTAACAGAGATCACAGTTGTTTACAATATCAACATACATTTTGTTGGCATGCCAGCTGGTGATGCGTTTTAAAAAGTTTAGGTTTTATTATACAAAGTAGTATTATTGATTCGCTTGTCTTCAGATTGTGTGGTTGATCTAGCATATTCACAGACTATGGTTTTATTGACTAAGTAATACTGAATAATCCATCAACACTAGGAAAATCTGTAAGACTTAAAACAGTTAAAACATAAACAAGTATTCATATTATGGCAATAATATCCTTTAAAAGAAAAGAAAAGAAAAAAAAACCACACAAATTTAAACATGGCGCCAGCAGCCTGGATTAGCTTTAACTCACGTCACGGTTCAGTCCAAGCGGAAAGTGAGTCATAGATGCAGTGATTTCCACCATATGCCTTAAAACCCTCCCAGAGCCGCACTCCCACGGCCTACGCAAACTGCCACCTCTATACCTGCCCGAGCTCCAGCACTGGAGTCGGGGGTGTCCGGATTTCATCCATCCGGACCGTGGCGAGGGGAAAACGTTTGAGCCAGTGCCTCGCACTGCAGCCTGGGAAATGGAGACGACTTAAGTAGCAAAAGCCGCTACAATATGTAGGGGGTTTATTCCATTACTGGTTTTCTTGAATTTATCTGGGGTTTTCTCTATATAATCGTTTTCGGGCTAGCTAGGTTTTTATATATATTGATGGAGGATAGGTTTTTGGCCTGTTTTCAGGCAAAAGTGACAATGTTTGATTTGTTTTTACCACCTAGATTGTCTCAGTGGCAATGACTTTTCACAAAATGCGTTTGTGTCACGGGCTTGGGGACATTTTTAAAAGGTAACGTAGCTTGTTTTTTTTTTTTAAAAAGTCACACCTAGGTGCATGTAAAAATTATGTCGTCACCAACCATAAAATCACAAGAATTATCTTATTGTCGCGGAATTCAAGAGTAAAAATCCGCCCAGCTCCAACCATATGCGTTCACGCCCTAAAAACGGAGTGTTTTTAAATAACTCGGTCAGCTACAGCGCTGCAGTCGGCTGTGGCGCGAGCTGTGGCAGGACCCGGGAGTGGTGGAAACCAGCGATCTCGGACCACGAGCGCCCGAGGCCACGCGGCGCGGAGCTTTAATGGTGGCACGCGGTACGCCCCTCCACCAGAGACTTCACTACAGCGAACGTACGGCAACAGCGACGACAACAACAACGAAAAAGTCATTATTATTGGTTTGTTTTTCTTTTGGGGAAGAAAAATAAAAACGTATCAGACAATGAACTATACCTACAACGCAATTAAGTCAGTTGAGTTTTGGTTAATTGATAAAAATGCAGGTTGAATTTTTTTTTTTAATGATGTAGTGTAACTGGATCAGCATGCATGTTTTTACACAGAGCTGAGAGAAAGAGGAAAAGTGTGTGTGTGTGTGTGTGTGTGTGTGTGTGTGTGTGTGTGTGTATAGAATAAAGTTAAGGGTTTTAAAAGAAGATCCACAAAATGCACAATTAGGAATGATACACTATAAAATAGTGGAGAGAGAGAGAGAGAGAGAGACAGAGAGAGCGCAAGCAAAGAAAGGTGAAAAAAGGCAGTCATGAGAGAGAGGGAAAGAGAGAGAGAGAGAGAGAACAGGGGAGAGAAAGATGGAAAGAAAAGAAGAATGGAGTGTGCTAATTTCTAGGGAGTTCTCCCCAGGTCTCTGAACTGACGTATGCCCACTTCAAGCCTCCCTGCTGGAAAACAATAAAAAGGTTTAGATTAGAAAGTGTGTGTGCGTCTCGCTGACATTGTGCATGTGTCTTCCCAGTGATGCTTGTAGGTCACACACAATCTCATATTTCACTATGACAGTAAGGAATTTCTCTCTCTCTCCCTCCCTCCCTCTACCTCTCCCTCTCTCAACAGCTGTCCTTTCCAGGGTCTAACACTAACAGAGACTAACACTGATTCTAAACATACAAGTGTGTGTGTGTGCGCGCACGCTTGAGATTACAGAGACAACCAGCCATAATGAAGAAGGCTTAATTGAGAAGCAGCTTCGTTTAGAATCCCTAGCGGCACCGTCACATGCTGCAGTTATACCTGCCACTGGGAATGTGTGTGTCTGTGAGGATCAGAGTATCAGGGTGTGTGAGTGTGTTGGTTTGTTTGATTGCAAAAGTGCATGTCTATGACACAGGCTCCCCTACGTAACACTGCAGTCTATGCCAAGGACTCATACAAATGCAGAGAAGCCAACCTGGGAATACCCTCCTCCACACACACACACACACACACACACACACACACAGAACCTTGTCCACTCTTTAATAATTAATCAGCAACCTCTGTGCATGTGTGCATTAGTGTGTGTGTATGCGTGTGCGTGTTCTTGCATGTATGCATGTATATATGGTGCATTGTTTTTGCCCATGTCTTTTTCTTTTTATCTCCCTTCAGTGCTCTCTCTCTCCCTCCCTCCCTCCCTCTCTCTCTCTCTCTCCCTCTCCCCTCTCATGCCCTCTTGCCCACACATAGAATATTATTTCAATGCATTGCAGCATACTGCCCTCACCTTTCAGAATACATTTAGAGTGAGTGTGAGTGTGTGTGTGTGTGTGTGTGTGTGTGTGTAGAAAGAGTCTGCATGTCAGGGTGTGTACATCTAGGCATGCATGTTTTTGTGCTTTCGTGAATGTACAGTACAAGTCCATGCATGTGTGCTACTGACCTGCACCCACTGTTAGACCATCTCATACTGGTTAGCAGTGATAAACCGTGAAAGACAACATGCCAACAGCATCCCGATGAGCTGTGAAGGAAACACACACACACACACACACACACACACGCCACCGTCAGCCATGGTGATCACTATAACTCCTTCGTAGCTTATTTCAGTAACATCCTTTATCAGGTTCATCAGGTCATAACCCCTCCCCCGAGCTCCTCAGTACTGCAGAGGCTTATTGCTTCCAGCTCTGACACACCCACTTTCAGTCATCCAATAGGCTGCGAGCCTGCTGTGATGAATGCGGGTCGCTCGAGTAGGGACAGCGGTAACCTGCACAGGGCCGTGTGAGGCACTGCTATCGATGCAGACCAGACACGCTAGTGTGTGATTAATCGTGCAGAGAGGGGGGGGGGGAGGTTGAAGGCCTGGACAGCATGCGGTAAGCTCCCATTTCCCCCCTCCCACACGTGTGAGTACACACACACACACACACACACACACACACACACACACACACACACACACACACACACACACACACTCTTGAGGTTTAGATGCATTAGAGTGGCCACTTATCTAAGAGGTGTCATTGATCATGGTCATCCCTCTGATACCAGATAGCATTTACAGTTCAATTAACACTTGGGGGGGGGTGGCATGGGGGTGGGGTGATATATGTGTGTGTGTGTGTGTGTGTGTCAGGGGTGGGGAGGGTGGGGGGGGGCACGACTGTGGTCAGGGGTTACTGGCATACTCTCCAGACCCATTAGTACTGACGTGGGGGGTCAGTGTGTCATGAGGCCAGTGTGGGGGCTTGTGGGGTGGTTAATGAGGCATATCAACCACATGGAGAACAGAGGTAAAGAAGAGCGAAAGAGAGAGAGAAAGAGAGAGCGCACACAAAAACGAGGGATGAATTCTGGTCTGCTAATCTGTGATCTGCATAAGAGTCCTATAGCACAGCAGTGTGTGTGTGTAGCAGCACTGTGACAGTGAAGCTGATCGTGTGTGAAGTGGAGGCGTTTCCAGCAAACCCCAGCTGTGCCACACAGCATGCAAAACATGCACGCTCCTGCGCTGTTTTGGGTGTGTGTTGTATGCATGTGGTATGTGTGTGTGTTTACTAAATGAAGGCTGGGAGAAACAGACAGCGCTGGTGATAAACACAGACAGTCCAAATAGTAGTGGTAATAATAAAAATAAAAATAATAATAATAATAATATTAAGAAGAAGAAGAAGAAGGAGGAGGAGGAGGAGGAGACTGGCTTCAAACAAAAGCTTCAAATGATCAGCCTGACTGAGCATGCTCAATGGCTACTGCCAGCAATGTCCCACCAATAGATGTCACCTCTATGAGGCCCAACAATGCTGATAGGCTCCTTTTGGGACCTGATTTGCATAGTGTGAGGGGAAAAGTGAGTGCCATTCTCTGATTGGTCAGTATGGGCGCGTTTATCGCCATGCAAGAGTGGTTCTCCTGAAGTGGGCTCTTCATCGCTGAAAATCTGAATTACCATATGCACGTATTAATGGCAGGCCAGGTATGGCAGCTGTATGACTGAAGCAGTGCAGGGCTGTGCTGCACTTAACAGGGCATAATTACAGTCATGAATTAGCATGGGGGAAGTCTGGTCTTAATCTAATTCGATTCAGTGTTCAGGTCAAATCCATCAGTTCAGGATCAGTTCGGAAGATTAATTCAGTTCACAGGTCAAGTTAAGTAAATGAGTAAAAACAATGCAAAAAATGCATCATCATCTTATGCTGTGTGAGTTGAAATGACATTCATGGAGGAGCTGTTCTGAGGGCAGCAGACTAGCTCTGAGTCTGGGGCCTGGGGTCAACTCAGTTGGTAGGAGCTGAACTGAGAGCAGTAGGATAGCTCTGAGTCTGGGGCCTGGGGTCAACTGAGTTGGGAGGTGCTGATCTGAAAGCGGTAGGCTAGCACTGAGTCTGGGGTTTAAGACCTGCATGTGAGGTAAAATCCACCAATCTGAAATAAAACTGACCAGTCTGCCCAGTGGATCCTATAGAATCATATAATGGAACACACACACACACACACACACACACACACACACACACACAGTCATACCTGTGAGAAGGCAATTCCAAATGTCACCCCGGCGATGATGCCCATGTTAGTCTCAATAAAGGAAGTCACCAGCTCATAACATCCCTATAAAAAAAGGAATAAGTGAGGCAGGATGTGTGTGTGATTCTATATGTGGGTGTGTGCGCACATGTGTATTTGTTTGTGTGCATACATTCATGTATGCATGTGTTTGTGTGTTGGTACACTTTGCTAGGGGCTATGGTAACGTTGTATGGTGTGTGTGTGTGCGCGTGTGCATGTGTGTTACCTGCTGGTCCACTTTGCTAGGGGCTATGTTAGCGTTGCACAAGTGTGAGTGTGTGTGTGTGTGTGTTATCTGTTGGTACACTTTTCTAGATGCTATGTTTACATTGTGTGTGTGTGTGTGTGTGTGTGTGTGTGTGTGTGTGTGTGTGTGTGCGTGTTACCTGCTGGTACATTTTGCTAGGGGTTATGGTAGCATCGCGCTGATGTGTGCGAGTGTGTTACTGCCGTCAACAAATATTCAAATTTTAATTATATAATCAAATTGTGTTTTTGATTTCTGTTTTTTTAACCAGACATTCAACTCCCTGGCTGTCGGCCTCGCAGTTTAGGGCAACACTGCGCATGTGTGTGTGTGTGTGTGTGTGTGTGTGTGTGTGCCTGTGTTTGTTACCTGCTGGTAAACTTTGCTAGGGGCCATGGTACAGTCGCACGCATGTGTGTGTGTGTGTGTGAGAGAGATACTTGATGGTATACTTTGCTAGGGGCTATGGTAGCATTGTGCAAGTGTGTGTGTGTGTGTGGGTGTGTATGTGTGTATTACCTGCTGGTACACTTTGCTAGGGGCTATGGTAGCGTTGCGCAGGTCTGAGGAATGGCAGTCAGAGATGTTGGCACAGCAGCTGGGTGGAATTCCACTAGCTGGGAAATACACACTGGAGAACCAGCTAGTGTAGTTAAGCACACCACAGCAACGAAGCTATAGGCAAGGAAATAGCAGATTAGACAGAGAGGCTGACAAAAAGAGAGTGTGAAAGAAACAGAGGAAGATTAACTCTTCCTCTAAGAGAGAGGGAGAATGACAGCCCTAGAGAGAGACCTACAAGTTGGGAACAAAGTACTCTAACATGATATTAAAGTGAAAAAACATTGATTTATATAGAAAGTATGAAAAAATAACACCAAGAGTGGTTTATAAATAATGAGTCCAGGACAGAGTGTGGAGCTGGAGGGTATGGCTGGTGTGGTTATAGGGCACCGTGTTCTAGAAAAGCACGTTTACTTACACTCCTTTGGACATTATCCACCGCCAGGCTCCTCTCATCCTGGGCATTGTAATTCTGCACAGCCTCTTTGTAGGTCCTCAGAAAGGTGCCCTTAATCTGGAGGAACACACACACACACACACACACACACACACACACACACACGATTCAGCATCATATATGTCACCCCTACCAGGTTGAAAACAATGGGGTCCCAACTGAGGCATGGAAGTTACCAGTATGTTCGTGTGTGTGTGTGTGTGTGTGTGTGTGTGTGTGTGTGTTTGGGTGCATGCGTGTGTGCATTTTTCACCTCGTGACGGAAAACAAAGCCAGAGATGCCAGCAACCAGCTCTGCCAGGAACACCAGTGAGAGGAACATTGCATACTGGGAAAGGGGAGATATGGAGGGGGAGAAGAGAAGGGAAGAGGGGGAAAGAGAGAGAGAGAGAGAGAGAGAGAGCAAATAAGAAATTATTTAATGAGAGATAGTATAGGGAGAACAACTGGCAGCGAGTGGACAGGATACGGAGAGGATATTTTAGAGACACGGGTCTCTAGTTACAGGCATGCAAGTCCAGTTCTGCAGACCTACCAACCTAGAGAGCGTAGTTCCAGCACTGATGAAATGTAATCAGGGCCTGCAGTGTCATCCAAAAATATGAGATCCAGCAACGTTGGCGCTAATCTACGAAGGCAGAAGATCTCTAGGACCAGAGTACGGAATACCTGTTCTAGTGTCGGTCTGTTTCAAACAGGCCTGCGATAACATTCCCCATTTCCTGTCTCCTTACGCTCAACTCACTCACTCACACTCTCTCTCTCACCAGTTTGAGCATCCATGGACTCCCTCTGCAGGTGGCGAAACATCCGAACAGGCCGAACACGATGATGGTGGTGCCCGTGCCGATGAGCACGTACGGCGCGTTGGTGGAGTTCTCAGCAATCAGGGAGATATACGGACCCAGCATAAACTTCCCCCATAGTCCCACTGCCAGGAGGATCGCCCCCGTAATCTACCCGGGGGCAGAGAGAGAGAGAGAGAGAGAGAGAAAGAAGAAAAAGCACAATACATTTTCATTTATATTTGTTAATTCTGAAGCCACTTTTATCTAAAGCAACTTACAACAGAAGCAAAATACCATAAAAGTAAAAATACAATACAGGAAGAAATGAAAGAAAAAAAAAGAATATTGCGATTTGTATAGTCTTGCTGCCACCTAGTGGCCAATACTGACAAGCGCTCACCTTGCGCTTACAGAAGTCTGATGGAGGAAAAAATAAACATCAAATAAAATAAAGTCCATACATTTTAACATTGCTGAATACATTTTAAAACTGTTGACGTTACATTTCCTTCAACAGTTTTAACTCAATATTTAAATTGCACTCGGACCTTAAATAAAGTTTGATGATTCAACTTAGGCCTTTTTTTATTTTTAGACTTTTAGACTAAAAATAATGATGAACAGTAATGATGAACAACTCGCTCATTCATCTTTTTAAAACGTGCCGTGACAGCATTGTATCTTTCTTGTTGACAAATCACACACTGCACCTTTAAATCATTTCTCAACTGTTAAAACACATTTCACGAAACCTAAACATCGTCACCTTTTTAGCACAGCATAAGTATGTTAGCACATTCTCACTGCGTTCCTTCTCACACACCTTTTCAAAACAGCTGACAGATCTCACAGAAAACATGGTTTAAAAAAACACCTAAAAGAACTCAGGTGGTGACACCTGGAAAAAAAAAAACCCGGATCTAATTAATAAAAATCTCTTCCGTTCCGAGGTGAAGCTACGTTACTTGCAAGTCTGCACCAAGGAGACTGCAAACGTGTATTTATCAGGAAAGGGGGAGCAGGTCTCTTGGGAAGTTTGTCGTGATGAGGAGCCGTCTGAAGTCTCCCTCACTGGACTGGATTTGCAAAGGGCTTTTCAAACTGGATCTTGCAAAAGGCCCCAGTGCGATGGGGTTGGTTTTGTCCAGTAGAATAGGCGGACCGAATGGAGGGATGGGGCAGTCAATGGGGCAGTCAATCACGGAGCAGACGCACACTGCAAATGCGTAGCTCAGATCTGTGCATTCGGTTTGCTTTTTTTTCTGGTTGCTGTTTAGTGATTTGCAGGATTTATTAACTTGATTATTGTGTATTGTTTGATGTAATTGTGATTACTTTATTTTTAGACGTGCTTCGCCAGTGTTGACTTTGAATTTAGAGCAGCGTGCAAACCGAACGTCATTTTGCAGACTAGTAGAGGGTATGGTAACTGTTATGGAACTATGCAAATTAAAATCAGCTCTACAAGGAAAGACAGAGAGAAAGTGAGAGTAGGAGAGCGAGCGAGAGGAGGAGATAAAAGGTGTGTGTACGTGGGGGCAGCGGCTAGCCGAGCTACTTCAGAGCAGCACTGCTCACCATTATTCATTACATTACTGTGTGTGTGTGTGTGTGTGTGTGTGTGTGTGTGTGTGTGTGTGTGTGTGTGTGTGTGTGTACTTACACCGCAGGGCATGGCAAGTCATTGCAAAGTCCCTCTATAGGAAATACTTCTTGCAGGCCCAGGGTGATTCCATCCCACCGCATCCATTTCAATTTTAGTTTTTCTAACATGAAGCGCATAAACCTTCAGCAGTTACGCAGACCACCCGATGCTATATGTAGGCAACAGAAACCTTGCAAAGCAGAAAATGACCAGCAGATGGCGATATAATCGTACACATGCACTAAGACTTTACGCAGAGGACGAGGGAAAACAGCACAAAGCCTGCAACATTCATCACTCTTTTAGAGCACAGGGAGGTTGGGCAGGCGGTTCACCCTCCCCTTTTCTGATTCAGTTTTCCAGTTTAATTACTTCTATTTGTGTGGAAAATTAAAAACAAGATTTGTGAGTCGCTGCTGTCAAAAACACACACGCGTCTGTGTAACATTTGTAACTGCTGACTGAAAATGTTGGCGGAGGAGAGCACTTGAACTGGAAGTCCCTGCAGAGATCATTTAAACGTCTGAGGGAGAGCAGCAAATCTGGGCTAAATGGATTCGGGGCACTGTCACACATGGTGGAAATTGCCCTGTTGCAGCTGATCTGAGACCTGTTCTGCCATTTTATGCTCTAATTGGCACATGGTGAAGGTTCGGCATGCATGAGCTGGTCCCAGAGCGGGTTGAATGTATTTATTTTTTAGTGCTTCGTTATTTGAATATCTAGATCTAAGGCTTGCTCTCTGAGTGGCAGGAGAATAATTCTGGAATGAATCAGAAACAAAAAAGAAAACGAACAAGTATTGCATGCAGCTTCTGTTTCAGTACCACAGTGGTCTATTTAGGATGAGGAACTGTTCTGATAAAGCAACCATTCAGATCCGACGGAAGTGTAGTGCAATCCAGATAGCTCAGCGAAAACCAGTACGATTCCACGAACACCCAGCGTACATGTCACTCGGTGATCTGACGTACTGTGTAGGTCATACCGCAACGAAGCGGTATATGAACCATCATTCCAGGAGGTGGTAAGCCTAGCCGAAGTTCGTGCCATGTATTCCCCCTGCGGAGGGATTATGCGTGGGCATGGCGCCCCTGGCTCGTGTCCAGTGAGCTAAATCTGGGTTAAGCTGAAGGTGGCCCCTGACTTAACTTGCTGACACACACATCCGGCAGGCTGATGCACTGTCACTGCCAAAACGACACGCATAGATGCGAAGTTTGTCATCGGCAGATTCTAAAGCGCTGATAGGATAGTTTGTGTGTGCGTGCGGGCGTGTACGTGCACGCACCTCACATAGCAGGAACAACTTGAGCTCTATATGGCCGACACAAATTATTCAGCACCTCTGGACAACCTCTTACACACACACATGCACCCACACACTCATTTTTTCTCTTCATTTTTTTGTCTAACACACTCATCCATCTTCTTTTTCATGCTCACCCACCCTTCTCACTCTCTCTGCTTCCTTGTCTATTTCCATTTTGTTACACACACACACAGACACACACACACCTATACTCCTATTTTCCTCTCTGCTGGGGAGAATAAACACCTGGTAGGTGGCTCCTTCTGGAGCTATTTATTTGTTTGGTGGTCATTGTTGTTTACTGTACAAAGTATAATGATTTTTGATTCTGGTACACAGATGTACAATTGACCCGTTACCCTGCGTGGCCCAGACGAGAAGTGCTGGTCTCTCTGGTTCTGTCCCTTACACGTGCACGCACGCACGCACACACACTCTCACACACTCCCCTTCTCTCTCCCCTTCTCTCCCTTTTCATGTTGTGGCTTCTATTACAGGGACTCAGTCTGCCACCCCTTAGCGACCTGTCTTTCTCAGGGATGTGCTAATTAATGTGCGAAAAAAGAAGCGTGCGCGCGCATGTATCCGTGAACGTGAGCGAGAGAGAGAGAGAGAGAGAGAGATAGATAGATAGATGGAAAGACAGCAAGGAATGAGTCAGACGTTCAGAAAGCAAAAACTGCCAACACTTCAGAAGAAGAGGGGCATGATGAGAGCAGGAGACTGAAAACAGAGCAGAAGCATCTGAAAAATGCAAGAATGTCTAAACAAATGTGCATGAAACAGCTACATTAGTAGAAGTACCGCCTCCAGAAAGAGGAAGCCAAATGACATAACAAGAGTTATATCAAAAGTGCCCACAGGGACACAGAAAAAGAAAAATGACAGAAATAGTAAAAGAGGATGAGTGGATAAAAGAACTGAACTGCATGGTACACAGGTGTGTGAGTGTGTTTCCTACAACAAAGCATATCTACTAATGACAGGAAAAGCATGAATGATTCAGTGTTGCGTCTGGTGTACACATCCTTCTTTCCATCTGCTCTCTTTATGAGATTCTCAGCAGGGCTCCATCCAAAATGAAGCCCCAGTAAAAGAGGAAACAGAGGAAGCACCGACAAAATCTGTCACTGGTGAATCTCGTCCTGCGCCTGTTGTTCTAGAAAGTCCTCATGGCAGGAGCAAGTGTTGTGCTTTGAATTCCTCTGCACTTACCTGTCTCCTAGATACACAGAGCCACTGTATCTGAAAGGAGTTTAAATATCCACTGTCATTAAGATAATTATCAGCATAAAATACCTTTGGTCAACTGTGACCGCTAACCACATAGCCAGCGGCGTCTTGCTAAGAGTCTTTTGAAGGAAAGACGACGTGTGTGGTGCACACATGCTATCAGGTATGGGAACCATTGCAATCAGACACAGTAGTCAATTTCAAAGCAAAATCTTCGGGTAAACAGAACTTGAGGCGCTGAATACCAAGACGAAGGCTAGGGACACGCTGACCTGACTATTGACTGCCGTGCGGAATCGGGGCCATCGGAGGGCGTCAGTGACTGACTGCAGCCTGTCTTCAGTGCAGTGTGTTGTGCACTGTTGGCTCTAGCTGGTTCTCCGCAGCTCAATTTCGAGTTACTGTGACTGTTGAATTGGCATCAGCGGCCATGAGAGAGTTTTCTGATCGACTGCGCAGTCAGAAAGCGAGGTAATATAGACAAACCGTGTAAGAGGCTTTTGGGTGCATTGTGGTCTGATCACCCGGGGCAGCGTGCTAGGCCATTCTATTTTGCTACACGGAAAGTAGTTTTGTTGTGTTAACTATCTAGAGAACCGGTGGAACATTTGCTATTGCCTTGAAGTTACTGTATGCAATTTTATGAAAGGAACTGCAGCTTGGAAACAGAGGTTTCCTTTTGAGAAGAGGAAATAAACACTAGAGCCTTGCACATGCAGAAGTGCATGTCCTTCATCAGCTGTGGTCAGTTTGGCTTACTTGAGTGTAAATACACACAGGCGACGCTGGGCGACGGTGAGCTGATGGAAAGCGATCACCGTCCACTTGCAGCTGCCATCAGTTTTTCAGTGTCAGTTCAGTGTGTCGACAGCCAATTAAGTTAAAGGGCCATTTGAATGCAGTTGACATTTAGATAGAAAAGAAACTCTTGCATCTTGCAGTATGAGTTCTCCCATCTTGAAAGCATGATTTGTTTCTACTCGAGGTTAAAAAAAATCAAATCACAAATGAAAAATAATTCCAGTGTGCTGGAGCAGGAAAATGGAGAATCCATTCAACTGGATTTCAAGAACCCTTCTAGAATTCTGATTCCAGAATGTGGGATTTGAGGTGGAAATGGGCTCAGATTTCTAGAGCCCCCAGGTCAGGCTGTAAAGCACTGATTTCTTTTCCCACCAGGTCTCTTCAAAGGGGAGGATTTTCCCGGTGCTCAGAGTTCAGATCTCCCGTCGGTGTAACGGTGTTTGATGGGAGATGAAAGATAAAGCAAAAAGGTTGAACAGAGCCCACCACAGTCGACACCCCTGCCTGCCAGATGAAAGTAGCCCAGGGCCTGATTTGGAGCTCAGACATTTGATTTCTGATGGGCGTCTGTCTGTCTACCTCTCTTACGCTCCATGTCTGTCTGTCTTTCTGTCTCCCTGTGTCTGCTCCTCTCTCTCTCTTTCTCTTGCCCTCATTTTCTCTCTTTCTTTTTCCCCCTCCATGAGAACCACAGTGGCATGCATGCATGAACGGTCTGCTGCTTACCGAGCCATTAAGCGAGATTGCGGTTTCGACGCACCCCCTTTGAAGGCCCTGCCGCATTTATCTTTGACGAGTCAGCTACGCCTACAGTGTTTTGAACAATTTGGAGCTTGGGTATTTAAAAAAAAATAAAAATCAATTATGCCTCTTGTCGGCAGGGACAACGTTACATGACAGCAGCAGGCACAGGCGTCATGGCAACTCAGGCATTAACGACATCTGAATTCCAGCATTTTTCTCTCGAAGGCATGAGGGAGGTTTACAGACTGCAGTGGGTTTCTTGGCCCTTGTTTTGCATGGCCCTTGATGCAGACTAGAGCAGAGAAAGAATACCTCAATCTCCAACTGTGTTACCAGTCAACAGGACAATGGACACCAGTCACAGGACAATATTCACTAAACCTCAGACAAGTGCTCTTCAACGGCAGACCAAAAACTGATTGTCATTCATTTATGTATTTAAAATTCCAGCTGTCAACATTCAGCCCCTTCAGATTTTCCACCCACCCTTTATCCAGGAGTCATGGATCCAGGATGACAATGTAATGTAGTTTTACAAAAGTCCATATTAAAAAAAGTCTTGAGGATACCAGGCATGGCACATTGGTACATCTTCAAGTACATGACAGAGCTCATGGAAAACCCCAACTAGCCATGATAGAGCAAAGAAAACCAGGATGAACAGACCATGGGAGGCCAGACTGTATTGGCTCCAGTCCTGTGGAAAAGCTGCTCTGTGGTTTAGCATCCCAACACTCCAGCTCTAGGCCTGTCGCCATTCTGGTGTTTGTTTCACTGTGTTTGTCTTGCCATTATGCCATTATCGTTCCCATTCCATTTTGTATGCCTGATTCTTTGCTGTTGTGCATCATCGTCTTTGTTCCCTCGTGTATTATTTCTGCTTTTTTTCCTAGTCAGTAGGGCCTTGCGTGTACGGTGCATACTGCGTAAAGCAGAACTTGGGGAAGTGCTCACTGACCTCACCCGGCGCGGTGACTGTCTACGCCCAGACCAGTTCATCTCTTCGGCTATTCGGCGGTGCAAGAGAAAGTCACATCCTTCAGGGAATGCAGCAAACTCATTCCCAACCGGCTCCCTTGAGCCCACGGAATTAGGACACACGGGTCTCACTCCTGAAGAAGACGGTCCAGGGTGTGTTTTTACTGTGGAGGTTTCTTCAATGTAGAAAAGAAGGATGGACCACTGCAACCTTGCTTACATCACCGAGGACTCGGTGAAGTTGCAGAGAAGATGCCCTACCCCCCTGCGTCTAGTGCCGGCCAGACCGGCAGGGGATGTGTGCAGGTTTCTCCGCTGGACCGAGCATGCTCTTGTTCACTAGCTCTCCTGGCTCACTCTGTTCCAGCACCGTGGACAGCCTCTGGTTTATTTGGCCATTCAAGATTGTGAAACCTGTCAATCGGGTGACCGACCATCTGCAACTTCACCCTTAGTTTAAGGTCCCGCCTTCCTTTCGCACCTCCCTCCTCAGGCTTGTAGTGAACGCTAGCTGCCATCATGGAGAGTACACTGCAGACTGTATCGTTAAAAGGCTCAAAAGGCTCAGGTTTGAATTTCCTAGGAATAAACACCAGTGACAAAATCAAGAGGGTGGCTCGCTGCTTTCACCATAAATATTATGTGAAGCATATGGACCCATGTTGGTCCTCATCTGTTCTTAATCTTCATTTTGTCATGGAGGGGGGCAGGCTCCACATCATGAAAATGCCATGCGAAATCCAATCGGACATATCCAGAGACCCGATTTTAAACCGAAGCCGAAGCTGCGTGCAAATGTGGAAAAGTCACATTTTGTGTGGCTTTTTGCCATTCAGGCTCCACAAAATCTTGTCTGCTCAAAATGGACATGCCAAAAACGTTTAAACAAAGCTGGCAGAGCTAACAGAGCAGCCCAGCACTGAACCCTGTGGGCTGTGGGTCACCAGGACCCAGCACAGTTCCCATACAATCCACTCTCCACTACAATCACAACTGCTTTCAAGTTCCAGTGTGGTGGTATCAGGAGAACACGCGTGTCCCTAATACTATTACAAAGAAGTTGTTTATACCAAGTTTAGCTAAACTCTTCAGACCTTAGTCTGGGAAGACAGGCAGTATGGCACAACAGTTCTTTTCATGTACTTCCTGAAATGCTGCCTGTTGTTTTCCTAGTTCACTGTGCTATGACTGACAAAGTATTCATTAGAAAATTATATTGCTTTGTTCAGTTTGCATAGAATGACTTTATGTTTAGATATTTTTAGTGTTTTAAAAGGTTTAGCACATTTTGGGCCTGACATGAACTCTCTGTGCCAAGCTTTATGGTTTTAAGAGAGTTTAAAATGACATCCCTACAAAAATGTCAGTACCGAAGAACAATGAGGGTCTCTATAAACATAATTTTGAAAGCAATGACTTGGAACTCCATAACAAGATACCCCAACAAGCAGCAAGCACGGTATTAACGGATAAAAAGAACTTGTAAATGCACGTGCATGATGTTTGGTCCGATCCACGACTGCAGAACCGGCAGAAAGGAATGAGCACAGTTTTCTTGCCTAGAACAGCTCCATTCTTGACACCCCGGATCAGCATGTGAGCATTCCAGATCAGTATACACAGCTGTGTGTGTGTGTGTGTGTGTGTGTGTGTGTGTGTGTGTTTGACACAGAAGGAGTCCATCCATTCCATCAACATTCGAAAGCCATTGGTTGGATCTGTACAGTAAAGATCCTTCTCCCCACTTTAGAGTTCATCCTGCAGTCACATCATCAACAAGGATGACAGAACCAGTTGCCCTTGGCAACCAAACATGGTCCATGCTGTTTTTCAAAACGGTGGTAGTAATCTTAGGATTACGTGGCTTTGTTTTGTAGCAGGCCTGGGTGCTGTTCTTGAGGTTCCCGGTGATTCGGACCTGGTGAGGAATCTCCGTGGTCTGGCTGGTGTGTTCTTCATTATGCCTTTGAGAAGCTTTAGCTGCATTTGGGGCAACACTCTTGACCTTTTCAACAGCTGTTTGTGATTAACAGTCACTATCCACTACCAATGACTTCCATGGGCTATCAGGTTCCTGCTTCCTATAGAACTGACTAAGTATCTGATTTTGGCGCACTGCAATGTTGGGTTAAGTCGGACTTCTTGTGATTTTCCAGCATTATGATGCTTTTCTTGCTTCAGTGGCAGTGACACTACTATGGTCCCTAAGTGGAGATAACGTTAACTGATTTGGTAAACACCACATCTGGAATTATTGCCTGAGCTCCAAAGGGTAGTGCGTTCAGCAGAGCGCATCACTCACATGGAACTTCCTGACCTGCAGACCATCTACTACAAGCGGTGCCAGACCAAGGCCAGGAAAATTGTGAAGGACCCCACCCATCCCAACAATAGACTCTTCTCTCTGTTGAGGTCAGGGAGGCGCTTTCGCTCCCTGAAGACCAAGACAGAGAGGCTGAAGAGGAGCTTCTTCCCACAGGCCATTCGGGCCCTGAATCAGGGAAACTGATAAACTGTGGGGACCACCACCACCATGTAACATAACTGTATATCTGTACATCTGTATATATAGATTTATACTCAATTACCTTGTTACACAACAACTGTAGATATGTTATTATACAAAATGGATCTGTACATTCTGTAGATTGTGTACATATATACCCAACCATATACATTGTACATTGTGTATATAATCATAATATACATATATTGTACATACATTGTTAATATATTTTGTACAAACATAGAATATATATATTTATCTTGCATATATATTTCACATATAGAGAATATCTATATTTTTCTCTATGCACCCCTGTTTTCTTTTCCTCAGTTTGGACAGAGCACTCTCCACCATTTCACTGCGAGTTATACTGTGTATGACTATGTATGTGACGAATAAACCGAACTTGAAACTTGAAACTTGAGCTTAACTCTCTTGTGCATGAACGATGCAGCAAAACACACAGCTGACCGAGAAACAAAGGAGCACTCGACAATCTGGGGAAAATTACATACTGTAGTGCTATGTGCGTGTGTGTGTGTGTGTGTGTGTGTGTGTGTGTGTGTGACATCGCTCACTGCTGCTGTGTCATATCTGGCCCAACATGAGCCCAGCATCTAGACAACATGGCAAGAACAAACTTATCCTGCACAGCAGTCAAGTAATTGGCAGACTCATTATATCCCACCCCCATATCACACACTAACCGGACCGGCCTATACATGTACACACACACACACACACACACACACACACACACACACACACACACATAATGAGCATAAGCTCGTTGCCTCCAATTAACATGTTTCACTGATGAAACTATTCTGCTAAAAGTAAAGCCAGACTCATTAGAACTTAGGCAGGAGAAGTGAAAAAAGGAAAGAATCTAAAAAAAACAAGATACATCACAAACTGGCGAGGGACACCTGCTTGTGAGGGGAGGGTGTCTCCAGGACCAGCAGCTTGTCGTTGAGGAGTGGATGCGGAGAGGGGCGTGAAAGAAGAGAAAGAGGGAGGAGCCGAAAGAGACAGAGGGAGTGAGAGAGCAAGAGGGAACAGCAAGAGAAAAAAGACAAAGCGAGGACAGAAGGAGACAGAAGGACAGAAAATCCTTCCCATTTCAAACGCTCTGCCCTGATCAAAGCCATAGTTCCTTTGGAGTACTGTGTGTGTGTGTGTGTGTGTGTGTGTGTGTGTGTGTGTGTGTGTGTGTGTGTGTGTGTGTGTGTGTGTGTGTGTGTGTGTGTGTCAAACTAAAGCTCTGATGAGGTGGACCGCACTCATCATAAATTCTACACCTAACAAGATTGGATCAAACCAGATAGGTACAGTATGTTACTGCAGACCAAATAAATTGCCTGTTATTCCTGCTGATGCTTCTTCTGGCCACTGTGGATTTGCATTGTGGGTGGGTTCCAGAAAAAGTGCTGATATCTCCTGGCTCATCCATGTCTCCTTCAGATCCTCTCAGCGATTAAACTTCACTCACACTGTATTTATTAGGCCACTAAATCCTGGCCGTGTCTTTGTTTAAGCCCAAAGAGGGAGAACCTGGCACGGTCCCCGGAAGCTTTGAACGTGAGCGGCATTACCAGAGCACTGTGCGCGGCAGGATGGGGGGGAGGGGCGGTTTCCAACAGGCGGGAGCAAAACCGCTGATGAAAGAGCGGAGCTCGAACAAACCCACCAGCTGCGTCTGTTCCCCTTAAACCATCAGTGCTGCGTCTCGCAGCCCTCTGATCCACGGCGAATGCACGGCCCGACCACGGAAAAAGCCAGTATCCATGGCAACAGTAATCCACCGAACCTCTGGTGTAACCTCGATCCAGCGGCGGGCATGACAGTGTGCAGGCGTGTCTGAACGTGTTCTAAATCTTCCCACGTTATTGGGTAGCTCGAATCGTGACGGTTTGTGGTATGTGTTCTGATAAACAGACCAACAACAATCTGGGTGGGTGCCGAATTCTAGAGTTGGAGATGATTCTCGATTCTCTGGCTTGCGTCTTCAGACTTGTCAAGTCATAGTGAGTCATTATGACACTGCCGGTCCACATCTCTCTCTGCGACTGCTGGATCAACCCTCCTGAGGTTTATGACTACCTGGTGACAGACTGCCTGCCCAAATTGATGTTTTAGGGTCTTGTTCATAGGGGACACCCACCCCCACGACCCCAGACACATAGGAACCGATATCACACTTACAAGAAAGCGCAAACCACCACACGTACACACATACAGACATATACCACCACAGGTACACACATACAGACATATACCACCACACATACACACATGAAACCACAACAAAGCAGCCCACTTCCTCTGCTTTCATGAGCCGTTTCTCTCTTTACGTTGTAGACCTCAGCGCCCCATCATGTGGCATGTGCCATGTGCCATGCTGCCTTCGCACTTCTATGACCAAGCTAATGTGAACACACACACACTCAACAAATGCACAGAGCAGTGTTCAGCCTCTAGGGGGCCCAGACCATAAACACACACACACACAGCCAGAGGCCCAAATCTAGCAGCATTCGACAGAGGCTTTGTGTGCTGATCAAACACCACTTCCTTTCCCAGGCTCCTGCTCCAGACCCCAATACGATTTCAGCAGAAACAAACGTTCAACTAAACCATCCTCTCTGCTTTTACAGAAGTGAACGGGCATGCTGACCAATAATCATACACTCATATAACCAATCCTCGTGCGCTTCAACGTGCTGTTGGGCAGATCGTGCTGACTCATGGTTTGGCGGCGAGGACAGAGCTGGCAGATTTCACCGTGAGTCAGTAGAACAGGTCTGTCCAAACATTTTCATCTTCTGCACGTACCAAGAGCCACTCAGAGCATTTCTAATCATTTTTTTTTTATAAAACCACTATAACTGCAAGACTCCGTGAACGCTGGTTTGATCTGGGGTTGCTGACAGGGAGGTATAACAAATCACATAAGCCCAGTGAGCCCAGCCAACCTGGAGATAATCTCCGGGACTACTCCTGCCTTTAGCATGCACTCCCTTCTTTCTCTCACTCTATTTATACACATCATGCTCCATATTTCTGTATTTTGGGGGGCTTTTTTTTACGGGCTTTGCTTGCTGTGACCTTCCAGCAGAGGAACTCAGATAGTGTAAGACGATCGTCTAGACGCGTCCAGCCCGCACAGCACGGCTGTCGTCCGGGCCCCGCGCAGGATGCAGAGGAGCACCCATCTGCCGTGACTACCACCGGCGAAGTTCGTCCGCCCTCGCGGTGGGAATTTAACGTAGATTTCGTCTCTGGTGGCAAGGATCGCACATTCGGGTGAGTGACTGAGCCCCAATCCTCGGCTCTCGGCCCGCCCGACTGTCGCGTCGCATGTTAAAGCTTTTAACATCTCCACTGAGCCCCGAGCGATGCACTTCACCCGCCTGCGAGCAGCTCGCCTGCCTCGTGCATAATGGCTGTGTGCGACAGTCTTCCTCAGGCAGCAGGCAGCCACACATCCAGCAGGCATGATAAAGACATCCCGAGTCTGGGTGGAGGGAATGGTGGGAGAGGATGATGCGCTCCGACTGTGAGTGGTGCCACAGAAAGAGAGTATGGAATATGGGAAGGAGAGAGAGAGAAAGAGAGATCGAGAGAGAGAGAGAGAGATGATGGCGGTAAAAGGATGTGTGGTATATGAGAACCAGTGTCTTGTTTTCCACGGCTGGTCCTGTTCTCCGAGCTAAGACACTGGAGGGGAACTGTCGATCCTGATCGCGGTGGAAACGGCCTGTCTCACTGCACAGCGAGCCAACTGGCTGGGAAATAGGACCTGTACCTCGCAAATAAGACGCGCGAGGCAACACGAACCGCAAAGTCACCTCAAGGTATCTGGTCTGATCCAGAAATAAAAGCAGGGAGAAATTACATCTGCTTCGACTAGACAGGCTGGCTGCCATGACGACCACAGACAGACAGACAGACAGACAGACAGACAGACAGACAGGCAGATAGATGAACAGAGAGATAAACAGAGAGCTGCTATCATGAGTGTTGACGCAAGAGCTGTGGGAAAATAACAGACACAAAAGATGTAAGAACTCCTTTTTGGTGGGGGGGGGGGTGACTCTTTTTTTTCTCAGCAAAGACGTGTTAAGAGAAACAGATGTAGCCCACACAATAATGACACTGTCATCTGGGATACTGCATAAGGGCACATAAAGGAAAGAAGGCTCTGGCTCTACTATGGTGCCAATCAGCCAAAGACGAAGAAATGACAGGCGACCCATCCATCCAGGACTTTTCCCACAGTAAAACACTGCTTAACTGGGCTAAGAACCATAATGTCGGTGATAACGGTGTTGGAAGGCTCCTCCATTACTTTTAGTGTTCCATTAGTCAACGCTCCAGGCAGCAGCTTGCAGTGATAAGCTCCAGACCCACAGACGGCAGCTCACGACGGCAACCGTGGGTGCTTCCACAGGGTCACTGTATAGCACGCTAAAGTTCCTTTTCCCCCTTCTCGCAAACACCTGACTCAGTTCATTTGGTGCTGGTTTGTGGGAACATTAATTGTGCAGTGCTATTATTATCCAACACTATAAGCATAACCACCCAATACTGGAACTGCCTGTCCCTGCTTTATTGAATTCTGCATCCTTATCACTCCCAATATTGAATAATTTTACTCTCATCCTCTCGAAAACAGAAATGAGACTCCGGCTCTCCTTTGCACATTACCGAACGATGCTTGAAGATGGAATGAGCTGGAAAAAGGCTGATTCTGTACTGAACAGCCCAAGATGCCCCAACGAGCCATGTCTCTTTGATGGACTGGCTCTGTTACAATGAAAGAAAGCTACAACGGCTACCATCATGGATATTATTTGACGAAGAAAAAACTTGTCGGAGGGTGTCTACAAAACATTACTGTTTACTACACAACTAAATTTACTACAAAACAGGAGGTTAAGGCAGATGGCCACTGTTACACTTAAAATACACTTTAAAAACCGCACCTGCTTCTCTGTAAAAAACAAACAAACAAATGAACAAAAAAAACCCAAACCGGTAGAAAAACCGAACGCACCGGCATCTGCAACACGTTCGCATTTACTCATGAATCATATCACGATAGCTAAATAGTTTTGTTGTTGTTATTGTTTTTACTCGTTGTAGAGCCACTGTCATGAGTGTTGATGTATGAGCTGTGAAAAAAAAATAACACAGGCCATCGGAACCCTAACGCTGTGTACTACTCTCGACGCATTTCATTTATGCTCAAAGCTGTTGTCCACCGACACAAGGTGAACGCAAACATTTAGCGCTTCGCCGCCATCTCACAGCTAATAATAACCTGGTTTTAATTATCGTCCCCGCGTAAGCTGCTCGAGGCGTGGGCCGAGGACAGTGTTAGCGCCGGAGATGTGACGGGACTCATGGAGTACGGGGACACTGTCTCTGGTCTTCTCTGACCTTTTCACTCCCAAGAGGTAAAATGGGAATATGCTAATAAGACACAGTATTTTCCACTGTGTCCATGGCAGCCATTTTGAAATGTGGTCAAGCATGTTATATATGATATATATATATAGGTTATAGCACGAACTACAGTGTAAATGTCTTTCCGTCTTCTACCATACAAACACAAGGTTAGCCATTAGTCATTTTTTAAACATATGTGGCTGCTTTAAAACCTAAATGTAAAATGCTAAATTTACAGCAGTTTACAAAAACTGTGTTTTTCATTCATTTCTTTGTTTTTCTTGTGGACCTCAACAGCTGTTCCACATGATTTCAGCTGGTTTTCACAGACTGGGTCCCGGCCACAGGTCAGGCCAGAAGCCTGTAGTGCTGGGTGGGTGATTTTTAGAGAGGTTTGGCAACAGAGCATGAGGCGATGAACCAGACAAGTTCACTGCCTAAAGCCCCGCTATCATCAGTCCACACCTCACATAACTGACCCTAGTGACTCAACACTTCCAGATATACATTCGCTCAACAAAGCTTTCAGCCAACCATACGAACTCACCTTTCACACACACACACACACACACACACACACACACACACATACACACAAAAAAACAAAAAAAACCCAATATGACACATTAACATCTAAGAAGCCAGAAAAAGACCTTCCGCTGCTAAATCTTAAAAATGAGCAGTTCAGAGACACATCGAGGGAAGAAAGCATTTTAGAAAGTACATTTAACCTGCTTGGTACCATCTGCCATTTGTTTTGAAGCTTCACCTAAAGTAATGCTTAGTTTCACATGAGTAATGGTAAATGATTTGGAAATATTCAGTTTTGGCAGGTTATGCGCTTACTATATTTCACAGGATCTATAATACTAAGAAGTACCTGCCTTTTTGGTAGTCAGGTGTGAATAGTAACTTACATTAGTTGGAGATTTTGAGACAGATGTGGATAATATAAGTCTGAATAAATCCAGAGTGTTGGGCGAACCATCTGTATAACTGTCCAGCAGCAAAGATCACTCATTCTCCTGTGACAGGATTATAGGGTTCTGAACTAACACATAGACACAATACTGAAGGTCCAAAAGGCTGAAAGTGGAAGGCAGCAAGCTGAGGAGACGTTCTGTCTCGGGTTCCTGAGAGAACTCTGCAGGGCAGAACCGCGTTACCGGACGGAACAACAGGCTCACAGGTGCCCTGCCACCAGCAACAGTAGCACCACCACAACAACTGCTTTGTAAAAGTGACGCCACCTGAGCTACCACTGCCCAAATATAACAAAACACACATATTTAGGTTTAATGTGATTTTTTTAGTTCTGAGGTCAAGGATGGACTCCAATTTTGATATTTTTATGTTTAAAAAAAACCCATTGATTCTGCTGAGCTCCTCAGGTTTAGAACATGAAAATACCTATTTTATTTAGAAACAAAAAATAGCATGTGCATAACAACAGCTTTTAAAAATAGTAATTACTTTCTAAACAATACAAAACCCAGGAGTGCTTCATATAAATCCTTATATAGCATGAGTCTCCAAAACAGTTTACAGTTGAAAAAAAAACTGTACAGTTGTACAGTTTTACATTTCTTCTCAAAAGTTAATATCTTCGATTATTTGTACTGCATCAACAAACGTAAATGCATGTGGCATATGTCTGTACAGAACTATTTCTGTCTTCTCCGGTTTCTGTTTTTATTTGATGACTGCAGCCCACAAATGCACGAGAATGCAGAGAAAACGGGAATAACGAGAAGCTACAAAATGCCACCACACACACACACACACACACACACACACACACACACACACACACACAGATATATTAAAAACCACTGCCTCACTCCTCTCATGGCCTTCATAATTGCTCCACCAGTGCGTGCGGGGCTTTGATCATCTGCGTCTAATGAACAATCCGCCTGCCTGGAGTGTTTCTTGTCACGGCACTGAGGAAAACCGCGCTGGCTTGGGAACAGGCCTGTGGCACCATCGCTTTCCTAATGCTCCTACGGAACGCCATGCACCACACTTGGTTTTCCCACACCTGTGGTACCAGGGTGGTTCTTAAGTCTTCCTCTGTGTAAAGGTAGACGAGTAGATGAGTCACCCCAGCGCACAAGCAGGACGACATGCCCTCAGCCAAGAACAGGGAGCAAAGCCGAAACCTGTCACGTCACGCTCGCTTCATGTCTCTGTTTCTGTTTCACAGGCCGTGTTTTGCAAGGCAAAACCACGCTGGAGTCTACCGCATGCCAGGTGGTCAGACAGAGGAGGAGAAAGAGAAACACTTGTACTGCTGACAACCAGACCTAGAAAAAAAAAACCCATCATAACATTGTCACTAGATCTCATGTAAATCTTACGAGTCCCATGCAAACCCTAATTTGGGAAGTGTGATTATAAACCCAAACAGATCATGTGGTGCCATACTTTAGGGGAGTCCCATACCGACGATGAAGTTTGCCAAGTCTCTTCTTGAGCAACGCGTCGGACGCGGGGATGGTCTACCCCTTGTGGAATTCCGGGTTCAAACGAGGGTGGCCTGCCAAGGGCCACTGCTTTCATCCACGGTTTCAATAACATGGTTAGATCTGAAATCCGAGCCGATGTTCTAACATTAACTTAGAGACATTCTGCCCGCGTAGCTGAGGCTAACATATAGGCAGCTGTCTATACTAACCTAATGGCTACACACTCTCCCATGAAGAGCTCCCATGGTGTAATACAACGTGTTTTTATTCATTTAATTTTAGGTTCCATATCTGTGTATTCGCCTGGTCACCTGTATGCCTGCAATCAAATGTGGGGTTTTTTGCACTTAAAAAAAAAAGGAGGTTTGGTCCTAAAAACTGAATAAAAATGTGTGAAATAGAAACAAAAATAAATAAACCATTTCCAAAATCACTTAGCAACTCGTTGCTTTTGTCCTTCGTTTGTTTTTTGGGGGGTTTATGGGAAATAAATATCTCTAGCGTGCATTAACAGATGGCAGCTAGCATGACCCTGTTAATCTGGATTATGCGGATCATCCAGACACTTCTCTTTACCAGCTGGATCAGTACAGATGGGTACAATATGACCTGTTAGTTTCGGGTTATTTAAGTATATGTGTAGTTTTCGTTCCTGGACTTAACTAAATGAGCATGCGGAGTAATGGATCCATATCAGAATACTTCTCTCTCTAGTCCACATTCCTAGATGTATGGGCTGAGCTTGCTCTCTCTCTCTCTCTCTCTCTCTCTCTCTCTCTCTCTCTCTCTCTCTCTCTCTCTCTCTCTCTCTCTCTCTCTCTCTCTCTCTCTCTCTCTCAATTCACCCATTGTCTACTGTGGGACATTCAAAGTGAGAGAGCGTGCTCTGTGAGGGTAGCGGAATCGCATGTGCCCCACAGATACACACGCTCAGTTGTGTGGCTTTCTCACAGGCCCCGGGGCGGGAACAGGAGAGGTATGGCGACAGAGCAGTGCTGAGCCTTTCTCTTCTCTCCCACCCAGTCTGTTAGTCTCATCCTCCACACTCCTCTCTCTGTGTCTCCTTCACTCTCTCCCGTTTTTCCATCGCCCCTTCCCCCTTCATCCCTCCAATCTCTCTCTCCTCCTCTCCCTCGCTCCCTGCACCAAGCTTTCTTGGCGCTTTGTATTATGATAATTGCGTTCGCGTTGCCGCTCATGGTAACCCCCCCGCCCCCCACCCCAGCAGGTGCCGGGACGTCGTGAGGTGGTGGTGGTGGTGGGATGAGTGGAGCGACAGACACTGGACAGCATTATGTGAGCCGGCCTGCCCTCTCCCTCTCTGACCACGGCCCGCTTATTTACGCCCCGCTGAGGGAGCGGCGGAGGAGACGCAGGGCAAGAGAGAAAGAGTGGGATGGAAAAGGGAGAACGAAGACGAGACGGAGCGTGAGCGTGCAAGAGAGAGAGAGAGAATCAGGGAGGGGCTGTACAAGAGGGAGGGAGGGAAAGAGCTCCATTTAGGCACGTCTAATGGCATAAACCCAGCCATACACAACCCCTGACAGGAAGTTCATGTTTAAGCCATTACAAAGCTGAGTGCATTCGAATTATTTATTTCCTGTGCAGAAATATGGCCAGGAGACATTTGTCAAGAGAGCCTATTTGCTATTACTTTCAGGCTGGTAAACGAGACGTTCCATGTGGCGTACGGCCAGGCTTAAACAAACCTTGCTGTACTGCAGGGGTTAATTTGCTCTGAGTCATTAGCAGATAGTGGCCCTCTCTCTGAACGCTATCCACTGGGTAAACACCATTGCATACACACATGCAGGGGGAGTACTGACATTTAATGCCTGATTAAATACACATCCAGCCATGCAACCCATCTTCATCAGTTGCATCCATCCATCCATCCATCCATCCATCCATCCATCCATCCATCCATCCATCCATCCATCCATCCATCCATCCATCGACTTTGCGAAATGTTGAATCATTGCCCTGAATCTAACTGTTGTGTGAGATTTGTGCCCCTAGCCATAAGCAAATCACTTGTGCATTATTGAAAGGCATCAAGGCCCAGGTTTGTTGCAGGAGCAGGGACATATCACTACACCACACAGGGGAACATGGGGCTGGCACCAGAGAGAGGAGACACAGAATCTGGTCAGGATTAGAGACAGAGAGAGGGGAATGAATGAATGAAAGATAGAGAGAGAGAACTGGGTAAGGAGTGAGATGCTGACTTTAAACAGACTAGGCTATACCTCCACCTGGGCAGTCCAGTTCCAAGACACCGGGCTGTGATATTCATATGCGACCGAAGGCTTTGGTTAACATGATTAGGTGTCATGGCTAAGGTGATTAGGTGGGATAAATTAATGTTGGGCTGTGGCAGAGCAGAAGCTCTCCAGGGACCAGAGATGGACACCCAGCACTGAACTAATACAGAAAGAAAAAATAGTACAGGTGTAGAGGAAGGATCAACTGATTTTACTTGGTAATTACAACACTGGCATCATTAGTGACTGCAAAAAAAAGCAACCTAGTTGTCACTGTTTCGTGATGACTACGTTTAGTCATTAGTTAATATAAGCGCCAGCTGATTTAGTAGTTTGGCAATGAAAAACTGAAAGAACAGCCTAACGGAGATGGCATTCTCGCCGTATGGCAGACTCAGTTCCTGAGCGTCGCTCATTGTGCGGTAGAGAGAACCCTGTGGTGTGAAAGGTAGGGGACATCTGGTCTTACTGAGAATCAAGATATCAGTGCCAGTTCTCTATGGAGAATGTAACTGAGCTCTATGCACACTAAGTCAAGATAGATAGATAGATAGATAGATAGATAGATAGATAGATAGATAGATAGATAGATAGATAGATAGATAGATAGACAGACAGACAGACAGACAGACAGACAGACAGACAGACAGACAGACAGACAGACAGACAGATAGATAGATAGATAGATAGATAGATAGATAGATAGATAGATAGATAGATAGATAGATAGATAGATAAAGCATTGTCATCGCGTCTTTTGCACAGCCCACACAGCAAACATTCCTCTGCCAGTCAATGTAACTAGCACCCACAACACTTACAGTCCACAGTTAGAATAAAGCACTCAAAGTGAGGTACCTTATGGCATTCCTGTTACTCAAGCCTGCAGAGTCTGCTAATTCTGTCAGAAGCCTGCTCGGATTGCTGAAATCTTCAGCAAGATTTCAAAAATCTGTTTATGACCCTTTCCAGTGTAATGAGCATCTGTGACACTGTGAAACAGCTTTAGATCACACCATACTGTACTTGAAGAGAGTGCTACGGGGAAAGTCTGGTCAACCAAAGTTGTCTGTTTTGTAATATAGCAGGTTATGCCCAAATGCCAGTTATTTTCGCCTGACTCTGATTATTCTATTCTTTTTGAACATTATCCTAGATGTTCAACTGTTTTTTCATCAATAACCTGGACTGCATAAACCATTTGCTTTACTCCAGATAAGTCAGTGTGTAATTCTGCATTTGTTGTTCATTAAATACAGCTAAGAACAAGCCAAAGGCTTTCCGCCAGGATTTCCAATCCCCAGATGAGATTAAGGATTTCAAGGAAATTTCTCATCTAGAGAGACTAAGAATATCAAATTGTTATTTTAAGCCATTAGTAGTGAATTGGATCCAGCTGTGAAGCAATGCATCTTTCTACATGGAACCATCCAAACAGCCAATGAGGTCTCAGCACCACTGATTAACAATCTTGGCGGCGAAGATTTTTTAGTCTCAGATCCTGGACAGGAAAGTGCGCCTCCCATCTTTATTTTTAGTAAAGTTGCTGTCATCGGCTTTGATGTGAATGTTCAAGTGGCTAATGACGCACACCCTTCTGTTGCCACGCCAATGTAGACACATGCTACTTGGGGCTGGACATAACAAGTCCTGGGGAAAGAACTGCGTTTCTGATGACAATGCTTGATCTTATGCCATTTACTTGACCATAGTGGATCTTATAGTGTGAACGCTACAGTGGAAAAGAAATTGGTAAATGTGCAGTGATGCTGTGTGTTGTAAGGATACTGAAACTCATTTGGTGTATAAATGCTTGCATTAATTCTGCCAATATTTGCTATTATGAAAATCAGATCACTTTTTAGGAGTTTTTGCAGAAATTCAGATCATTTCAAAGGATTTGCAAGTTTCTCACAGCTGTAAATATAATTAGATTTCATTAAGAATTTTGTTAAGATCTTTAACTTTTGAAAAACATTACACTGAATAAAGTGCATTCTCTTAATGGAAATCCAATTTGTCTGCTGTACATTTATTTTGAAAACCCAAATTAAATTAATATAAATTTATATAAACTTAGGTGTGTTGCTTAAATGCATAAATAGTAGCCACAGATTTAGAAATGGTGTGTGTGATGTGCCTACAAGTGTCTCAAACAACTGTGTGTGTAGAAGCATGTGACTTGTCACCATATTGACTTGGTGTCTCCCACCATGGCACCTGGCCCGACACATTTTCCACTCCTGGTGAGTTCTTATGTCATGTAACATAACACATATGTGATCATTGCCCCCTAACTGCCCGTAGTGTGTCATTTACGCCCTCAGGGTCAAAGTCTAATTGATTGATCGTTTCATGGTAACATTCCCCCTCCAAATATTATCCTTCCAAGGATAAAGTGAAATACGAGCATTAGAATGATGAGCAATGTATTTCTTTGAAATCTTCAACGTGTCTGGCGTACATTAAGTGGGGTTTTTTTTGTCTTTAGATGAACGTACCCCCACCCCCGTAAATCAACCAGTTCAGATAAAAATGTGGCTGCCACCTTCGAATGAGTTTTCTGTTCCCGTTACTTTTGCCCAGATACCAAAGCGAATCAGGGGCGGGGCCGTGAAGAGTTTGCGGTTGTCAGTACCAGCCACTGTTCTCTGAATTAGGCTACCTGCGCAGAGTACTCTACTGCCTCCCGGGCAGACGCGAGGATGCTGTGGGGTGACACGCTTGCTCAGAACGCGAAGGTCATTGCAGTAACGTGTCGACCATCCGTCTGTACGACTTTAACGTACCAGTTATGCAGACCGTTTGTCATGAGAGATGGCGACAATGGGGTAAAATACAAATCGGCGGAAAAGGCTTTTTTGTGTGGAAGAAAACAACAACTGAAACGTACAAGAGCTTTCGATTGTTTCTTCTTAGGTTTTTTTTTTTTAACGAGAAAGCGTTTCCGATGTCCAGTGAAGGTTCTGCTAGTACGAGCACGTCCGTCTCTGCCATTAGGGACATGCACTTGTTTTCCAGCGGCGCAATCTTGAAACATAACGGTTATTTATTCTAATCCGATAAAAATCTGGCCAAAAATCACATCGCCCCGTTTCAAAAACATTTATCTTTGCGTTGTCTGTTAAATCAACTTTGTACTCACCCAAAACACGAAGGAATAGACAATCAGCAGGGTCTTGAGACAGGTTATTACGGGTTTGGTCTCCATTCTCCTTGATGCCATACTACGGTAAAGCGAAGCGCAGGGTTTTGGTTGGAGTTGCGTGGCTGCGATTCTCCACTGGGCTCCGTGCGCCAGCACTAACGCGGCATCTCCCGGCGCTGTCGCTCCAGCTGTGACAGCCAATCAGAGAGCGCGATGCAGTGCTAAGGCCCGCCTTTCCCCGTGACGCCGCCCTCCTGAGAATCACGTGACGATGACGGCGGCTGCTGCGCCAAGGGCGAGTGCAGGTACATTGACGGAAGTGAGCTAATTTCTCCAACGAGAAGGCGGACATAATGTTTAATAATTCTTTTTCGTTTTATTTTCTCAACCCAGTGTGATATGTGCCATAAGGAAGCCAGACTAGGTCGATAGCTGGTGGTAAACATATTGTATCTAGGTGACTTTCTATTAAAGAAGGTCTCGTTCTTAAAGAAGCAGGTGTCAGAAACTGCTAAAAAGCCGCAAAGCTCACAGACAAAAACTATGGACCCGTCTTTAGGCAGTTGAACAGAAACAAAAATATCGCAATATAATAAAAAATATATATTTGTGAAACCAAAGTGTATTTTTATCTTTCTCTCTCTCTCTCTCTCTCTAATTGAGAAACATCATCTTAAATATTAATGACGTTTTAAAAACATAAGGTAAACTAAACAAAAAAAGGCATATACTATTTCAGTCACTTTAAGATGATAGCGTTGTAAGGGACGGACTAACTTAAACCGTGTTTCTCTTTCGCTTCATCTCCTTGGCTCTCTCTGACTTAACCCAATGATGTCACAGCGCGGTGCAAAATAAATTCACAGTTCTGCGCCAAAATTAGCGCGCTTGTGTGCTATATTTGACGCCACAAATTTACAATCTATCGCGACCACAGCTGAGTAAGAGCGCTGCTCACGACATGCGCGGGGGCCTGTAATAAAGAAGCTAACGCTTCACCAGCCTTAGCGAATATGCCCAGGGCCAGTGCGTAAATGAACAGCACCAGCGCCCTGCGGGACTCGGCCTTGCTCCTCACCTCGGACAAAAGCCCCGGGCATATGAGCGCAAAGCCGCACAAAACTGAGGCACTTTGACCAAGTAGAGACGGAAAAACCGCACTGATACAGTGATGTCAGTCATGTCTTTCTGAAACTGAGCGCTGTATGTTTATAGTTTAAGTCCACCGGGTGTTTGACGAAATATTAAGGGAAACACTACAATGCCAATAGAGGTATTTGTCTTGTTGCGCTGTATACAGGTACGCTTTTAAAAGCAAGGTTAAAGTCGACACAAAATCCAAATGACTTGAATGTATTTTAGAATACAATACAGACACCTAATCGGAACAGTTCTGGATGCAGGTTTTAGGTATTAATGTCAAAGTTCATGCAGCCCAGCATTAGATTGGTACATATGGTTAATGTCCATTATTAACAACTTTAAAATGCTATACACTTGCATTCCGTAAACAGTTGGAAAGGCAATAACCAGTTGCTTTAGACATAAGTGTAGCTCACTCTACTTAAGTGCAGTGGTTAACAAAGGCTTTAGTTTTTTCTTGGTCTTTTTCTTGTTCATTTCACTTTGTGCAAATAATTAGTTTTCATTACTTTAACACGTCATAGAAGATGAAAGTCATAAAATTTCAATGGATTCAAAGAGCGCTATTACAATAAATGTGTTTTAATCTTATTTAATTAGAAGCATAATCCATGTTGTGCTGCATTGCACAAGTTTCAACATAACAAAAGAAGCTGTTTCTTTGACCGATAACTAATAAAGGCCTGTAAAATATACAAAACTGGAAAAAAAATAATTAAATTAAATAGCCTCCGCTTTATCTGTTAGAAATCTGTTAGAAATATCTGTTCTTATTGCGCCCTCTAGAGGCTGCAAAATATAATAACATTATGCTGCAAGGTTTCGTGTCTGCTGCATGCTTCGGATTCTGTCTGTTGCAACAGCTGCTCCAAATGTTTGCGAAGGAACTCATTGTTTATTTCTGTTTCTGATTCTGAAATCTGTTGATTTTCCTTTTTCTCACTTCTTTCAACTCTGTGTCGAAGACAGTGTGTGTGTGTGTGTGTGTGTGTGTGTGTGTGTGTGTGTGTGTGTGTGCTCGATGAGGATAGAGATTGACTCATCTCTTCTGTGGCAGAAAATTGTTACATGGCATCCGAGCACTTAACTTTTGCCAGAAATAGTAATGTCAGAAGTACTGTATGAACAGAAATGCATAAACAGAGGAAATAATGCAAACTGTATTCGAGGACATGAAAGGTAACAAATATATACATAACTGTGCATTTAGTCATATGACTTACAAAGGAATTTAACAAGGTATGGAGTTAACCTCTCATGGTGTATTTAATTTACAAAATGGCTGCTACAGCTGGGAGTGTTACACCAAAACCCCTTAAGTCAGCATCTTTGTCAGTCTACAGGAGCCTGAGCTGATAACGAAGGCCAGAGCTGCAAGACTGCAGCCTGAGAGAAATGACTTTTTGTTTTATGTCTATGCAAAAACAAACCTTACACATGCACTGGTACAATGCAAAATATGAATTACTTAAGTATGTCTGGTTTAGAATCTGTTTTAGAATTTTTATTCCCGGATCAAGCAGATGATATTACTCCAGTCCAACTCTCTCAGTCTTGAGTGGCTTAAGAAAAAACGTATAACGGTGAGATTACCGTTGCTCAGCCTGCAAAACAAATCAATACAGATTTCTATTATTACATATGTAGTTTGATATGTGATATGTATAGTTAGGAAGAGAAAAATAATAAAATCATTCAACCATTGAGAGAAACAGCTAATACAATGTCATCTCAAACACCCAAATCCAAACCAAGCAACATAATCCATAGAATCACTGTCTATATTATATGATGTGGAAAATGAATTATTTTAGTGTCTCTAGTTTACAGCGTGAGTGCTCCAGTTTGCAACCTCTTTTATTTAGATACTTTTGGACTTATTTGAACAAGAGAATTGGTTCATTCAGACAGCTGATTGATGGAGGCCTCAGGTGAAGGGTTCTTCCTCGTCATGTTGTTGATATACTTGATCTTTGATCTTTGCTGTGAACAAGGAACCTAAAAAACTGACTGGGCTCCATTGAGAGGCGCAGAAGGAACCGGATGAAAAGGTCTAGAGGTCCAGGTGTCTGTTTTTTACATTGTGAGGGTGTATCACCCTCAGTCTCTGGGGGGTTAGTTGTATGCTTCTCTAGAACACAGATGTTGCTGGATATATATTCCAAACTCCTCCCATATGATTTGCGTGCCCACTCCTGAATACACTCCCACCTCTCTCACATCCATGCCACACTGTCTCTGAAACGCCATCTTACCCAGGACCAGAATACTACACTCTCTAGCCATTTCAGCTTTTTAATGGTGGCTCATGTGTTTGGTCAGAAAGATCAGGAATGAATATTTGTGGGAACATTTGAGTGAGGGACTTGGGGATCTCTTCGCTCTCTGCATCAGCTAATTCCTTTTAGAGCAGTGGGTAAAACACACCAGATGACTAACTAACTTAACATTCTTCTAGAGCAGTGGCTAAAACACACCAGATGACTAAATAACTTCAGTTAACATTTCTTCTAGAACAATGGCTAAAATCTTATTGTTCCAAAAATCCAAAGGAAGGCAACTAATACAAACCATAAAAAAACAAACAAAGCTTTGTTTGCCTGTGAATCTTCTAGCCTTAACTCTTTTGGAGTTTTAGACATCAAACTTGTTTACATTTACCAGACACTTTTATCCAAAGCAACTTACAATTATGACTGAGTACAACTTGAGGGTTAAGAATCTTGCTCAGGGGCCCAACACTGGCAGGGCTGGAACCAGCAACCTTCCAAATGCAAATCAAGTACCTTAACCACTGAGCTACCGCTCTTGCTCACTAACTCTGGTCTGCTTGTAAAGCACAGCGTATAAAAAGAGAAAAGACTAGCAGAGCTTTATTTTTAGAGCGCTTTTGTATATGCCAATAGAATCTGTATGTAGGAGAAAACACATTTTTACAGTTTTTAGTGTAGATAGACATAAACCATGAATTCAGGCTAGTATGCCAGTTTCACATACAAAAAGGCCTGCTTTTTTGGCCAGACCGTCCCCTGAACCATGATAAGAGGGGTTCAGTATATCTGCTCTTGTAAAACTCTGTTTTTCTTCCATTCCATCTCTTTATTAATTTTTATCTTTTGTTGCCAAATATCCCTGTTTTTCTGACTCTTTCTCTAGTTCTGTCACACATATACACATTTTTTCAAATGAACAAATAGTGAAACTAAAATACTGCATCAGCATATCTAAGCTGAATGTAAAATAATTAAAAATATCATCAATCAACCTAATGTAAAATAAACACAGTGGGCCAAATACATAAAACCTACTGCCAGATTTACCATGACGTTAACAGCAGACAGTGCTGCGGTAACACGTGTCCTCATTCATAGATGCTGGTGTCATTTACGTGATTGATAGTATGATCATTCTACCATTTTTTGTCCTCATTTGCATTCGCAATTCATAAAAGAATACATCTACTGGCTAATCGGACTGGATCATAACTAATAATAAACTAAAGCCTAATTGGTCTTTTCTCTTGGTTTCAAAAAATACCACTGCTGATCTCACTAGAGACAGGGTGTTGATCAGTCGATTGATCAGTCGATTGATAAATAATGGCTCCTTACTTGATCTGAAAGTCAGGAAATGCTTGAATGCTTGGGCATTTGTAATGATTGCATTTATAATAAAATATTGCATTCCTTTGTTTGTTTGTTTGTTTGTGTGTATGTGTGTGTGTGTACACGCACAAGACACTGAATATTTCTTAATTTCTAGATGAAAAAGTCGGTGTACCTTACTGGGAGAAGAACACTAAAGTGGAATTATTTCATCCTGAGCCAGTTTTCTAAAACTGTCAGAGTTAAGGCCATAATTGACATAGCATTTTATGCCAGCTATTTGCACAAGTGTCAGAGGAAGCTGAGAATATGATGATGAATTATAACAATAATATAGAACAAATAATTCCAATCAAGTAATTTGATTAGAAAGGAGACATTCCATAAGTGCTGATAGAGCACAATAGTGAATTTAACTAACAGTTAATTGAACACATATTTGAAGCAGAGAGGCACGTGTTCAGTTAAAATTCCTGGTGCTATTATAATCTATCTTAGACTGTAACAAACTTTATTTTTCATTTGAAGGACTGTCGACAAACAACAAATTGTCAAGCAAACTTGTTTCACTGGCTGCACAATAAATGAAGACAGATAAATGTACATGATACAACATTTCTGGTCTGCAGTAACAGACATACACAAAGTAGTAAGCTAGTGTATAAGAAAATCTTAATGTGTTGTTGTAATTCTCTACGATGGAATCATGGTCATGCTGATATTTATCATAACAGCACACTCTCGTGTGATACTGCTTAATTAAAATGTCATTTACAGTATTACAGTTTAACAAACACATGGGCTAACTAAAATGACACTGTGAAATGAGCATGTTTGTTTCTCACAGCGGGATTTCTCTGCAGGCTTTTTGATTATTATATTACAGAGAAAGCAGTTGGTGCTCTGACTTAAGGTTAACGAACGAGGAGAATCAGTCACGTTTCTCTGTGTCCCCCTGGAGGAGCTTCCCTGTAAACTGGAGGCAGTTACATTCATCATATCAAGAGACTTCTATCATTTCTTACAGTAATAAGATGTTAGAGAATGTCACCAGTACATCCACTTGCTCTATAAAAAGTGTCTCGCATACGGGCAGGGATCTAGGACCCCGAGGGAATCTAGGTTTTAAGTTTGATTTTTGAGTGATTCCATTTGTGCTGGCAGACAGTAAAAGCTCCCAAAAGGTTTTGTCTTCTTGTAGGCAGAAATCCGTTGATCTGAGGTGTTAGGAGTGACACCTTTTAGATTATAGAGTGTGATTACTGTTGGAGAGCGTTTGGATGCATGTTGGAGGTTGATAAGAAGTTTAACTCCTCAGCACTGTAATGTTTGTGTCCACTTTAGCAGCCAGCCATATTCCATCAGTGTTACACAGACTGATTCCTTTTTGGCTGTAAAACATTCACATACATAAAAGGAAATGAGAAATGGGTTGTTTGTATAGAGCTTACTGACAGCATCATACATTGCCTTATTCCAGATCACTGAGTTATGTACAGTCATAGCCAAATGTTGAGACTGACACAAATTTTGGTTTTCACAAAGTTTCCTGCCTCAGTATTTTTTAGATCCTTTTGTCAGATGTTTATATGGTATAGTGAAGTACAATTATAAGCATTTCATAAATTATTTATGGCGTGCTGGATATCGGCTTCTGGGCAATTTCAACTGATGGCAACCCATTCGTGCCTAATCAGTGCTTGGAGCTGACCACAGTTTGAGTTTTTGTTTGTCCACCCTCTTTTTGAGAATTGACCACAGGTGTTTAATGGCCAGGGACCCAAAATTTTCAATGTTCAATGAATTGTTTCAGGATGCCTCACTGTTGGCATGACACAGGACTCACGGTAGCGATCACCTTTTCTTCTCCAGACAATCATTTGTCCGGGTGTCCCAAACAGTCTGAAGGGGGCTTCATCGGAGAAAATAACTTAACTGCAGTCCTCTGCAGCCCAGTCCCTATACTTCCTGCAGAACGTCAGTCTGTCCTTGATGTTTTCTTGGAGAGAAGTGGCTTCTTTGCTGCCCTTCTTAACACCAAGCCATCCTCCAAAAGCCTTCGCCTTCGCCTTGAAGTTCTTGATTTAGGTGGTATCTTACAAGCAGCAACATCTTTGCCCGTGAAGCCCTTTTGATGCAATGCAGTGATGACTGTGCATGTTTCTTTGGAGGTAACCATGGTTAACAGAAGAAAACTTCAAGCACCATAACACTTTTAAAGCAACCACTCTGCTCTTCTAATCAGCATGGCAAAGTGATATCAGCTGCCTTGTCCTCATTAAAACCTTCTCCTGAGCTAACGAGAAGATCACTGAAATTATGTTAGCAGGCCATTTCGTGGCAGGGCTGAAATGCAGTGGCTGGAATGTAGTAATTTTTGTCAAGTTCATTTTCATGGCAAAGAATGACTTTGCAATTAATTACAACTCATCTGATCACTCTTCACAATCTAGAGTTAATGCAAATTGTCACCATAATAACTGAAGCAGCAAACTTTGTGAAAACCAAAATTTGTGCTAGTCTCAAAACTTTTAGCCACGACTATAAGACTAAAAAAAATCCCCCCAAAACTATTAAAAATAAAATGTATATTTAATTGAATATACAATTCAGTATCTATTAGAGATCTGTAATAAGGATTAAATTTGTGATGAGCAGAAAACAAACCATTTGAAAAAAAAGCAGAGGGAGTAACTTAAACTGAGTTTTAGAGCAATGAGAAGAGAAGAGAGTTTCTGTTTTTGGTAACATTGTAACACTTGTTGTGCAAAGATGAGTTTAATAAGTTGGTGAATGTTTCGTTAAATTGCCTACAATAAGAAGTGTAATAGCCTCTAAGAAAGAAATCCCTAGGTTTTGTTCTAGTACGATAGCACAAACACAGCTGGATATTAAAATGCTACGTTTTGTTTGCGATTATTAGAAATAGCACTGGAGAGTCCTAAAAAGCTTCAAACCAAAAGGAGAAAGGCACTTCACATAATATGGAGGACTCTCAAAACATGGAGGCTCAGAATTGAATGCAAACTACACAGGGAGGCTGCACATCACAGAGGGAGGGAGCAGAAAGGTCAATCATGAACTCAAGGTGAGACAGATTGAGGCAGATTGAGACAGCAGCACAGGACTTGCTAGTCACAAGCAATGACATCTTTGAGCCCTTAATGGGACAAAACAAGTATGGACTAAGAGGTAGTTGGTACTGGAAAAACAGTCTGGATTGGGCTGTAGAAGAAGCAGATCAGGACGTCTGCTTGGTTTTCCGCTTCCATTAAGAGAGATGAATTTAATGAAGGACCAAAAGCTCGGTTTGATGGATCTTCTTAATTTTTTTGTTCACAGAAAAAACAGAGTTTATAGATACTGTTGGCTACACAGGCATGTTTACCTTTGATGGTAGAGATGAGTGTAAACTTCCTTTACATTTTAAAAACAGTAAGACTTTATATGATGTAACCGGGACAGCCTCTGTGGGTGTGTTGTTGACAAACCACATCAAAGGGGAATGTGTTCCCCTTTGCTTTTTTCTGAATAGTCTCTTCAACAGCAGAAGCCAATCAGATTCCTTTTGAGTGTGTTGACCAGGTAACAGGGTTACGAGGCTTCAGTGATTCTCAAAATTAAGAGAACTTCAGAAAAACAGTTACCAGAACTTGGCCAAAAGGATTGTCACACTCATTAAGTCATCAAGAAGCCTCTCTATCATTTGGCACATTCCAGTCTCCTGTTGGATTTGAGCTTCTTTTCTAGAGAGAATGGTAGCCGAAACAGAGAGTAGAGAGATCCCCAAGACTCTCAGCCTACACATCCTAATCTTGAATTATGAAAAATTTAAAACGTACCCTTATAATACAAGAGCTCATATTCTGGCACTAGATAAGATGGCTTTCAGCAGCTGGAGGAAGACAACCGAGTCATCTGTGAGCATGATCTGAGTAAGTGCGCAACGGAGGACAGGGAAGTGTCCGAGTTCTCAGGTGTGTACAGCCAAATCGTCAAACAGGACTTGCACTGGAAGAAAGTGTACCCTTTTTGGCATGTCGGTGGTCAGTCAGTGGTTTCTTGCTGTTTTATATATCTTTTTCTCCTTTGTGTCCAAGGAAACAAAAATGTTAGGACACAAACAGAAAACCACTAAGCAGTTGTGGTTTTACAGAGCAATCAAAGATAATAAGTCAGTAATTGACAGCAGTGGACAAATCCTGTTGGGGTAAAAATGGACCCCTGGACTCCTCCACTTCCTTCTGGGTCTCTCACATGAGTCCAGCCAGGTTCTGTTACAAAGATTACTCAGACAGAAAATTAGTGTTTCTCACAGGAGCCAAGCAACAGTGGAGTACCTTAAAGTGAAGATCAAGCAGAACCCCTAACCAAAGACATCAGTCTGTTCCACTGTCTAAGGGAACTCAGTAATGGTTCTTTAATGCAGGAAGTTCAGATCAGACGTACCTGGAAGGACTTGAGGGAGATAAGAGGCTCACAGAGGTCAGCTTCTCAACTGTCTAGTGGTCTGCTCTGGTTTTTGTGCTTCTAAAATCAGCAGAGGAGCTAAAGGAGTTTCACCTCAGGGAATATGTCCAGTCGTTAAAGCGCCCAGAAAAGCAGAGGGAGTAACATTTAAAATTATATATGTGATTTCCCCTTTCAATTGATGTGGCAATTGCTCTTGACTGTTGTTTAGTGTGCTGTCAGGTGATTTCCTCATCCTTATTACAAAGTGTTCTTGAGTCTCTGAAAAAAGGCATGCAAATAAAATGTAATAATAATAATTCATAATGAATTGTTTCTCTCCAGGTTTGTGGGAGTGTACCCTCACAGAGGAGAGCTTTGCTGCTTTGGCCTCTGCACTCCCCTCAGCTCCGAGTCTTCAAGCTTTCGAGAGCTGGTTTTAGATAACAAAACTGTTCTCTGCTGGACTGCAGAATCCGTACTGTAAACTGAGGTGAGATCTGCAATTTCTCAACAATACAAACACAAACACACAAACACACACGCACGCAAACGCACATGCACACATACACACATACACACATACACACACACTTTTAAATTAGCTTTAAAGGTACATTGTTTACCTTACATTTATTCATTTTCATTCATAGTAGTTTATGTAATTCATGTAAATTTCCTGTTTGTATTTTGTTGTGTGACTTGAGAGAAACGGGTCTTTTGTCAGCCTGTCATTTTGCAGCATCACAGAGGAAGTCTGTGCTGCTCTGGCTTCAGCTCTGAAGTGAAACCCCGCATACCTCAGAGGGTTGGACTTGGGTGGTAATAAGCCAGGGGACTCAGGACTGAAGCAGCTCTGTGCTCTCCTGGAGGACGCACGCTGTAGATTCCAGAAGCTCTAATAAGGTCAGCCAACACAGTGGCGATTATATTATGCTGTACAACAGACCTTATCGTTGCATTAATATAGTATCATTATTTTATTTTCTATGTAAATATAAATTATTTATTGTTGTAACTAACTGAACTGAGTGATCCACCTGTAGGGGGCAGTGCAGTCCTCAATTTTCAGTCATTAACAGTAAAGTCACGCTAGCCGGAAAGAAATGAACTTCCTGTAATTCACTGTGCTGTGGGATCAGTGGGAGGAGATTTATTGTTGTACCTCTTTAGGTTGTGTGCCTCCAGAGGAAGACTCTGCCATTCTGGCTTCTACTCTGAGGTTAAACCCTTCATATGAGAGAGAACTGAGTGAGCAGAGACTGGGGAGTGAAGCTGCTCTCTGCTCTACTGGAGGATCCACACTACAAGCTGGAGACACTAGTGTAAGCATTAGCATACCTGCCGTGGTATAAATGATGAATGGCTGTAACATCAGACAACAGACAATTTTCCAACAGACATCCCCTCCCACATACACTCAGAGCAAACAGATCCTTTTCTCTTAAGTTGAGATGCTGAGATTTTCTTTGCAGAAAAGAAATGTGGTATCACAGAGGAAGGCTGTGCTGCTTTGGCTTCAGCTCAAGATCAAACCCCTCATATATTAGAGATCTAAATCTGAACTGCAGCAAACAGGAGACTCAGCTGATTTCTGCTCTACTGGAAGATCCACAATGTAAACTGGAGATATTAGAGTGAGTTATATCAACACACAGAATTTTGTGATTGACAGTTAGCTTTTTTACTGTAAAACTGGTATATGACATACATGTTAACAACATTAAATTACTCAACTACTCATTATTCAAGGAGAACAGAACAGGCTGTGGGCCTGCATGACCTTGTGAAAGATTATAGAGTTTTGAATCCTTGCCCTTGGTCATCCCCTGTTTGCAGGCTGTATAACTGCAGCGTATTAGGTAGGATGTGTCCCTCTGGCTTCAGATCTGAGGACAAATTCCATACCTCAGAAAACTCTTCATGGGCTACACCGAACCCGGAGACTTGCGAGTGAGCTACTTTCTGCTCTACTGGAGGATGTACAGTGTGTACTGGAGAACCTAGAGTGAGCTACTGAAAATATTAGCCGTGTCAGCTTCCTCAGTTCATTGAAACAGCATCGTTATTGTGGTTATTAATGAACAACTTTTGGTTTGTTTTGGAACTTTGGTTGTGAACATGCACACGAAGCAGCTCTCTTTTGGCCTCATCTAGGAATGGGTGTCTGCCAGGGCCGTGCACAGACATTTTGAGGGACTGTTGGAAAACATCCAACAGACTGCTGGAAAAAGGCATAATACAACACTTTCATTTAGTCTAACTTTATGAGTTATGGGCTACTCATACGTATGCAGCTACGACAGCAAAAATAAAACAATGTTTTCTGCCAGAGGGGCAGCTCAGCCAAGATGGTAGATGGTACTGGTAATGTTTCACTGAAGTCTTTTATCAGTGACATTAACATCCATGAAACAAGCAGCTTGGAAGCAGATGCAGAGTGAGAATGTGTGAGCGTGGACACCTGGACCTTCTCCTCTGTAAGGACCCAGTATAGAGCCTGCCATGTTTAGTTCTGTGTCAGACGGGCCTCTTTATTCACAATGCACTCATTATCAGGGGGATTTCGGATGTAACTAGCCAATCCCTGTTCAGCTGTGGTTTGTCATACAGCCTCGAGATGCCACAAAGCTGAAATGCCATTGGACGTAAACACAGAGTGGGAGGATCTTTGAGAAATCACCCAGCAGCACACGGACACACAGACTTCGTTCATTTAGCATCTGCCTGCCACCCAGCTGACCTGCACTCTAATATGAACCACATGGAGGAAATGAATCATCTGACACTTCAAGACCGCTGTGAATCCAGGACGGAGGAGTGTGTCTTCGGGATGATGCCAAGCCATTAAATCTCCACCTGGAAACGCTCAGGTTTATCACCACTAGGATCAGCAGGAAATGAGACAGCTTCTGTGTAGAATTCAGAGTGGTTCTGTGTACGGGGCACCCTCAGGAGAAAATAACAACCAGAAAATAAGAACCTTTGTATTGTGACTTTGTTTCGCATGCATTGTTTAGTGCTGGACACTTCTGCTGAGCCTAATGCTGATTTTGAAAAAAAAACAACACACAAACAAACATATGCTAAGTTTACTACTAGGTCTTGATTAAATAGTTACTTTCATTAAGTGGCCAGAGCCAAATAATTGCTGTTTTTTTCTTTCTTCTTATTCTTCACTGCTATTTTGTCTGCTCTTTTTAAGCTAAAACCACCAAACCTTGCAGAAACCTTCATCTTACTCCTGAAAGAGTTGCTTGTGTTTTACACTCACCATCTCCCCATCCAACTACTTTGTCCCCATACACTTGCACATGGGACAATTTTTCACACTTCCATTTGACAAATTTCAAGATTAACCCACCAAACACGCTGTGAACGATCAGAGGAGCTACTTGTCCACTTTTCACACCTCTATCACTCTTTTCACCCCTTCTTCTTCATCCCTCGCTTTTCATCCTATTGACTTCAATTCATTTTTCATTGCCTTCTAACTCCTATGCCTTATATGCTATAAACACCAAAATTAGTATACACAGTAAAGCTGCTGTAATGTAATTACACATTTTTTCCACCACTCATTCTTTAGTCTTCCTTCCCTCCATCCTCATAGGAATCCTTTGATTTCATAACTCATTCAGCTATAAAGACAAAACAACTACATTTGCAGTACTGCTTGAACTGCCAGGCCTAATCACCATGCAATGCACTATGGTAACAAACTATTCATTACCTTTCTGAAACAATTACAGTTCAACTGTATTTAGCAAACTCCAGAAACTAAGCGATGAAATGCGTTTTTTTATGTTTATATGTTTGGTTTCTTTAGGGATCTTCACCTGAAACTGCAACAATTTCAACAATACAAATAACAAATAAAAATCTACACTAAATATAATCTAATTTAAATATGATATGAATGGTTATATAGCACAACAATCCTATATTTTATTCATGTTCTAGTAATGCTTCCTGTCAGGATTTCCTGTCAGGAAACCGAGGCCACTGCTCTGCTTCACTTCTCTCTCACCTCTGCTCTAAACATCCTGCTGAACAAGCGTTCAGGTTTGCGAGGTCTTGCTGATCATTATTTTACCCCACATAACCCGTGAAAATGTCAGCTTGTTTTTTGGCTGGTTCAGGGTTTTTTATTTGTAAGACAGCACTACTGGCCTCTGGTTCCACAAGGACTGCACATTGTCTGTAGATCTGAGACAGGACAGACCGGTTCAGATTGTGCTCTGTGAAATGAAACATGAATCAGTCAACCGGTGGGTGGAAATTCATCAATATTACATTTTATAACCGGCATGCAATATTACAGCTCATCGGCTGTGGCATCCTATACATGGCAAAAGGCTATGAATAAGGTAATTATCCAAACTGTTGTAATTCTGATTAGTGCAGCTAATGAAACATCCATGAATACATCCAAGGAATCAATCCAGTCAGATAGAAGACATGTTCACCATGGAAGCAGAGGAAATGCCATGGTAGGATAAGCCCCTCCATGGAATGTCCCAGTAGCAGATAGCAGAGGTGACTGACAAGACAATCCTACCAACGGCTGGAAAAGGCAGGACTGAAGGACAGCACAGTCACTAATCATGATGGCACAAGATCAAACACTATGCACTGGGTCAATCAAAGGAAGGGTTTATCATACCAGAGAAAACCCAAGAAGGATGACAAGAGGAATTGTGTGTACAGTTACAATGTACGTTTTAATAATCACTAAAAAGTCAAATCAGCTTTCCTTTACAATTATTTTGAAATTACTTTGTAATAATTTTATAAAATCATATGTAAGCAAATGTCTAGAAGCCAAGTTTACAATCCAAAGAAGGTACTGAAAGAAAGTTCAATGACATTTGTTGGTTCTAGGGATAAATACCCTTGGAAGAAGCGTGCAAACAGGTGTGGTCATCTGTTCCTCATAGCATACGCATTTTAAAGTCCCGTATACGGCTGTTTAGGCTATTGGTCACGTATAGCAGTAGATAAATGGAGTTTGATTCCTTTTTTTCTGCAGGCTGGATGACTGCATTAATACTGAGAAAGGCTGTGCTACCCTGGCTTCTCCTCCGCAGTCAAACCCTCAAGCCTGAGACGGATGAACCTAGCATGGAATAAATAACAGACTAAGGAGTGTGGCTTCTCTCAGCTCTACTGGAGAAAGAGAAGTGGGTGGTGTTGGACTGCTGACTTCAGGCATGCTGGTTGCTTTTCTGTGTCGGGGTGTTGGAGGGCATACTGGGGTCTCAGAGGCCTCCGCCTCCACCAAGCTGCATTTTTGATTACATCCTCAACTACTGAGTGGCATATATCAACTTAAGCAGTATGAGCTCATGGCACTTGCTGTGCTGTGCTTGCTAAAACACATATCAATTTTTTTATATTGGTGGTCTTGCCTTTTATAGTTTTGTATGGAGTCATAAGTATGAGAACACTGGTGGTAAGGGACTTGACTAGTAATCGGAAGGTTGCCAGTTCAAGCCACGCTGTACTAGAAAACAGGTGTACTACAGTCTTGTGGGACTTGCGTAGTGTGACACATATGTATTTCATGTAGTAATAAGATGAGGTTTTATTGTGACTGTGGCCGGCGGTTTGAGTTTGACCTTCCTGTCCTATTCTTACAGAATCCCATAATAGTCTATGTTTAATAATACTGTAATGGTGAAAATCTGTTAAAACAAATCATTTGACAGCTGCATCACACTCTAACATTTATTTTAATCATTTAACAGTGTATTATACAAATTCTAAAATAGAAGCCGAATTGTGTAGTTCACAATTTGACCTGGAATTCATTCTTTTACATAAAAAGCAAGTCTATGTTCCAAATATAAAATGGTTAAAAGTGCTAATTTCACAAATTCTTTTAAAATAATAAATCAATCACTTTCAGTTACAAATCTTCTAACATAGTGTCATTAACTAAAACGTATAGAACTTAGACATGTTACCTTCTTAGCATCCCCTTCATGTTGTAATAAAGTGATTTTTGAAGCACATATACACATGTATCAGTGATCAGTAGTCATCCATAAACATCTGTCACCGATATCCAGGTGAAGACAGCTGTGTTCCATGAACAAGCCACATAGCTTCTCTCATGTTCAGTACCTTCTGCTGCTACAATTCCACACTACAACACTCCTACATCACCATAACGTTAGGTAAAAAACATTAAAAGAACATAACAGCAGAATATTATAAAACAAGAGGTAAAAGGTCATAGCTGTCCTCAAGCTGAAAGAATGACTCTGTCTCCATGACAATATGGAAGAGGGAAGCCCCTTGCAGTAAAAAAAAAAAACATTATTATATTTGATGAGGATACTTTGGGCACTGCTTTTCAGTTTTTGCTTAAGGCCTGTTAGTCATAAGACTACCAATAAGTCAGTTAAATGCAACTTACAAAAAAAAAAACATTTTAGTGTATCTTTAAAATTTGGAGCATTAGCATATTTTCTGTGCAAAGATCATTTGGTCCCATGTAGTTCCATGTTGGGAAAGATCAAGATATTGTTAATGTCAGTCTCCACAAGATTATAAAAGCAGCAGCAACTAAAACACAGGTTGCCACTGTTTCTGTCTGAATAGAGTTTGGTCCACCTTGGTTCTTTGAGGTATTCAAGGCATGATTTGGCGACTAGCTTCTAACCCCATTATCAGTGACTGTTCTTAGTGTTGATTGGAAGGTACAGGTGTCAGTCATAGTGAGCGTTAATGGACATAATCTGTAGACACGCCTCTATGCTGTCTCCATGTCTGAAGCCTGGAAGATCAGATGATAGCAACACCTCCAATACACAAGGCTGGGGTAAAAACACACACACACACACACACACACAGTGAATCGTTTTTAAATTTAAATCCTGCTGCCTGCTCTCTTTCATGCTCTTTTCTATTTCATACAGTCACAAAGAATGCCACACCTGACCCACGCCACATATCCATTAAGAACACAATTCCACACATAACACTCACATAATCTTTTACATCCTAGTAAACACGATAATATGGAGAAGTCGGGTTCCTAATTGTCACGGAATGCTCGCCTCTCACGAGTCACGTGGTTTGGCCCGCCGCGTGCAGTGGGAGGGTCTTGTTTGTTTACTTGTAACCACGCCTGCATACTCCTGCACCTGGTTAGTGTTTTGTCTTTGTGTATTTAAACCCCTGTCATTGTGTGCAGTGCTGTCGGTCATTGCCGTTGTTCATGTTCGTGTTATTTAAATGCGTTTTCTCATTGTCAGTGTTAAACGTATTCGTATTCATGTTCACCGCTTGTGTTTTATGTTAAACACATTCGTATTCATGTTCACCGCTTGTGTTATATGTGAGTGCCTTGTCTTCGTATATCAATAAATATCTGTCCACATCGACGGAGTCTGTGCGTCCTGCTCCTCGCCCTGCAGTACTCGGGCTGTCACACCTAAATTACAGACATACAGAAACTGACCTTGAGTCTTGAGAACACCAGGGAAACATCATGCAGCTTAAATTGCTTCAGAAGATCTTTCAGTTCATTCACGACAGTGTAGTCAATACTGCTGACATGGTGACAGTCCAGCACCACACAGCGCGGTGTAGACACTGGAGGGAGGGACAGAGAGAGAGAGAGAGAGAGAGAGAGAGAGAGAGAGAGAGCTTACCCGTACTACATTCACTTAGCCTGTTTACACCTTGCATTAACATGTGTTTCATATCCAGATTGTACCTGGATTTACTTTGACCTGTTTACTCTTAGCTACTCTTAGCTCAGCAACCCACACATCATCTGAGTTTCTGATTTACCACCAGTGTACCACCGATGTATTACAAGTGTACCGCTAGTGTATTACCAGTGTACCACCAGAGTACAACCAGTGTACAACCAGTCTATTACCAGTGTGTTTACACCTGGAAAGTGTGCACCAGTGTACCATCAGTCTATTACCAGTGTACTACAAGAGTAACACCAGTCTATTACCAGTGTACCACCAGTGTATTTCCAGTGTACCACCAGTCTATTACTGGTCTATTACCTGTGTGTTTACACTTGGAAAGTGTGTTTGCATATTTGTGTGACTGGTTACATCCAACACATACATCATTTTGTACGTCTCACTACAGACTGAGTGTGCGAGTGCATGTGTGTGTGTGTGTGTGTGTGCGTGCGTGTGTGTGTCTCACCATGCAGCGCATGTGCGCGTAAGAAGGCACTGAGGTACTCTGTGGCAGGAAAGTTCAGCCCACTGCTCAACTCCATCACCATGACCCCATGGTCAGACATCTGCAGGGCCAATTCACAAACCTAAAGCCTCTACTCTCAGTTCAGTCAGTGAGGATAATCACAAGGGAATTCAAAGAATTCAGTCTCAGCCTCAACACTCAGTAGCCTTAATGTGCCACCAAAGGACAGATGATTGAAAAGGTATTTGCGTATATACTACACGCTTTAGTCGTGTGTGTAGCATTTAAATATTTATACTTCCTGCAGAATATACATAAGTATTTACACAACACAGAAATGTTACTATTTTTAAGTATTGGGTGTCAGAATAGTTAAGATCAGTGTTTATAATTTAAATGTTGTGCTTCGCTTACTTTCACTTCAGGTCTGGCCACCAGATAAAGCAGCATGAGCACTGAAACAACTACACCTCCCATGATTCCATACTGCACCTCCCAAAAACTGACCAGGAAGGTGACCAAGAATGGCAAAAGATCCAGCTCTAAGGGAGGGGGATACAGAAAAGCACACAACGAAAGGAAACAGAGTTCAATGAATCTTCAAAAGAGTACATTTGAGTTTGTTTAAACTTGATGCAGAGTGATATTTTAACATGGTCCCTAAGTATTACACCCACACTGAGTGTACTTATTAATCCCTAGCTCAGGAGTTATATTCTCTGCTTCTCCCCGGGTCCATGTCAGCACTTTCTACTGCTCCCTCTGCCAAACCCTCAACATGAACGACCTGAATGCTCCGCCCACTTATTTACCTCAGACACTGTGGCGGCTGTTCTATTTGCATGTGATGTCTGCCTGACACCTCCCTCTCACCTCTCTGCCATTATCAGCCGGTTCTCCGTGTTAGTGCACAATGACACACGCTACCTCTGCTTTAAGAGCTCATAGGAAAATCTGAGCTGGTGGAATGGAAATGACGGAGGGTGCAGAGGTTTTTCTGACTCACTCTTCACCCTCCAGATCTGGGGCAGAACCCTGAAATCCATCATGGGGGCTACAGCGCAGATGATGACAGCAGCCAGAGACGCTTTGGGGATGTAGGCGAAGAGAGGCATGAGGAAGGCCAGGGAAAGCAGCACTACCACGCCTGGGGGAGAAAGAGAAGGAAAGAGAGAGAGAGAGAGAGAGAGAGAGAGAGAGAGAGAGGGGTTAGAGGGGTGGAATATATGTGAAGTAAAATGTAACAAAACTGGTTTTCTACTGATACCATATTTTAAAGTATAAGAATAACAATTAATGTGTGTAACAGATATTTGGTGTGTGTGTGTGTGTGTGTATGTGTTACTTGTAACTATGCCCCCAGCAGGTGTACATGCTCCGGTTTGAGAGTTTACAGCAGTTCTACAAGGATACAAAACCAAAATAAAACATCTACTGCTTATACTGCAAACTCTGACACAGCTGGATTAATACTACTAAACACATGTATGAGTGTATGTACGCACACGTTATACACATGTATGACCTATGTGTGTATGTACGCACACGTTATACACATGTATGACCTACGTGTATGTACGCACACGTTATACACATGTATGGCCTATGTGTGTATGTATGCACACGTTATACACATCCATGACCTACGTATGTACGCACACGTTATACACATGTATGACCTACGTGTGTATGTACGCAGATTATACACATGTATGGCCTATGTATGTACGCACATGTTATACACATGTATGACCTACATGTGTATGTACGCACACATTATACACATGTATGGCCTATGTGTGTATGTACACACACGTTATACACATGTATGACCTACTTGTGTATGTACGCACGTTATACACATGTATGACCTACGTGTGTATGTACGCACACGTTATACACATGTATGACCTATGTATGTACGCACACGTTATACACATGTATGACCTACGTGTGTCTGTGCGCACAGGTTATACACATGTATGATCTATGTATATACGTACACGTTATACACATGTATGACCTATGTAAGCACACGTTATACACATGTATGACCTATGTATGTACGCACACGTTATACACATGTATAACCTATGTATGTATGTAAACATATGAATAACCGAACATAACTACCAATACCAGCAAGACCAGTACATTTTACGGTACACAGCAACTAGACCCAACAATGCACATCTGTTTCCATCAGTGTCTTTCAGCACCCTCCTCCCACATTATAATCTACAAGAGAACTGGTAATCGGGCACAGTATAAGCACACACTAAAATGACAACTGTTTACTTCTAATAAGTAAATAAGAGCCTGCAAAGCTCCACCTTTCACTAATAACCACGCCTTATTAACAAGAAAGACACCGACAAGTGGAGTCAGACACTTCTCTGCAGGGCTGACCCAAAACATGGCAGAAATTAGGCTCTGAACGCGCCGATGTGCAGGCCAAGGGGGTTTATGCCACACACCTCCCGAAGCTTCCCGTGACGGGGTAGGCGGAGACGAAGGAGCCCAGAACGTTGGTGAGTCCTGCGGAAACACCCGCCGCATCAGTGAGTCATGACACCACTCTCCTACTACTTACAGAGACTAAAGAGAAACTGCACAGAAACATTCCCCAGTGTAGCATACGCACCAATTACGAAGATCTCCTGGTTGGCATCAATGCGATAATTGTTTTGACTACCTAAATGTTGAAAGATTTTTTTTTTAAATAACATCAACATGTATTTTAAAGCTGTTCAGTCCAACATGAATTAGCAGTGTGTGACATTAGGCTGATGGGAAAGGCAAGGAGCCATACCGAATGCTTTAGCAATAGCTATGCTTTCCAGAACGCCCATCAGTGGAATAACAGCTAGACCACCTCCCAGGTCCTGAGGAGGCACAGCATTGGTCAGTGGAATGACATGATCAAACAAGTGTGTAACCCAATTGGTCTTATGTAATGATATGATGATCAAATCAGTCCTAATAATACTAAACTACTGCCACGTGATTTTTTTTAAAACGTTTATTTGGCCAAGATTGGTATTTATAGAATTAAGTTCTGATTAAAATTACTTCATGTACACTAGGGGTTGGATTTCCAGAAAAAAAGATTAATATAAACTAAATTGCAGCCTCAGTGATGAATAACCATTGGATTCTCTTTGTAATCTAGACTTGAGCATAGCCTGGATGTTTAACTGTGATGTTATGGGCTATCTAGTATAACTACATCCTTCTGTCTGTGAACTGACCAGTATGATGTCACTGAAGGACATGTGCGTGCCATTGGCTGTTGTCTCCGAGAGGGCTGGTGGCGAGAAAGCGGGCAGACCCTCAGCAGTCTGCCCCGTGAGGGTGAACAGGTGACAGCCCATGACCTCAGCAGAGTACGCAACACACGCCGCTGCTATGACAACCAAAGCATTCCGGACTGGGGACACATGGAAGACATACAGTAATTACAGTTAAAAAAAACAAACAAAAAAACAAACAAAAACAAAAAGAAAGATACCTGCTTTAAATTTTTTAATGATTTACTGTTGTAGTTATTTCTTTGTTTGTTTAGGCATCTATACATTTAATATGAGTCCAAGTTCCACAGACGTTCTATAATGTCACAGTTGACTACTGTTTGAGATACACAGGTACTATTGGTACATCATGAACAGATATGTTTGTGCAATTCCATTGAATTCTCTGGCAGGGTAGAAGGCTACCCCGGAAAAGGTGGGGAATTTCGGATGGGTGCTCACCTGTGGCAAAACTCCACACCAGGCTCCTGGCAAACCGGACAAGCGGTGATGGGGTCACTTCAGAGGAGCCCAGAGTGTTCTTCATAACCGTAATCATCACCAGGAAGAGGAGACAGAACAGCCCCAGAATCACATCTCCAACCCTGGAGGGAAGGTGGAAAGAGTGATGGAGACACTGAGAAAACAGACAGACCAGGTTCCCACAGTGCAGAGCCTAAAAGCAGAGGTTCTGCTCACCTGGCCTCAGGCAGCCTGTGAAACATGTAGTAGACCTGCAGAAAGAACTGCCTGGGAATGTTCTTCAGACCCAGAACATTCTACACACACACACACCCACATCCGTATACACACACACCAGAAACAAGATTTAAATTAGTGACAAGAACAAAAGTAATACTACATAAGTGTAAATTTTAAACAGAATTTTTAAAAATAATTTCATAAACAGACATGCTGCAAATTAAAACATCAGTGTCACTGCCATTGCGATGCTTCGCAGGCAAGCTTGTCTGTGCTCACCTTGAACTGTCCAAAACCAATGGTAACTGCTGCTGCACACGTGAAGCCTTTCACGACAGGGTAGGAGATAAAGTCCAGCAGGAACCCTGCAAATGAACCAATCAGCGAATCAGATAAAGGGCCTGAGCCAGCTTGGTGCAGGTCAAGAGGGTGAAACTCTCTGCTTGTTTAGATTCAATCAACAGTGGCAGGCTGTCGGTGGATTAAATGCATATACTGGAGTCATGCGCTGGTTAGGGTGAGTCTGGCTTCTCAGAGTGGTGAATGTGAAGCAACACAGGAAGTAATCACAGAGAGCAGGTGGTCTGATGGCAAAAACAGGCTCTCACTTCCTCCTCAGTATTCAACATGTCTCTCGAAAAATGCAGACTAAATGGCAAAGTTTTAGTTTAACTGCAACTCCACCCCGACCAGCTAAAACCCAACTAGCCCCACCCCACCCCAAACAACCCTATGCCCAGCCAACCCCCACCAAACCCACACCCAACCCTACCCAGCCTCAGCAGAGCCATGGCAGTCTGGGTGAGGCCACACATCAGCGTGAGCACCACAGCATACACTGGGTCCCCACCGACGTAGAAGGAACAGAGCAGAGACATTATGGACGTGGGCCCAAGTGTGATGTCCTTCGATGTGCCAAAGACGCAGTAGAGGAAGCCCCCCATGAAAGACGAGTATAGGCCATACTACAGAGAGGGAGGGAGAGAGAGAGAGAGAGAGAGAGAGAGAGAGAGAGAGAGAGAGAGAGAGAGAGAGGGAGAGAGAAAAGTTACAATAGCAATTTCTAAAACCTTATCTATTTCAAACTGTTTGCACATCAAAAATGCCTGGGTATATAAAACAATATTTGCACCATTTATTTAAGAATTATTTATTTTAGTGTGATCCTATGAATTCATGAAATGTGCTATACAATATCTTTTGCACCACTGATCTGTTTCAGGAGTGCTTCCCACCCTCTTACAGGTGCTACACACTCCATCGATCCTGGACACACAGTGTCATTGATCTGAAGCACCAAAGACATTTCTTTTGCTAACAGAATTATGTTAGACGTGAGTGAGTGAGTGAGTTATAATCCAGGTCCATGAGGTACTTCAGATTTAAAACTCCGAACCAACCTAAAAGCAAATGGGACCCAGCTAGCATTAGCTTGTCCAAAACCAGCTCACAAACCTCTAACCAAAACCAAACTCTAAAAACCAAACCTTCACAAAACCCACTGCTTTTGCCTGATTAGCTGACTAGACACTGTCTTTCTGAAAAGATGAGAGCAAGTTGTTAGTTGTGTTACTTGTTACTTGAGTTGAAAGTTCAAACATCCCTAAACATGACTATCACATTTGCTACAGTGTAAACATGCTTAGAAACCAAATGTTGCAGGGTTCTAAAGGGCACTGTGTAAAACCCCTTCTATTTTTGTTCTCAATAGCTACATTATAACATTTTGGCTGGTGCTTAAACACCTCCGGCGTTGTGTATGGTTTTCATTCTATTCCCAAGGAACCATACTCCTGGGAGCTCCTGGCAGAGCCTGGGTAACACCAGCTTTTATCAACCACCATCTAACACAAGAGCACAACTATACAGTAAACACACTGAAGGCAGTGTTAGCTAAGGTAAAGGTAGTGTGACTTCAAAAGAAAGCCATGTGCTCAATAAAACATAATTTTTACTGTTGCCATTACATAAAACATAAAACACTGAAATCCATCCTCATATTAGGAACAGAGAACCATTTATTGTGGATATGAAACTAGGAAGTATATGAATAAAATATGATGGCTAAAAATTTGCAAGACTGGTGTAATGGGTATGACACAAGAACAGTTTTAGTTCCTTTTGTAAAATACGTGAAGTGTGTGCTAAGCTCTAGGAGTGTTTCTGTAATGTCATGGTGTCTTGTTACCTGTACAGGTAAGCCCGCCACCTCCGCATAGGCCAGGGCCTGGGGGACCACCGTGAGGCCCACCGTCAAGCCGGCCAGCAGGTCCATCTTGAGCCAGGCCAGGCTGTACCTGGGCAGCCAGGTGAGGATAGGGAAACAGGTACGCAGGGTGGCCAAAGAGCACACGGTGACCAGCCTCTCCTTCAGACAGCGCCTGCCCCCCAGGGGGGTGCCAGCCGAAGACTCCAGCATCCTGCAGACTGGCTGGTTACACCAGGGTTTCCATTGGTACCAAGGGAGGCTCTCCAGTGCGGGTGGACTTCACGCTGTCAGTTGTCGGCAGTGATCTTTATGGCCGGAGGGATCATGTGGAATGATGATGCTGTGTAATGTCCTGGAAGAGTTGTTTTACTGGGTGTGGTCCTTCATGCATATAGCATTGTCATGATTATGCAAGACTGTTGTTTCAAGGGCTGTCTACATGCCTCTCTGAATCCTTAGGGTACACCTAGAAAGAATTTGTGTTTCACAAAAACAATTAGTATATTGTAACTACAACAAGATAACAACATTCATTATGGCTTGTAGAGTATTCTGTGTTAATAGCATAATAAATTTAATAGCATAATAACAGCATAATAAGCGTCGTAATAATCATGGCCATGTCATATGACAATTTTAATTGCCCGCATGATACGCTAGTGAAAATTCGTGCCCTGCAAAGAGATAAAATATGATATAGCATGTATCTCTCATAACCAGAGTTTTTTTTTAAAGAGTATACCAAGTCATACGTGTAAACAACAACAACAACAACAACAAACGACCGTTGCCATAAAGGTAAGGCGTACTCCAGCTAGCTACCACAAACGCCTCACTAGGTTAAGTGCGAGTGATAAATCTTATGCTGGAACTAACCTCTTTTCTGATGTTGTTCAAAAAAGAAGAAAGAGAGAGAGAAAGAATCAAACAATCTCTGCTCCCTCCGTGTGCGGTTTCTTTGCCTGACGGTGTGAACGCAGCAGTTCCGCGGGTTGTAGAGCCACATGATTGGTCACGTGACATACATAAGGGGACGCAATTAGCAGACGTTTGCGAGGAAAACTTTGTAGCCAGCTAGCTACATTTCCTTTGCTGTTTATTTACATTTCAGAAATTTCATTAAGAAATAATGTCCATTAATACGACGAGGAAGCGAATCTACGAAACTAGAGCGAACGAAAACGTATTTTGAGAATAACAAGCGTCGAAATCAAAGGAATAAGATGTGTTTACATATTAAGGCTCTGTTCTTCCTTCTCTACCTGTGTGGCGCGAACGAAGGCAGAAGAAATGTGCTTCTGATCATCGGTACTTTACATTTACATTCACATTTACATTTACATTCACATTTACATTCACATTACGGCATTTAGCAGACGCTCTTATCCAGAGCGACTTACAAAAGTGCTTTGTCATTTACTCATAGAATACATCCAAGCACAGTAGGTTAGAATTAAACATACCAATGAACTAGAATACTGTAGAATACAGGGATGAATGCTGATACCTAGAAGTGCAAAATACATAAGGTCTAACTTAAGCAATGATAAGTACTATAACCAATAAGTGCTAGAGTTTGTTAAAAAGCATAAATAATGTCCTACAATAAGTACTAAATTAGTCAGTCAATAAGGGAGCAGTGTCAGTTGTCCTTACGACCTCCGTCTTACATGCCCTAGATGTAGGACAACGTGATAGAATGATTGTCACATGTGTTAACCGGTTGCCAGTTTCTCCGGCGTTGCCTTAACGTTGCCTCTCTGTGCGCAAAGCGGACGACGCTGGTCTGGAGACGGAGGTGTACAACAGCACGGTGGTGCGCACGCCGCACCTGAGGGCGCTCGCGCGCCGCGCCGTCGTGTTTCGGAACGCGTTCACGTCCGCGAGCAGCTGCTCGCCCAGCCGCTCCACCGTGCTCACGGGCTTACCGCAGGTACCGCGAACCCTTGGGAGTGCGTAGCACGTCAGTTGTTATGTTGGTGTTTAAAAGCTATGTAGTTGTCGCTGCATTTGCACCGGCCTTCCCGTGTGTGATCTTCAGCACCAGAATGGGATGTATGGGCTTCACCAAGGTGTGCATCATTATAACTCGTTTGACGGAGTGCGCAGTCTCCCCCTGCTGTTAAAACAGGCCAATATCCGGACCGGTAAGAAACCCACTGGCGTAGCTAGGTCTCACTCTTTCTCACATCACTCTCATCTTTATTCCTGTGTTCGTAGACAACTCACTGGTTAATTACTAAATTTAGTAGCTGTGTTAGAGCATGGCAAATAATATAATAATGAGTTAAAATCCTTGACTGGTCTCATGTCAAAGTAGTATGTGGTTACTCGCTTTTTAAAGCATGCTCTGTGTCAGCATGGAGTGGAGTGTTTATGTAGTAATGTTTCAAGAGACAACCAGGCCCGGTTTGTTTCTAACATTGCTCCGTTCTGGCAGGAATCGTTGGGAAGAAGCACGTGGGCCCGGGACCCGTTTACCCTTTCGACTTCGCCTACACGGAGGAGAACAGCTCCGTCCTGCAGGTGGGACGCAATATCACGCGGATCAAACTCCTTGTCCGGAAGTTCCTGCGCGAACAACAGGCAGAGGTGGAGGAAGCAGAGAGGTGCGGAGGTGAGGCACGGCCCTTCTTCCTGTACGTGGCGTTCCATGATCCACACCGCTGTGGCCACTCGCAGCCCCAGTATGGAGCGTTTTGTGAGAAATTCGGGAATGGTGAGAGTGGAATGGGAAGAATTCCGGACTGGGAGCCACAGTACTACACACCGGATCAGGTAGAGGTGAGTGTTTCTGTTGGTTTTTTTTGTTTTTTTTTTGCATGTCTCCAATATGTCATTGTAATACAACTAACAAATTGGGTTCACAGCTTGTTATATTAGCTCCTTGTGTCTGTGTAAGCACAAACATGTCATTATGTGGGCTGTGGTAGCTCAGTGGCTCAGTGGTACTTGACTAGTAATCAGAATGTTGCCTGTTCAGATCTCACCGTTGCCACTGTTGGGCCTCTGACCAAGTCCCTTAACCCTCAGTTGCTTAAGTTGTGTTCAGTCAGAATTGTAAAGCTACTGCTAAATGGCATAAATGTGAATTATGTACTAATGTCTCACTTTACAAGCAGAGATGTAGAACAGAAGGATATTTGTTACCACTAATCATTCTCCAGGATGAGGCACAGTTACATGTTTCCATAGAAACATACGTCTTGCCATTTGTAGGTAATTAAAATAACAAAAAAAAAACTTTCACTACAGTGAATTGCCCCACAGTGGATATATTGAATGGGTCCCAGTGTATCTAGGATCTGGGCTTTGCATTTTGTTGCCAAGCCGACTGTAAACATGGTGGCAGACTGATCTTTGATTGGTCTTGGTACGCTCAGCGACGCATTGTAAAGCTGTGAACCGGCACTGGTTTTGATCCTGGATCTGTGAATGCTCTCCCAGGTTCCGTACTTTGTTCCAGACACACCGGTGGCCAGAGCAGACATAGCAGCCCAGTACACCACTGTTAGCAGGCTGGACCAAGGTGAGACACCTCGTAATCCTTGGGGAAGATGTTGGATTGTAAGTACTGCCTGTGTTTGCCAACTAGGAAACCACAGAAACACTGAGATTACAAGTCACCGGTTACAAGCACTGAGATTACAAGTCACCGATTTAAACCTGGAGATTACAGGTCACCCATCCCGTAGATATGGATTTCTGCAGAATTTCAGACAAAACCATATCTGACCATATCATTTCAGCATGCAATCTGGGTATTCAAATTATTCTGAAGACATTTTAAGTAGGGCACATAGTGGATTATGGTTGAAAAATCACTACAGGAACTGGAACGGGTCTTCAGCTCAAGACAAGCTGGTGAGAAATTTGGATTGAAAACAACTTGTTGGACAAGAAGAAAACAGGATCCAGTTTTCTGATTCTTCACAGGCTCTGCTTGGTAAGAATAAACGCATGCTGTGTAAACTGGATCTGTTGTTTTTGTCTCTCCCTGCAGGCATTGGTTTGGTAATGCAGGAGCTGCGAGAGGCAGGCTTTGAGAACGACACTCTAGTGATCTACAGCTCAGATAACGGCATTCCGTTCCCCAATGGACGCACCAACCTGTACGGCTCGGGCGTGGTGGAGCCCATGCTGGTGTCCTCACCTGAGCACAGGCAACGCTGGGGACAGACCAGCCAGGCCTACGTCAGCCTCCTGGGTGAGATACACATACACACACATACAAACAAGCCAGCCAGGCCTACGTCATTCTGCTGGGTGAGACATGCACACACAGAAAAAATTGCAACCACATACACAGACTATCCTGGCATACACGAACCTGCTTGGTAGGACACACCACACTTGCTAGACCTGGTTTGTGTGACCTACAAACAACATTGCCACAATCAATCAATCCACACCACTCCCTGCTTGTACGGTTCACCCTGAGTGCAAAGGCAGCTCACACCCCTCTGACTGCTTCGTGTGATTTTTGTCACGGGACAGAAATCTGCTAAAAGGGAAGCAGAATTTTGTGATGTACTACAGATTAAGTTCATTATCCGTTTGTGCTTTTTCTGTGTCTTTTTGGAGAGCTAGAAAGTTTTTTGTTTTATTTTCCTTTGTAGACATGTGTTGGTAGTAAACTGAAAACTATAAGTATCATTTGGGCTATAGCTCTGACTGTTCTGAGCTGGAGACCAACCCCCCCTGTGTTGGTTTATTACAGCCTTGGTTTAACACATGACACAAAACTACAACCTCTGTGGTTTCTGCTTGTTTTAAAACCAAATAGGACCACAAGGTGGTGCTATTGGCACTTAGTTTGGATGGTCACGTTCCTATGAACATGCTGTGCCAAACATTTGTCAACATGGATTTAATATAGTTGAAGTAATTATGGAACTTTTCTTACAGGTGGAGTTAATAACCACAGCAGCTAGTCATCTTCTCCATTGTCCCACGCCGCCTTTTTCAAGCAGTTCTGGCTGAATCAGTATTTCAGCGGTTATTTTTCTCCTAAGAGCTTTCAGACAGGCATCTATGCAGACGGATTACGCACTAAATCAACAAGCTGACATATAGTACAATAACGTTGCTTTATTGGCTAATCCGCATTTCTTTCTCCCTGTACTCAGACCTCACCCCCACTGTGTTGGACTGGTTCTCGGTGCCGTACCCGTCCTACAGCCTGGGCGGAGGTGCGCCGGTGCAGCTAACGGGCCGCTCGCTCCTCCCTGCCCTGAGCTCGGAGCCGGCCTGGGACACGGCCTTCGGCAGCCAGAGCCTCCACGAGGTCACCATGTACTACCCCATGCGTTCGGTGCGGCACGGCCGCTACCGGCTGCTGCACAACCTGCACTACCGCATGGCCTTCCCCGTCGACCAGGACCTGTACGTGTCGCCCACCTTCCAGGACCTGCTGAACCGCACAGCGGCGGGGCAGCCCACGCACTGGTTCAAGACGCTGGCCAACTACTACTACCGCCCGCGCTGGGAGCTGTTCGACGTGCTCGCCGACCCCAGCGAGGAGAGGAACCTGGCAGGCGACCCGGTCCACCAGCTCGTCCTGGAGAGCCTGAGGGCCCTGCTGCAGAAGTGGCAGTGGGTGACCCAGGACCCGTGGGTGTGCGCGCCCGACGCCATACTCGAGGACAAGCCGGATCCGCAGTGCCGACCGCTCTACAACGACCTGTAGGGGACGCTTTGTTCAGCCTCGCGTGAACCATCGGTTGCACCCAAAACAGCATAGTACTATACTACATAGTGTGTCGAAATAGTACGCCATTCAGATTTTCTGCCAATTTACGCCATGTAAACTCAAATTCAGTAGTGTCCAAATATACTTGAGGTATTGCTCATGCACTCACCAAATATACTCATAAAAGGGCTACATAGTAGTTGGCAGTATGTAGCCTATTGTTTTTGTTGACTCTAATGTGATCAGAGCCTGTATTCATATAGTCTGTCTGATAAGGAAACTGCATTAGTTTTTGTGACCATAATTGCCAGTAATGAAGAGGGCAGGATCTTCACTAGGCTGGGACTCTTTGATTGGATAAACAATAAATATGTGCTTTACACATGCAGTGATCATCTTGGGTAACATTCACACCAAACAGCACTTTATCCGCATTTTATCTGCATATTGCACCAAAACACATGGGCCTCTGAAAGCCTTCATTTAAATGTGATGTCTGACATGGCTGAATCGAAGCAAACCACATTACATTCCATTTCCTGCTCAGATTTGATTCATTACTAACTCGCTCCCATTAACGTTTATTTCTTGGAAATGTTATGAGGGAATGCTCCCATTTTCTAAAACTGTCATATTGATATTCCAGAACTAAACTGACTCAGGGGGGATCTGGTATTCCAGAACTAAACGGACTCAGGGTGGTTCTGATATTCCAGAACTAAACAGACTCAGGGTGGTTCTGGTATTCTAGAACTAAACTGATTCAGGGCGATTCTAAAAATCAGAGCAGGAACTTCCACAACTTGTCATTATAACAAATTTTGTCTTAATTGGCTTGCTGTAGTTAGAATCCTCTGGTGTAATGGTAACTTGCAGTTGGGCTATTACAGGAGAGGGGGCATGCCCCCCTCCCATGTCCAGATTTAACATTTTGTGAGCGCTTGTGCTCTTTTTTTGGGGGGGGGGATGCAATATTTAGCTTAAATGTCAGCGTCAAATCAGCTAATATTACATCTTTTAACTGAATTGTCAGCTCTGTCTGGCTCATAGAAGGAGGAGTGCTGTGTGTGTTTCTGTGTGTGTGTGTGTAACAGTAAAGTGATTGTTAGCCATGTAATTCCCTTAAATAGGCTCCTTGTGTTAATACCAGAACTTGCAATCTGAGGTAAGCTAATGGATTTCACAGAGCTGTTTGTGTGTGTGTGTGTGTGTGTGTGTGGTGGAAGAACAGTAAAGGTGATTTGATTCTCATCAATCATAACCTAACCCATTTCACACTGCTCTAGTAGTTTATTATACCTGTAGGCTACTATGTCTGGGTGATGCAACAAACTGCCTTTTAATGTTTATCTACAGACCAGCACTTCCTTTTGCTTTCGTCTCTGCTCCTGCTTATTCGTGTAATTGTCCAATCAGCCAATAATGTAGCGGCAGTGCCGAGCGTGAACCAATGCAGGCATGGATCAAAGGCTTGGATTCATGTTCACATCAGCCATTAGAATGGAATATACAGGTCTGAGTGGCTGTTGGATCCAAAGAATCAGGTTTGGGTTTTTAAAAACAGGTGATCTGGGATTTTCATGCATGTTTGTCCAAATTGCAGCATCGGTTGCCAGTCCGGTCAGCTGAAAACAGGAAGGCACGTCTGCAGCGTGCACAGGTCTCTGTCCTGAACGCCGGAGGGTGGTGATGGCATACAGTGGCGGACTTCACCAACACGCAAACCGTGCAAAAGCGCAACGTGGCAAAGATCAGGGGGCCCCTGCTGAGCACAAGAGGTTGGCTGGAAAAACTAATAGGATCCTTTCTTACATTGTTTGACACGAAAAAGATTGAACGTGAACATGAAGCGCTCATATAACAGCAGAACGCAGAAAGAAAAAATTTAAAGAAACCAGGATGGTTTAACTCTGCATTAAGATAGGGAAAGATTGCGCAGGGTGTGTAAATATTATTTTGCTGTTAAAAAAAAGTCTTTGATTATGGGGCCCCAGAAATGCTAAATCTGCTCCTCATAGCGTAATGTGGGGAATGTATTTCTGGCACACACCAGGCCCCCTAATACCAGTCAAGCATCATCTGAATCTGCATATTGCTTCCTTTATGGCCAGTATACCATCTAATAATGATTCCATTCCAGAAAGCACAAGTCAACAGAAACTGGCTCCGTTACCACGACGAGTTCGGTGAATTCAGTGTCCTCCTCAATCACCAGTTCTGAATCCAACAGGACACCTTTAGGATGTAGTAGAAGGGGAGATCTGCAGTTGAATACTATGAAGCAATTAGGAGATGAAGTCATGTCAGCCTCAAAATCTCACAGGAATGTTTCTTGTGGAATCATGGAAACAGCATGTGGAATTCTAACCACAGAGAATATTCCAAAACCAAACGAGATTCCTTATAAAGGAGATGGTGAGTGTGTATTAATACGGCAAATTATTAATATTACTCACTCCATAATTTGTATTTAATTGGAGTGTAAAAACAAAACTTATTAAACAATGTATTAACAACATTATACACTTTCTGACCACTCCAAACAATGTAAAAGTTTGGCATGAGCCATTTGTTGTAGTCTACAGTTCCTTAGGTATTTAACATAACAACTAAAGCAAACAGTTATTTGTATATGTATGTTTATTTTTAGCCTTATTTTGTCATTCACTTTCGAATTAAAATGTGACGTAGGTAATCAATCTGAAGAATTTTCAGAAAACGCGCATCAGTGAGATCTGACGTCGAGGCGTCCCCAGCTCGCACGAAACTCGCCAAAAGCGCGGATACATGTTGATTGGAATTTTCCTCACCGGAAATATGAATCACCTACTCGGGAATGACGAACTCACGCACGACTTTAGGGGTCTATAAAAGCTACGGTGGCGAGGACCGTCTCGCCAAAAGCTACAAACATTGCGTTCATGCTTTAGAACAAACTGCCAGCGTTGAGTTGAACAGATATGTGCGCAATGGGGAGGTCCGTCAGATCCGTCTTGGTGTTTGTGAGTGTCATCATACTCATCTCCTGCCATCCGTCAGACGCCTGGTACAAGCAGTCAGCCAGCCCGAGTTACTACTCCGTCGGTAGAGCCTCGGGCTTGCTGTCCGGCATCCGACGGTCGCCTTACGTCCGGCGATCCGACACGGACTCATTACTGGACAGCGGTGAGATGGGGACAACCGGGAACAACGCAACGCCTGATCTTTCCAGCCGACAGACCCCCGTCCTTAAAAATATGGTAAATATAATTCCGATATGATCCGGTTAATTTTCACTCCACATTTTGTTTGCCTTTCCAAAGAAAATTGCCAGGAGACGTTTACTTGACACGCACAACTTGCGCCTTGGGAAAACAAAACACCTGTTTTTGCTAAATGTACTATTAACGGAATTCCACACGTGCACAGGCGTATGGAAATCTGTTGCCTGCGTTTTGTGCTGGATGGTAGCGCGCCACTATGGCACAGCAAATGGCTCGCGCTCCGTGCGTAAAACGCGCTCTCAAAGCTCCGGAGTGATGTGCCACCGACGGCACCTGCGCTGGGGCGCTACAGAGAACGCGGTGTAAATAATCAGTAGTTCAGGGTTTTTTTAATTTTTGGTTTGTTTTTGTTTTTTAATTATCTCAATTTGACATATCCGATAAAAACTTAAATCCATCTTGTAGTTCTATGCATACTTATTGCATGTGGATATGTACTGCATGGCTTCCCATTGAGGTATTGCTTTATAGGACTACACGGCCAAACATCTATTTTGTGCCTGAACAAGTCATTTGCTTTAAAACAGAACGTTTACCTGCACATACATGTCAAGGTACATTAACGTTTATGTCCGTCATTTGTTTCAGGCTATTTGTGTTAAGGACGTTTCTCCGAACCTGCAAAGCTGCGAGCTAATTCAAGACGGGTCGAGCACATTCCGCTGCAAAGCGGACGTGCTCCTCTCGCTCGACTCCCTGGACTGCCTGGTGGCGTGAGTGGCGCGCACTGCCCCCCTCTCTGTGCACCGAAACACCTACTGCTAACGAGGACAGCGAAGACAGCACCGCGGACTGGTGATACTGAATGTCTACTTATTTAACACGATATGAATTAAATTAGATGCTCACAATACGAAGGAAAAAACAAAAAACAAAAAAAAAACGACCACGTCGACAAAACCAAGTGTTGTGCCAGAGAAAATTTTGTTCATCCGCCCCTGCTGTACCCATCTTCAAAATGTATTAAATGTTGAAGGATTGTTTACTGCCGAGTCTCTCAAAGATCTTTCCTTATTTTATTAAATTGAACAGATACTGTTGATTTTGTGTACATTGTTGTCACGTGATTTTTAGTTTAGAAACGAAATAAAGTTTTAAAAAAGGAAAAGAAAATTGTTTCCACATTGCACCGAGATGAGCATGGTGCGTTTAATTACGAAACAATCTTGATTGTCGGAACAAATCAAATGTTCGTTGCATAATTACGTCGTCTCGCGTCAGACGCCATTCTTTGTGTTCACAGTAGTTTGATTTACAAAATGATAGCGGCACATTATTATTAAATAACACATATTTACAAATAATAAAAGCACATAAAGCACCAGAAGCGGTGTGTATAGGAAAACATTAGTCGTGTGTAAAATACAACCTGCTTCACATATAAGCATCAAGAGAGGGGGGGGGGGGGGGGGGGGAGAGACTTGGATGAAAAAACTACAAAGTGAAAAGAACTACATAACTGCAGCAGGACGGGTTAGGCTTGTATTGAAACAACAGGCTAGAGGGGCATTTCAGAGAGGAACTCGGCCTATAAACACAAAGATTAAAATATTCCCATAAATGTGGCTGGTGCGCAGGGGGTAATGATAGGCGTTTTTAAAGCTATTTGACAGAGGCGTGAAAACACACATGCAAATTGATCATTAACTGGTGTTTGCAGACCCGCGGGAAAACGCTTTGGCAAATACTGATATGAGGAAAACACTCTTGGATGCACGAATGGACAAACACACACACACACTCAAGCCAAGGTATTTGACCACCTCAAATCTCTTCAACGTTCAAACCAAATGTCTCTCACATTACTGAGTAATGGGAAAATTTGACAACAGCATCAACAAACTGAATTGCAGTGTGAGATGTCTTCAGTAACTCTGAATATAAAGAAGGGCCCATCCATCTCTCTCCATCTCCACCTCCCTGCTTGGACACTGATTGGTGTACTTTGGGAGGCTGGCTGATCAGGTACCCCCTCTGTTCATGGAACAATGCAAATTATAGCTGAAGAACTTTTCTGTCAAACAGACCCTGATATGAAAGTAGCTTCAACAATGCTACCTTACCTGAGTTTCTGACCAGTCACTGATGTCTAGAGTTTCTGGGTGGTGGATGACTCTTAACCAGGCCGTGACATGTGATAGTGAATGCTCGAGGATGGGCAGTGCAAACGCTACAGGTGGACCTTGGGTCAGGGCTTTTTTAATGTAGGTTTCCTTAAAATGTTACTTCTAGCAGAATCCAACCACAGCAGCTAAGGGTAAAGTCTGTTTCAGCACCTTGGATAGCTCATCATGCAACTGTATGTGACCTGGACTGGGCTTTCACTAAATAACCAACAAATTCCCCAAAAATCATCAGTGAGTGTGTGTGTGAGTGCAGTAATGACCAAGGTATTGTCTCCTATCCCTAGTGCAGTTCTGAACTTTGCATAGAGTTTTAGTTTCTGTAACACAGTGCACGAAACAAATGGAACCACAGTCATGTGCAACAGGGATCTCAGAGCAGAGATATGGCCTCCAGGTTCTCCTTGATGATGGTGTCCATGACAACCTGGAAGACCACCTGGACATTGGAGGTGTCAGTCGCTGTGGTGAAGTGATGGAAGATGAGTTTCCCAGGTGCGGTGTTCTGAGACACAAACATGGCGGCAATGAATCGGGCAGCAGCATCCACATCACAGTCAGCACCTGGAGGGGAAGAAAGAAAGAGAGAGAGAGAGAATGTGAAAATGGAAAAAAAAAAAGAAGGAGAGAATGAAAAAAAAGAAAAAGGAAAAGAAAGGGTGTATAAAATGTCTAATTAAGCTCTCTGTGAGCCCTTTTGGGTTAGATGTCTGTATTATTTTGGTCTGTTCTTCTGAACAACACACAAAGAGAAGGCTCCGAAAACACCGGCTGGCAGATCGCCGCTCCCAGGCCGCGCGGACCAATCTCTGTAGCCATCATCAATGCAGGAGTAGCAGCGATGGCACTTCTCATGCCTGACAGCCTGCTAGCAGAAGACAAACAGCCAGAAGGCAAACCAATAAACAGCAAGAAAACCATTCATTACTGAACAGATGGATGCATTAAACATGAACGGAGCCGTTGCCTTTCTGCAGCAGAGGAGACCGAGTTGCTCACTGTGTCTGTGTAATCACAGAAAGAGAGAGATATTATGACGGAGTAAGAAAGTAAGCAAATGAACAGAAAAAAATTAGACGGAATTTTAAAAAAATAAAAATAAAAAAAAGAGAGAGAGAGAGAGAAGAGGAGAGAGAGAGTGAAAGTGAGATCAGGCAACCACTGTGCGAAGGTGAGAGACGCGAGTCTGGAGAACAGTCTCAAAAAACGCCAGCAGACCAAACAGAAAATCAGCACCCAGTGAGCACCCAAAAAAGGCCTTCATCCATCTAAACACAATCCAATCCAAAACATATGAGGGACCTTTGACCCTTATAGCTACAGGGAATGCAGATGAAGGCCAAGAAAGGTCCGAACTCATCCAGCTTCTTGGCGTGAACCTCCCACAGGTAAACAGGTCTGTTTTACATCTGATTACATGCTCAAAAGCACAGAACCTGGCAGGCAAAAAGAGCTTTAGTTTGAACTGAGAGTAATTACTCTCAGAAGGGGAGTCAGTATACAGGTGAAGCCGAGGACACTGATGGGCGCTTGATTAAAAACGGCTGAGACTATTGTTGAGGCCTGAAACCCTAGAACCCCGGTTCCTGGGTGATTTAAAACGTCTGGACAAATGGTCCCGCAGCAGTGGTGTGAAGGGGAAATGAATCTGTCCAAATCGGCGTTTTTTTGGTTAGGCTTAAATGCAAAGTGCAGACAGGCAGCCAAAGCTAGAAAGCTTTCTTCAGACAAGTAATGCTCAGTTTAGGAGAGTCAGGCTGGACGTCTAGGGGCCCTGAGCACGCCTACCCAGAGTAAGACTAGATGTCCAGGGGCCCTGGGCATGCCAACACAGAGTCAGAGAGCAGGATATGCTGTCTTGAAAACACAGATCGTCAGCGAAGCACGCAACCTGCATACTAGTCAATCGGTCACAGGGCTTAAAAGCTGCAGCCTGTGAGAAAATGTCTAGGCAATTTCAGCAAGCTGAAGCAAATGGATGGAGAAGAATAGGGAATGCTAAGTCCAGACAGCATGCTAATACAAGCATTCGTCTATAAATAAACGCACACACAACTACGTTTTAAAGCACTTCCCATTGGGAAATTGATCAGTACTCTGGAAAACCTTGAAGGAAACGAATATGCATGCCCCTGTTTTGGGTTTTTTTTTATGTTCACCACCCCCTTTAAGAGAAACATTCATTTTTAATATAAATGCCAATCGTGTGCACGTTTATAGACTACAACCCATGTGTCTGCCCTGCTGTTGGATGTGTTTATGGTGTTACAATGGGTGTGAAAAAGAAGTGTTTTCTGTGTGTCAGAAGGCCACTGCAGGAGGTCTGGCAGAAATACTTAGCAGCTCGCTGCATCTGCATATATTTACCATTGAAAAACAGATGAACAATTATTGCTACTCTGTGCTGTATTAATGTGTATTTATAATACATGAATTAATGTACTATAAAGCATTTAATATGCAAATAAGGCAAATAACACTGCCACAATAAATAATATATTTCATTCCCTATTATTTTCACAATGGCCAGCATTGCAGAGAAGTCTTTTAATAATTTGTTTGAAAACGTTTACCCCTAATACAGGAAACTCTTGCAGTTTAAATGCTTTTGCACACCAGTTTCGGGACGCATGTGGCTTGCATTAAATCAGCTCCTAACAGCAGCATGCCGTCTACGTCAAGAGTAGGAGATGTCTGGAGACCAGCCGGGAGACCGGCCGACAGGGGCTCAGCTGTTCCACCCTTGTTATAGTGTAGCGGAGACCTTTAAGTCTTTTAGTTTTAGCGCCATGGCAAATTTGCAGTTCAGGTCTCACCTTTGAAGAGTGGCAGGTAGTGTCTTAGGTGGCGGCCGGAATGGAGGATCTTCTCTTGAAAAAGATCGATCTTGTTCATAAATAAGATCTGGAATATAAGGATTAATCCATTATCTTATCTGAGGACAAGCAAGCCTGAGAAACAATCCCGATAATGAATAAAAGAGTGAACATGCTTGTGCGTTGTTGGCGGCAATTAAAACTCCTAAAGGTATTCTTCTCACTTCTAATTGTGTGCTTGTGTTCACCCACAATTACATGACAGCAAAACAAATGCAGAAGATACAGAGATGGAGAGAGAGAACAAAATGAACTGCAGCAAAGGAGAGAGAGAGAGAGAGAGAGAGAGAGAGAGAAAGCAGAAAGAACAGAGAAAGAGAGAAAAGAAGTGAGTGAGCGAGCAGAAGCGAGGGAACAAAGTGTGTCCAATGGCCACGCCCTAATGGTATAATTAATGACTGGGGCCTGTAATGAGTGTTAATTCTCTCACCGCAGGGCGAGTAATGCTGTGGTGAGACTGGGCTTAACGAGGCCAGGTAAACGAGCTCGTTAGACACGCCGTTAAACAAGCATTTCTCAGGACGGCCGTGATAAGTTCAGGCTGCGTGGGTGACCAGTCACGCGCGGCGAGAGCCCAGAACGCACCTGCCGGTTTCATTTTCCTCAGTGACGGCAGCAATTAGATCAAAAGACCTCAATTAACATGCATGCGAATAAGGGACAGTTCCATTTGATTTGAACGGTCGTTTTAAAAACAGCGAAAAGGAGACAGGGTGTGGATGCCTCCGGTGTTCCTGTCATTAGTATACGCGACCGGGAAGGTAACTCTCCAGCCAGCGTGACCCTCAAATGCGATCGGCGCCCCCTTCGGGCTGAGAGCCGTGGGTGCGAAATCCCTGGTTCTTACCATGGAGGTGGTCCTGAAGAACACGTTATTGCAGATGGAAGAGAAGAGCTTGAGGCTCTCCTGCAGCCGGTTCTGAATGGGCGAACAAGGCAGAAACAAACTCAGTTAAGGACGCGGCTTTCACAGAGAGTAAAGGCCATTAGGTTATTAAGACAGGTGCGGGCCACGCATTTGAGTCGCTCTGACACATTACCATGACTGCACTGAAGCAAAGGAGAGCATAAAAACTTATTTTTTGAAGCCCAACAGAACTATGTTCTTCTCCTGTATAGTGCTCTACTGGTAAGGCTGCAGTAGGTAAAATAAAGATTTGGAGGAGATATGCAAAACTTTATCACAATAATGAAGTAAAGAGATTTCGTCCCAGTTTTCCCAAGGCCACGAAGGCCTTTTTTGAGGAGAAATGAAAATGCATTCTGGTTAGAAGTGAAAAATGCACACACTACGACGATGCAGCTTGTTGACATTAAGAAAATGGGGGGGGGGGGGGGGGGGCTCACCATGGAAGGGTCTTCCACCAGCGTCATGTCGTAGCCGCTCAGAGCAACCACGAAGAGCACAGCTCTCACATCCTCAAAGCAGCTGATCCACTTCCTCCTCTCCGTCCTCTGGCCTCCAACATCATACAGCCTACAGAAAGAGAGAGAGAAAAAGAAGACAGGCAGAGAAACCTCATTAAACAGTATAAATTGTGTCCTGTACCTCCATGCTGCATCTCACTTGGATTATGCTGACATGCCAATGTAAATAAACAACGGCATTAACGAGTTTGTTCAAAATCCTGCTCTAGCTTTTAGACCCAACGGCTAACGTGAATTAGCATGTTTGCTCGTGCTTAGCGCGAGGGTGAGACCTCCCACCGTGTCGCACCTGTGGCTGAAACATGTCACGCTCTGGCGCTGGTGGACAGAGGAAGGGCTGGCAGTGTGGCAGTCTGCCCCATCACGAACCGATAAACAGACAAAAAAAAAAAAGCAGCCCTTCTTAAGACCAAGCTGAACGGAAGACCCAGCTGCGGTGTCGACGCCGGAAAGGCGGCGCGCCGGGACCCGTATTTGACTTCACTCGAGTGCTGGCTGAAAAGAAGCTGCAACCCAGCCGTCTGCACCAATCAAGAGGCCGCGCCGGGAGATGGGAGAGCAGACGGACCGATACCTCTCAATTTACGCACGATATCACACCCTTTGTACGGAGACGCTGGCATGTCATCACAGAAAAGGTCATTCTCTGGCAAGAGTGGGCTTCCGTGCTGCGTCTCATCCCGTCTTCGCCGCTCCGTCTCCGGTGAAGGGTCCTTTTCTTGACCCCTGGCTGTATTTGTGAAAAGATTTCTTCCACACGTTTGCAATGAGGAAACTCGAGAGGTTGACCCTTTCGATTTCAGCGCACGCACGCAGACTTGCCCCACATGGAGACGTGATGGGCAGCTTCGGTCTCATTGCATCTAAACGACGCACATCAGTATTGGTTAAACGCACTCGTGTGCGCACGGACAAGCGATTGCTCCAAACACAAAAAAAGGGCTCCGAAATTAGAAAGGCAAATCAGTTTGGGGGCCATTTCAACAGAGTACTTTAGTGTTCAATATTGAATGTGAGTAAGCAGAGTGGTCCGCCGTGGAAAGCTGAAACTGCACTTACCTTTCCACGGCGTGCCGCTCTACGCCACTTCTTGTGGGGGCACGACTGCCACCGAGCAGCGTCCAGACTCCGCAGGAAATGAGGCTGCAATCTGCCGCCGCAACATACCACCGCCTGACTGTTGGAATGTGCAATTAAGGGACGCTCTGATGAGAACAGCGCAAGACCTTCGCCAACAAAGGAGAGAGAACGCCGTCGGGTCAAAGGTCAATCAATAAGTGGTAGCGGAAAGATCCCCGGGGTGGGGGCTTTTATGACGCTGCCCGATTCATTCTGTACATATGTTGCTTTTTTTTCCTCTTTTTCGTAATGGTGGTGCTTATGCTGCGTTCCAGTCTGGCCGGAAACATCGTGATTACTTTTAACGCCTCTGTGAGTCAAATGACCTGGTGAGATTTGGAAGGAAAACGGACGCAGGACCAAATATATCGGATTTTTAGAACGTGTCTAACAACGCGCGACAGAGGCGGTTTTCAAAGCATTTCTCTCACCGACAAGTGACCGTTAGGCCCCATGTACCTTTTAGAGCTTTAGGCCCCGTGTAAGAACATGGTCAATGACGACTTCAGTGGCCATAAATCACAAACGTCCTCACTGTGCCAATAAAGAAATAACAGGACAGAAGCTCTCGGACCATCCTTTTTTCCCCTCAATCAACACCACTTGAACGTGCATCATGTCATATGCGACTTCAAATTCAGAAACAATGTTGACATTGATATCTTAACTTAAACTTTTTATTATTGAATGCATATTTAGCATAAAAGTAAATAATTTTGTTTGGTATTTGAAACAATGGAAAAATTTAAATGAGTGCAAGTAAACGCTAACCGTACCTTTTCGATGCCGTTTATATAAACACATCCTGTTAGATGTTGCTTCTATTAAAATGTAACTGAGGGCAACACCACACACTGTGACAATATCTCGCAGTCAGGATGTGAAACTCTTACAGTTAAGGGCGTATTAGTATTTAACGTTGTCTGATGCATTACTTCATTGACTGCAAAATTTTTAAAAAGTTGAAAGCATCTGTAAGTGTGTAGTGTATTAACAGGAATGAATACATTTAATGTTCATCGCAGCTAAACAATTAGCATGTTTCATGGTCTTTTGTGTTCCTGTTATAATACTGAAATACCAGGTAGACGATATATGAAAAAAATATTAGCAAGTGTGTTCCAGAGTTGAGTTTTGGTCCTGCAAATAAACAAAAAAAGCAAAAAACCAACATAAAAGCTCCATTTCCAACAGTGTAGCGTCTGGGGTGAAGGACCGAGTGGATGAGTGTGATAAGAGGGACGGGGAGAGCATGAAGGAGAATATGTATGAAGTGCAGAAAGGTGCCCAAGGACTGGACGATGAAGGCACTGTGGAGGTGAACAAGGACCCACTGCAAACGTCCCGAGTGCAAGAGTTGCATGTTCCCATAAGGAGGAATATGTATGAAACCTAAAACTACAGTTCCCGATCATAGAACATTTATAAGAATTTGTTTGGTAAAATTCCATTTCTGAAGATACAAAGTTTTGTTAAAAATTCCCGGAAACGTATTTTTATTGCCAATTTTTATTGTATTTATCCCCACTGTAAACCAAGCCTTTGCTCTCATGCAGCTCGCTGCACGTTTCCGTCAACACTCCACTCCGACCTCCACCATGTCTCTGAGCGAGGGCTCACGTCGCGGCTATTAGCTCACGTTAGCTCGTCTTCGCAGATGCGTCCCTGAGGAGTTATGACAGCGTGTTTGTGACGGCAGCGCACACGTTCCCGATTCCACTGACGCAGTCTTACACACGAGCTCAGCTCTGCTTGTGTGCTGAGGAAAAAACGGAGTGAGTGAGACATGGAAAGTGAAGAGAGGAAAAACGTGGAAAACAAACACCTCTGTGTTGTCGGTGATACACGGAAGCTTTTTATCACGTATCAGGGATGTGGGCAGGTAGTAAGTCAGTAGGAAGATGTGGGGGAGGGTAAAGGAGTGAGAGAGAGAGTTTGACATGTTGCTAATAACACGCAGTCATATCTTAAGCAAACAGCTGTCAGTGGCTCAGCACGGAAAGCTGTCATTGGCTCAGAACGGAAAGCTGCCCCTCCCAAACGCAGGTCCAGCCCCCCCGCCGGCATCATCTGCCTTAGAGAGGGAAGCGGCACCACTGCAGGGACTGATGGGATTTTCGAGAGCTGGATTTCAATATGCTCCTGATGCATCATACAGATTTTATTTGTGGCCTTATTAAAGCTTCTGCTTCTTATTTTGCTCAGAAAGTTATTCATATCTTTTGCAAATTTGAGTTTTTAAGTGCTCAACAGAGGGAGAAAGAAAGGGAGAACAATATCAAAGCACTAAACAGCCAGCCTGGATATATTTAATACCGTGGCATCTTATTTTGCTTCTAGAGAGCCGTAAGGTTTATGAAAGGCTGTCATGAAAGGTAAAAACAAATTACAGTCATCCTCATGCAACCAGGCGTAATGTAGGTGGTGCTGAAGTTAATCCGCAGGGGGGACGGAGTAAGTGCAAAAGCTCAGTGAAGCTGAATGGATGAGACGGGAGAAGGGCTGCTGAATCCAGCCAGCCCTGCGAAACGGAACACATCCCATAATCCTCCACCCGTCTGAAACGGAGCGCCACGGCTGCAAATGTCCCCATTAACATTCAAATGCTCGAGGAGCTGTTAAGCCAAACCAAAAAAAACAAACCCACAAGTCTCCCAGCGCACTCGCCGGTTTTTACCGGCCGCGTGACGATGGCACCCGAAACGGTTGGCGTTTGGAGGCGTTCAGAGAGCGCACGACCACAGGGGCACCCGCTCCCGAAACAGCTGTGCCTTTACGAGCGGAACGCGTTTCCGAGGCCTCCGCCGTCCCGTAAAGGACGCCGGGACGTCCGCCCCTGGATGCACGGCCCATGGCACGTCCGTTTTCAGCACGAAAGCTCAGCTTTGTTTAAATAGGAAAAGAGGAAGCAGAGGGTGTGAATACAGGAAGGTAAGCTGGCTGACCCAGGTTCCTGTCCCAGTAAATACCACCATATGAACAACAGGGGGTGCTGCTGGCGCCAGAGGCGCTCGGCCGCAAGACCGCGTCCGCCACTCTACGAGAGGGAACAGGCTTGCCACAAAATAAATAAACAAAAACTTAACGAATCCCCCTCTGCCCCTCAGACCTCCATGAAGTTGATCTCAGAAGTGATAAGCGCTCAAATCGGAGGCAATCATTACCGCTCGGAGGAAGGAGCCCGTCAGCTGAGGGAATCCTAATGTCACTTAAGCCGGTGAGGCATCAAACGATCGCTCAGTCACGACCACGAGTCACAGATAAACACGACCCGTGTCGGGGGATGTATTGGAGATGGCGTGATGGGTGTCGACAGCAGGAGGAAACTAAATCAATGTGACAAAACTGAATGGGTTCCCCTTGCAGACGGTCACTAATGAAAGCGAAGCGCGGAGTAGGGGAGAGGGGTGGCGTTTGGGGGAGCCGGCGGTGGCCGGCGTTTTACCTGAAGACCAGGTGTTTGACCTTAAACTGGGTCTCGATGACACCGGTGGTCCGTATTCTCACCCTCAGCACGTCCATCTCTGTGGGCACATAGTCCGGAGAAACGATCCGAGCCATGTTTTCAAAAAAACTACACAGAGAGAGAGAGAGAGAGAGAGAGAGAGAGAGAGAGAGAGAGAGAGAGAAGTATGGTGGTAGAGGGGAGGGAGAAAGACAGATGGGGGTGGAGGTAGAGATGAAAGAAGAGAGACAAAAACAAATAATTAACAAAAGAGAATTAAAAAAATAGTCACATGGAGAATTTCTTCGTGTTTATGCACACAATTATTAATAATAATGAAGATTAACATATACATGAAAACCATGACAATTTGCATAAACAGAGTGGCAATCTAAACTTGTTTTAATCTGTCTGAGAAGGCCCAGTCACTACTGCATTGCATTGCTGTGCGTTTCTGTGAGTGTGTGCAACCTCTGTTCAGGGCTGCGGTAGTGATAACCCTGCCCCAGAGGAGGCTTTAAGCATATGCCAGTTATCACTGCGAATATTCATATTCCGAATTCAATATTCACCCAACTTATGGAGGATTTGCATATGCGTAATTAGCATTAATAAAAGAGGGATTATGCGTTGCACTCCTAGGGGCTTTATTAACGAGTGTGCACACACATACAAGCTGCAACTGGTTTTTAACGTTTAACTTGACAATAGGGAGCTTAGGAAGCTTCTCACTCTTCTCGATGACTGTTGCTGTTTATGACATCAGAGCCTGATGTCTTGGTGTCGGTGCCCTAATTTGAACTGATCACCGATTCTGTTCCCAGAAGACTCACTGCAGTGAGGTAACACTTCAAAGTGCTTGTCACGCAATCAAAAATCTAGACAAAATGTCTAATTGGAGAGATTTTGAAACCTAAAACAGTCATTAAAGTGACACAAACAGTGTTTTTATTCATAAAGCACAACTCATTCTACCCTTTTGAAAGGAACTGGATGAGGGACACAAGCTCCTCAGATGCTTTGCTCCTTTTTTTGCCCTGAACCTCCAGGATAACCCCCACACACCTGCACACACCCCCCATATAGCACTATAGTGCTATGCAGTTGAAAATAAAAACGCACAAACATACATCTCCAAGTGCCAAAGCAATTCCTTAACATTCCTGCATCGGTCTGCTCAGATGTTCCCCTCAAGGTCTGAGCTGAGCTGGACCGCATCGCTGGCCCCTCCCAACACCACACCCCCTGGACAGGAACGCGCTTGGGACTACAAATACATGCATTTTTACGTTCCAGAGTGCAGGTGTACTGTTAAAAGACTAGCAAAAGACTCAGTTGTGAGGCTAAATTCCAATACAAAAACTGTGCACAGTTATACGTGGATAAACAGTCAGTTTTAATTTGGCTCCAGGGATTTTCTGTGTGCGCGTGTGGGACGGCACACCACAGTGGCTATACTGGCTTTAAGATCTCAGCAGCTCCCAGCAGGAGGTGACGGTCAAGATCCTGTCTTAGTGTCGTTCCCCACAACCCCCCCCCCACCACACACACACACACACACACACACACACACACACACACACACCTACCGTCACCAGCAGACAGACTTGCTGCACATCAGTGATCAACGTAACCCAGTGCTGCGGCTCATCACCCCCTGCGGCTGGCGCGCACGCACACACACAAAAAGCATCCTGTATATCTCTGCTTACACTCACGACACGCAACTGGCGTCGTCACAGGGGAATACGCCGACTTCCCCCAAAAACTACAGACCTTTTCCAGCCTTCCCTGCACCGTTGTCCCTCACGGACGTGCCCATAGTCCAGAATAACATGGAAAAACCAGGGCTGGCCCAATTTCACACGCTTCCAGCCTATGGCGTTATGGAAGGACTAAGCACTCTCAGAAACGTCGTTAAAAAGAGTAATATGACATTATCGTTTCATCATTAACCATAATGTGCTCGCTACTGTCTGTGTACACAGCATGGAATAAGCAAAACATCATATCAATAATGTGTGCTGGTGATGGTGCAAATTGATACTGTGCCCTGCAATACTTGAAAACGTTTACGGAACGAGGCAAGGCTCCATTACGAATGTGTGATGCATTAGCTTCAACGATTGTCAGTCAGTTATTCTGAGGTTCTTCCCCTGCACGCGTGACGGATAACGGCACTAAAGACGCTCGCAGACTGTTTATACTGTGGTTTAGGGTCCTTCTGCACACAGGAAGGTGAAGCAAAAGAAAGGAAGCTGCGAGACACCGAACGATGGCGCGAAGGCGAGCACAACGCGGGCGGCCCCTCCGCGCTCCAACTCTGCCCTGGGTCTACCTCCCCCCCCCCCCCCCCCCCCGCAGGGCAGCTTAGAGGCCCTTTAGACTCAAAAGGTGACCGTGTTGCAAGATGATCACGAACACGGCGACACGTCTAGATTTTCACAGAGGCGCACATCCCAGTCGGCGGTGTTCATCTGCCTCGCCAAGTTTCTGGTACAAAAACTCATCTGACCCCAAAAAAGGAAATTAGCATATTTATAGCCTACCACAGAAGAGAAATCATTGGACAAGACATCAATCAGGGTCCATCTTATTATCTTCTCGTTCTCCCCGTTTTCACGTCTTATGCAGTATATTCAAGATGGAAGAGAGAGGAAAAAAGACTCATAGAAGGATACATAGACAGCAGAGAGACAGAGAGATAGAATGCACATATTTAACCAGATTCAGCAGAATCTCAAAACAGAGATGAATTGATGGCAACAAAAACAGTGTCATCCCGTGTGTTGATGATGTCAAAACCAACCATGTGTAACAGTAGCCAAACGTCACACACACACACACACACACACACACACACACACACACACACACACACACACACACACACACACACACACGACAAACCCTGTGAAGGAGGGATTGCTGTGCTTTCAGATGGTTGAGGTTGGTTTTTGGAATGATCAGACTGACCCTGCTGCACATCTGACTGAGAGTAAGCGCACCAAGCAGGCCCTCTGCCATCTCTCTCTCACACACACACACACACAAAATCAGGTGGCCAGTGTAATCTGCCCACACTCATCCCCTTATTAGGTTTGGGTCTCTGTTCAGTGCCCTCACTCACTCACACACACACACACACACACAGGATTATGTATTACTGATTATATGAGGTCTCATGCTGACTTCAAAGATTGTTACTGTAAGAACAGAACCCCATCCTAACAGTTTTGTATGTTTTATTTGACAAATTATCCGAAGAAATGTAAGCAAAACATACTGGCAAAAAGGACCCCACAAGGATGTCTGGACATATTACTACTGCAGTGAATTTGTTGCGTACACAGTTGATCCTCACAAGTACAAGTTCACACACCCCATCCCACCCTTTTAACTTTGATCCTCGCTTGCTATGACCAGCGTACCACACACACACACACACACACACACACACACACACACACACACACACACACACACACACACACACACACACACACACACACACACACCCTTGCGACAAGGGAGTTCTAAGCTGCCCAGTTTAAATAATTACCCTCTTGGGGTTTAGTTGCAGGGAAAAAAAATTGCTCATATCTGAGCCTTCTTAAATTAAAATTCCATTTGCTTTTTTTTTTTTTTTTAGGAGCTTCTGACCTGAGTAGCGCACCGCTTTACCTGGTTTGCATTAAACGTGAATTAAAACGCATTTCGCAATACACGGAACCGGAACAATGGGCTTCACAAGAAAATTAGCCTGCTCGACTAAAAGATGTGAGCAGCTTAACGGAACGCGAAAGTCGTTACCTAACTATCAGACCTGTAAGTTAGTTTATCGTAATGGACGGTTTAGGGCCCCTAACTAAAGACACGTATGACATTAGGTATTGTTTAATGAAGGTTTCATAATATTAGCTTGCTTTAATGCCCCCCACCAACGCTCTCACACGCACACAAAAATATATAATGAATATAATTTTATATTAATATTTATAGCACCGGCATTTTGACAAAAATATTACCGTAGAACACTGGTTTAGTCCCTCCCCTCCCACCCGCGCACGCACGCACGCACACACACACACACACACACACACCCCCTTTGGCAGTGGCGCTCCACATTCTACCCAACACGTTTGGTGTAGCGGCATTGCACATACAACATGACACTTTTGGAGAAGCCAGGAAATCCTGCCGGACCCCATGGAGCGTAGCAGTCATGGAACGCCAGAGGTCGCCGCCAAGGTCAACTCGTCAATTAAAGCTCAATGAACGTTCTTGGGCCCATTTAAACTGTGATCAGTTTGGGTCTGTTAAATATATGCATGCGATATGCAAAAGATGTGCAGCCTTGAATCAAACCGCTCCCGGAATGACTCTCCTCAGAGCTACAGATTACCAAGCCTTTAAATTAGGAGCAATTTTAACCTATACGAGCATGTGGTTTGGTTAGAACTTCATCGGCCCACAGGTCGCTCAGAACCTCACTTAACCGATTCTTCGACCTGACTGAGGAAGATTCAAATCATTTCCAGCTCTTTTTAGAGTTGAAAGTACTAAAGACAAGCTCCTGCGTACATGGTGTCAAACTCGACTCATCCAGCCAAAATCAGCTCCCAAGGAGCTGTTGCCACGTGTGCTCAGGTACCGAAGTGTAGCTCACTGTGGTGCGTTTCACTCACTAAAGCGCCGAGTCGTTGAGCTCATACTCATATCCGCGCGTCGCCGCGGACTGGACCCCCTGATCCGCCCACAGGCAGGACAGGGCGTGGCTAATGAAGGGAAACAGCACCTGCTCCTCATCAAAACACCGCCCACAGGACAGCACGGTGTGAGCGTGGACCTGCACGCACAAAAGCACACACACACAAAAAGTCATCCATTTTACAATCGTCTATTAAAAAAGACAGAACGCTGCTGCTTAAAAAAAAAAAAAAAAAAAAAAAAAAAAACAACAACAACACACAGCGACGCCCACAGACAGAAAGCAAGATGTTGTAGAAAGGGACTGGAGTCTGAAAGGGTGGGCGTAGAGGTGTGTGTAAAACGCTCTGCACCGCCTGCAGCCATCTGTAAGGCCATTGACTATGACACGATAATTAGCTGCTCAGGCACCGCTAATCACCAGTAATTACAGCACGCACGTCTGATCGGGCTTAAAACAATACATCTGCAAGACTGCTACACTACTGCACTGCGCCAGCTGTCTTTGGCTCTCTGACTGGAGAAACAGAGAGAACGAGGGGGATGCTTTAGGAATGCGGTGGCCGTCCCGGGGTTCTGAGGCCGTTCTGGAACGTTCCAGAAGTGAACTAACAGTCTAATCGGCCATGGCTGAGTAAACATTGGAGGAGCTGCACAGACAGGTTTCCGTGTGGGTTTGAGGCAGAAAACCAGGAGTTCCAAAGAGATACTGACACCTGGTGTGCATTTTGAGCACTGCAGGAGAGAAAATGCGGCCGTGATTTCCTTACAACTTTGCAACTAATGAATCGGTCAGCATTCATTAGACAGTGATAAATCACAGCGCGTAATAGCGAGGTCACTGACACAGGCCAGAGTCAGCGTGTCACATGGCCCTGAGGATCACGTGGGGCATGGGTATGTGAAGGACGGGGTAAGAGAGTGGAAGGGAGAAAGGGAAAGAAGGAATGAGGGAAAAGAGCAGAGAGAGACCGCAAGTGAAAGTGGAGACCTTGTTCTTGCTGTTGGCCAGGTTGATTCTCAGCATGCCCATCCCATACAGCACAAACTTCATGGACGTCAGCAGATTGTCCAGCACAGCTGGCTGAAAACAGAGCAAAACATTACCACGTTACACCTCACACACAGCCTGTGTGTGTGTGTGTGTGTGTTCTGAGAGAGAGACACACCACATGTTCAAGCATAAAAATGTGAACAATGAAAGGCAGAATAGATGTAGAGTGATATGTAGCACTTCAGCGGGGGTTTGATCTGGGAAAAGGCCGGGAAGAGGAGCTGTGTGGAGGAGCTGTGTGGAGGAGAGTGTGGAGGAGAGGGGAGAGGAGCTGTGTGGAGGAGAGTGTGGAGGAGAGGGGAGAGGAGCTGTGTGGAGGAGAGTGTGGAGGAGCTGTGTGGAGGAGAGGGGAGAGGAGCTGTGTGGAGGAGAGTGTGGAGGAGAGGGGAGAGGAGCTGTGTGGAGGAGAGTGGAGAGGAGCTGTGTGGAGGAGAGTGGGGGGGTTGCACTCTGTTACACACACACACACACACACACACACACACACACACAGTTTGCTTCAAGTTTCTTTAATCTCATTTAAACTTTCAAATCCTCTGTTCCCTTGTAGCCAAATTTTTAATCCTGCATCTAAACAGTCACGTCAGTCGGTGCAATTCTAACTTAATAAATAGGAAAACTGGGAGAAGAGCGTCCCTGTCTGATTCTAATGCTCTGCGTCTGCTGTGGCTGAGGGCTTCTAGCTGTAATACAGCAATAACCCAGTGCGCACGTGGACGCACGTGTGTTTACGTATGCAGCGAGTGTGGAATTTTATACACACACATATATTTATTTATTTATTTATTGTGTGTGTGAGTGAGCGACAGTGAGAGCACAAGTGAAACTGAGAAAAACACCTCATATCAAACAGGTGTGCGTGCACGTGCGTGTGTGTATATATATGCGTGTGCGCGCGCACGCGTGTGGGTGTGTGTGCGAGAGAGAGATAAGAAATCAACTTCCCCATCATCTCAGCTCCATCGAGCCCGAGTCTCATTATCTGCGGTCTACAGGGTTAGGGCGCTGCTGTGGTGGGCCGATACCGCCATCCCCACTGGGCCGTTGTCGGCTCGACGCCCGCCACCTCCTGAAGGAGGCTGTCGATTCGTCACGCATACTAATTACGGCGTCAGACCGCGCGACAGGCTCACGCGGCATGCGTACTAATTGCGATGTCGGCGTGCTCGGCAAGCGGTGCCGGCTCGTTCGGCGACGTACGCTAGGCCTTAACTAATTGGAAACACACAGGTGGCTGGGGCGTCATCATCAAGACAGAAACCCCAGAAGGGCTTCGTCTGTTTGCGGGGGGAGAGACATCATCAAAAGAGGGTAGACAAGAACGTCCATAAATCCCCAGAAACTACTGAGCTTAATGAGATATGGACTGCGTCTCCCCTGAGACATAGTGTAGCTCACAGAGACTAGACATTAAATACATGTGTGTGTCATATGTGCAGCGCAGCACGTCAGGCAGAAGCCCATTACAGAATGAGCTTGCTTGCAGTCTGACACCGGTCTGGGGTAAAACACATCCAGAGGGCATCATGAGGGAAGGATTAACTCCGGGCTGCCCCCTTACATCTGACCTTTCACCAGTAAACCTATTATAGGTATAAACAAACAAGACAGAAGCAGTGGATCTTGCTTCAGAAGTCTGGGTCATATTGAACATCGAGGGTGCCATTCTTGGGTATAGACTTCTAATGTATATGCTCATAATTGCAAATTCAGTGAAAAGCTGATTTTAGACCAGTAGTCTCACTTGGAGACGTGTGAAACAGACAGGTCCTGACAGTGAACCGAGCTGATGTCAGATCAACTGGGGAAAGGAGATTCTTTTCAAAAAGGCATTAATGTGCTTTTAAATCCTTGAAAGGTTGACGCATGTTGGCAAAACTGTAATAGAGAATGTGTGACCATTATATTGCTATTGTTTACAACATAGTTGTATGTTTGATCTCAAAGTTGTTGCTTGATCTCAAAAATGCCCATCACTCACCCCTTGTGCATGAGAAAAAAAATAAGCTTCTAAAATCAGCCATTACTTTAAATGGGCACAAGAGGTGTAGCACTGAACTGGGTTCTCCTCCTGCAGAGCAAAGCAAAGATTTGTGCATCGCTAAAAGCTTTCCCTTCAGTTGCATCGTGCACCGGTTGAGTGCAGCACGATTCGTGAGCCTCTCAAATGCTTTCCCCCTCCTCCCTGCTCAGGCTGGCCAAAACAAACGCATTTTTTTGCCTTGCCCAACTGGCCGTTTGCTCTCTGGGACAGAGCAGGAGAATGCATGTTTGTTTAAAAGCCTTTCCATGTTTTTCCACAGTTCAGGAATCTTCTTATTGTTTAGTGCCTTTATCTAGTACTTCTGATATTTATACTTTTACATTTATGGCATTTAGGTGACACTTTTATCCAAAGCAACTTACAATTATGGCTGAGTACAACTTGAGTAATTGAGGGTTAAGGGTCTGGCTTGAACCAGCAACCTTCTGATTACAAGTCAAGTATCTTAACCACTGAGCTACCACTCAAATGCCTCTCAATAACAGGAGACTTACAAAACCTTCAACATAGAGACCACTTAAAAAACCTGGATGCATGTTAATTAACAACTGAATAAATGAACAAAGACAGCCACAGTCAGTTTATGTAAGCATGATGAAACATGCTGGTGAGGTGAGACGCTTGTATCCAAACAAGGTATAGAAATACTTGTCAAGCGTGCAGGTCTGTAGTCAACCTGCTAGAAAGTGAGAACCGTTTCAAAGACAGCTATGGGTGTCTGTGTGTTTCTCTCTCTCACTCACTCACTCACACACAAACACTCTTGATTAGCCATCCAAAGAGCTTCAGGTTTCGAGAGGGTTGGCTGATATGTAATCTATACCATGATACAGTATCACTAGCCTTCCCTGATACCCTTCTGGAATTCTCAGTTGGCTCCCCTGAGAACTGCAAACTCTTAAACTACAGAGTTCTATAATGTTCAAATTCTTAAGTTGTTTACAGAGCATCTGAGTGACCTGGAAGTCATGAATAATCAGCAAGGCTACTGAGCAAAACAATAACATGCATCAACCCATTCCAAACTGATAAAATGCTGAAATGGGGGAGGTGCTAAAAGAATCACAAGTCAGAAAGGACAGAACGGTGTAATATCTAGAAATGTGAGATGAAGGTCACAGTGGAAACTACAGCGTGAGAGTGAAGAAACAACCAATCACAGAAACGGAAGTGTTTTCCGTTACATTTTCCCACAAACACACCACTTGTCACGTACACAATGCAAACACTCATCATGCAGACAGAGAGGCCCAACCACACCCTTCCCTAAGCCCACAGTGGTAGCTGACAGACCAGTAGATACTGTTTTAAAAGCAAACCAGGGCTTTTTGGATTATAGGCTTCTTTCGGGTCTCGGACCTTATGTACAATGCTGTGCAAGCCACAATTATGGTTCTTACTGTACATGTGCGTGGTGTGTGCATGGTGTCCTAATTTGACCTCCTTGAAACAAAATAATGTAGAAGAATCAGGCTCAAGAGGAGAAGTTCACATCGCCAGCCTCCCAGGCAGAATTAGCACCGACACCGAGATTCACTTCGCACCTCACTAGAGCAGCGCTTCTGTTCGGCTCGGGCCGCAATGGCGTGACCCGACATGCCTCCTGGTGCAGTTTAAGACAGGGCACGGCGCTGCCATCCTGTGATCACATTCGATAGGACGCTGCCGTCAAAATGCACGACGGAGACTGCAAGCCTTCCCACACCCCGGCAGGCAGCTCGCAAGAAGCAGTTGATTGGTTTAATCTTCCGCTCTTGATGGCGTTTAAAAGGCACGAGGAATGCTGTGAAACAAGCTTCAGTCAGACGCCAGTAATTAACGCACGTAAGTTATAAAAACTAGTGTGCCTGTACTAGCGACTACGCAAGGATAGAAAGGTTTGTTATGGTTGGACTAAATCCAGTCCTGCGTGTAAATGCATAGGCTTGCCCCTTGCCACATGTCAGGTATCGTCTGAAAGCTCTCGAGGCTGCAAATTTCAGTCCTCGTGATCAATCTACTGTTAATCTACATCATCAAAAAAGATGTGTAAAATGTAAAAAAAATAAAATAATAATAATAATAATAATAATAATAATAATAATAATCAAAAGAGCTCAAACCATAAGAAGTGGTGGGAAAGTGTCTCAAAATCAAGATGTTGGCCGAGAGAGAGAGAGAGAATGGGGGAGAAACAGTATTTTATTAGAAAGGTCTTAGCCAATGACTATACTATAAGAATTTGGTAGTTATTCATTACATCACTCAGACGAATACACCTCCACATGTACACACCTACACCTCCACACCCACACACATTAACTCTGTTCAGAGAAAGAGGAAAAGCATGGTAGCAAGAGATAGACCTTCCATGAAGTCAGTGAGGTCAACCAGATCACATCATCAAAAGAGGCCTAGGGATGTGTGTGCACGCAAACAGGCCTGTCTGTTCATGTTTTTTCCCCCCACTGGCTTATGGAAATTCCTGGCATAAAGCCAGTGACCATCAGCCAACATGGAACAAGGTGGCACCTAAAATGGTACCAACCCAATATGAGAACACACTGATGTCACACTCGGTAGTGAAACTCTGCATCTGCCAGTACTTTTGATTCTTAAAAGTTATATCAGTTTCCCTGTAGTGAGTCGTCAGTACACAGCTATTAAAAGTCAGCCTGCAAAAATTGATTTCCACTTGAAATATATAATAATATGTGAGAAATGGGAGAAGATTGACTCCAGTTTAAAACCCAGTAAGAACAGGCCAGAACACAGGAATACAGAGGCAAAGAATGAACAACACAGGCTGTCTGGCAAGTGTGGCAGAACAAAGTCTACTTCAGATCCTGCACAGCTTCACTCTTAGTAAGCAATTTAATGTTCTGCCATGGATGCCCAAGGCAGAGTAAAGAAGAATAGGCAAGTGTGTGTTTGTGGGAACACAAACATGATTAAGCCTTTGAACGAGAGCACACATGGTGTAGCCCACCCTGCGCCCATGTGCGCGCACACACACACACACACACACACACACACACACACAGAGAGTACTGATGAGTAAAAATTAAACGACAACTATATCCAACTTGGAGTGATCTGCTTTTCTCTGTGCTATACCTGTCCTTCCATTCATTTTTAACATTAGCATTTTGGAGTTTAGTGTTTGGCGTTTAGAGAGTTAATAACAAACATGTGCAGTAAAGAACTTGAGAACTCCTTGCCAACAAACAGGGATGCCAACGTCTACTGAGCATTTGGATTTGTGACTTACTGTACCAGTGCAGGTCAGAAGACAGCAAATGCTTAATGGGCTAAAGAGTCCACATCTGCTGTGTATGTGTACACACACGAGAGAGAGACAGAGAGGAGTGTGTATAAGGGATTTATCTGAAGATGTGATTATCAGAATTAAGGCCGGATCAGGCGAGTGACAAATGTGGAATCCCATGGAATGTTTCAGTCAGAGAGGAGCACTGAAGTCCAAGGTCACGTTTCCTTTCACACCCAGTCCTGGGTGTCCTGATCACCATGGACAATGAGCACCCTGAACAAGTGCCAAGACCAAACTGGAAATATTTTAACAGCTATAGCAGGGAATGCAAAAATATTTTAGATGTTTACACTTGTTTTCAGCTTACAGTACGAGGGACATCTTTTGAACCCAGATTTCATTATACAAGTTTCCTAACGGCCTGTGCCCAGTCTCCGTCCAACAGGCACTTCCCACATAGGCTGAGCTTAACAAACTGGAATCCAACAGTTCCCCTTTTAAAAGCAATACAATGTTCAATTGTGTTAGCTTTGTTATCTACCACCTCAGACACCCTGAGAGTAAAACCACTAGGATGACCACAGGATCCACCTGCCCAGTGCCTCTTACCTTAAAGGTGGCCAGCTCTTGCTTGGTGAATCCATTGCTATGAATAATCTTCATCTGTTTAACAAGAGTGCTCTTCCCACTTTCAGCAGCCCCTAGACACACACAAACCACGGAGTGTCGGTCCATATTCCTCATTAAACAGTGACCTCCTTCCCATCAGTAGCCTACAGGTTCCTGCACTCAACCACTAAACTAAACGTGAAGTGAGACCTTTAAATCCCAACTTCAAATTGCACTGAGAGAATAAACGTGAACCTACTCACCAAGCATAAGAATCTTCACCACGTTCATATCTCGCTTCGCATATTCATACAGGTCTCGGTCTATGCTGGCGCTGTGAATCTTCGCCGCCTTGTCCTCCTCCGTGAGCTGGGAGCCGAAACACAGACCCATCTCTCTCATGGTATCCCGCCGACACAGCGCATAGCGCTCACCCTGCTTTAAACTTCTCGGCTGGTGCGAACAAGATTTATACACGCGTCGGTGTCCCGAGCAGCGTTTACCGAAGGTTCTCTGGGTGGGGGGAAACAAAACAGTAGACCAAAACTGAAAACAGAATAGTGTCGTTATAGTTCCTAAACTCTCCTTAGAGTCTGTTACCTGAACGAAGCGTTCCCTCACCTTCGTTTACAAAACACCGAAGATTCCTCGGTGTAGGCAAAAAAAAAAAAAAGAGTTTTGAATTCTGCTCCCGGTTACGTTACTTCGGCTGTATCCGGTGGACAGACAGAAAAAAACAAAACAAAACAAAACAAAACAAAACTAGGCAGCCTGCCCTACCAGACAACCGCACAAAACGCGCGTTCGTTTTATGTCGGAATTCTCTAATCTCATGCAATTCACCTCTACTGAAGTGCCAGCGTTCGAACGGAAGTGACGTCACTTTCGGACTCCCGTCACCTGAGCGGCAGGCGATTCCTGACGGCTTCGCGCTGTAGGTATTCGAGCCACCCGGCGCGCCATTCAGAAGCCTCATGCGGGAGTCCCAGTAGCTTTTGTTCGGAGTGAATATGCAGTGAAGTAGCTAGCTGGCAGTCTTGACAGGCCAGCGATTACGCCCACATACCCACCTAACAGCGAACAGTGTAACTGAACAATACTTCAAATATTGTCTAAGAGTTATGAATAACATTAAACTGCTTAGTGTTAAATTATTGTATATGCAAACATAAAAACTTTAAAATACGTACTTGAGATGATCCATAAATCTGTGCTAAGAATTGAAGATTGTAATCCCTACTTGTGACAGGGGTCAACAAGATCCAGCCAACCACGAACCCGCCAATAATTACACCATTAACGGATTTATTCTGGAAACCCACGGTGGCGAACGGAATGGTCGCGCGCCTCGTTTGACACGAGCCCGCTACCGACACCCGTTTCTCCTCCACCCAGCTCGTGCTGTAGGCCTGCTCGCCTGCCTTTTGTCAACTGGTTCGCTAGGCGATTAATATTAATTGCATGGAAATCTTCTTTACCACCCCCTCACACTCCACGGGTTAAGGAAGTGTTCAATGTGGTGAAACTAGGAAATCCATTATTAGATGTATAATGTACGGCGCCATTGGAATATTTCCTAAGGACTGCCACTTTTTTTTTTTTTTACTACATGTAAGTGCTGTAGTGTACACTTTAGACGGACTTCGGTTATTGATTGAATCAGTTTCCCTTCTTTGATTTTTTTTTCAATGTTTTATGGTGTGCTGTTATTATTTTTGATTTGGCATGGTTTATTTATTTTTATTCAAATATAGCTCCGGCATACTAATTCTTTATTATGCTCTTGTCACTCCGTTTTGTTTTAACCGTACAAGTTCAGATTTTTGGGAAACGAATTTGATTTATAAAATGACTTGCATAACAGCCAGTCAGTCAGAAATCACTATCACAAATATACCTCACAATCAGAATTTTAAGGTCAATGGTTTATTCATGTAATTATGGGATCAGTCTTTATGTTTGAAGAGGGGACATCAAGATTAAATGAATGGCCATTTTACAGACACACATTAGAATATAACATTCTTTCAACAATTACATGTATTAGTTACTACTCATTTTTATAAACAGGCATGGAAGGACCACAATAATTTAAAAAAAAAAAAAAAAAATACACCTCATTTGTCTATAGAAAATTGTATCCAAGGAGCTACAAAAGGTCTTAAAAACATTAGCCTATAGTATATTAAAAACTTATTGACTAAAAATGACACTCGATACCAGGCTGACTCAAACAAACGTATTATAAAATACAAGCTGGTAAATACCTGAGAACAGCGTAGTGCCAGGAGCCAAAGCTCTTGTGGCAAGTTTATAAGGTTAACGTTCACTCGCCCAGACTGGCTTGGTTTCTTCACATTAGGTACTGACCACCACAGTCTTACGTGCACGGCTGGAGAAGAGAGTACTCCACACCTACGAGATTGGTGCACACGCATGCACTTCTCCCGCCATGCCGTTGTAAGTGAACTCTTTTAAAGTTTCCTTGTCTAAAGTAGTTTCCTTTTGGAAACCGAATAAAGATATAGCCTCATCAATTCACGCGAATAACTAAACCTTTTCATCTCCAAAAAGGTTTACCTGTAATTTTATGAACATGATCAGACTGTTCTGCTTTAAAGATGAAATCATCAGCATTGTCTGGAACCACCAGAGGGTCCAACAGCTACATCAAGCAAGCTTCCAATAACTAACGTTGTTTATGAAAGGAGGTTTCCAGAAAAGAAACATTGAGGAAGTTAAATCTTTTCCTCAATATACCTTTGCAAATAAATAACATGTTATGTTGCTAATTTAAACGGTGTCAGTGTGCGGTGGCAGCGTGTGTGAAAAGTTCCCATTGTTATCCAGCTTCCGGGAACTTCACTGTCACCTGAGCTTTAAAAAACAGCCTATAGGTCACGTGAGGAGCAAGAGGAATGAAACAAAAAGCCAAAATGCCCTTCATCATAACTGGCATAGCAAATGAGGTCATGCTGACTGATCCCCATTAGCCTTTTTTCATCATTAGCAACTTTAGCGATCTCCAAGTTCGCTAAAATTGCTAACCATAATGAGGCTGGCGGAGGTGCTGGTGCTACATCAGTGTTCCTGCAGAAAAACATGAGAAACTTTCCAAAGCATCCAAAGCAAACCAGAGACGGGGTGGTTAGCACGTTTCCCATGCTAGCGCAGGGCCGATTAAGACCAAGGAGGAAGAAAAACACTTAAAATGAGGGACTGCATGAGATTACTGTAGCGGAGTTTTTAAAAAATGAAAGGATTGGACAAACCTCCCCGACAGAGAGACTAAAGACTACCATTTCTACCCGTTTAACAGGCATCCTAAAACAATTCAGAAATGTCCGATCGTACAATGCTGGCTCCATCGAACAGAATCAAATTCTACAATTATTTCGACTCAACTTCCCCCCACCAACCTGCAACTTTAAAGACAGCCCAGCGGAGCTCTGAGTTCAAATACAAGTGGCGATTTCTGCCTAATAAAGGAACAAAATGCTGGCTGGAACAAAAATAATTGGGGCTCTTTCAGCTCAGAGGCACCATTTCTCCCCTAATGGACAAAAATGTTATTGAGCTACTTTAGAAGTAGTTTGATAGGAACTGAACGGGACCGCGGATATCTGACGTAGGACGAGAAGAGGATGAGGAGAGTGACGTTTGGGATCAAGCCTGTGGTTTTCTCCCTTTTGTTTGGTTGTTTATTACTGTGCGGCTGGCCGGCTCTTCTCCCCGCCCTCCCTGCGCTTCAGGGCTTGGATCACGGCAATCTCCTTCGCCTCCTTCTTCTGGTTCCGCGCCTCAAACTGCAGCCTGAGAGAAGAAGCACAAGAGAACACTGCGCGACTGAACTAGAAACCAAGAGAACACTGCGTGAGGCATCGCACGACAGCTTGGTGAATTGATCCCCGTTTCCTAACGGAGAATGCTGAACTACAATGAATTTCCTGAGTGGTTGCATTTATTAGTGACACACACACAGGTGCAAACACACACACACCTGTTCTCAATGATTCTCTGCACAATGATGTCAGTCGTGAGGCCGTTCCCACTGTCGATCATGCGAAATATTCCCCTCTTCTTAGGCTCCTGTTTACAGCACGGAAGGCCGGAAGTGAACACCCAATGGCAGCGACCCAAGACGACAACGGCGCTCAGTCATGGAAGCAGGCCGTGCCACGGGCCGCTTCTCACACTGGCAAAACACAGAAGCTGAAACTTGGGAGGATTTTTGGTCAGACATGTCACACTCACAGCGTACGGATCCGTGTCGTCCTTGTCGGGGAGCACCTCTGTCTTGCCGTGACACACAAGGTCCACCTACAGAGGGAACAGTGCTTCACTTGGGTGGAAAGTCGCGTTTACGGTTTACTTTACCACTGCACGTCACCCTAGTAGCTGCTTCTGGAAGTGACAGGGAGTATCTGCCTGGAACACTCCGGAAGAGGACAGAATTTTCCAGCCTTTACTGTAAGTCGTTTGTGCGTTGGGTGAAAGTACATTGCCCCTCAAGATGAAGGAGAACTACCACTGAAGGGCTTCAGACTTGTCTGTCTGTGATGACGGTGATATCAAAGGTACCTTAAAGTGGTCCAAGAGGTCTTTCCCCACAGCGTAAGGAGCCCCGATCACCACTTCGGACACGTACTGAAAGAGAGGGAGAAAACCAAAGCGAAAAAGCGAGAATGAAGACGTCCGGAACTGTTTGCCAATGTTGGGACCATTCCAGCTCCAGCACAGGGGAACCATTCAGGAATGGGTCGGACGTTTTCTTTTTCTCTCCCTCTCTCTCTCCCTCCCTCCCTCGGTGGTCATGAGGACATAACAAGCTGTTGCCTGAGAGATAGAACTGATGGGTGCACCGAGGGATGCATGAAGGACAGAGCTGATTAGTGGAGACAGCAATGACACAAATAAATTGATCAGTAGAGGTAAAGAGATAGCTGACTGGAGAAGACAGTGAGGCATGTGTGAATAAGAAAGCTGACTGGAGGGCGAGCTGTGGTATGTGCGATAGAGGAAGCCAATTCGTAGAGACGATGTAGTATGTGCAATAGAGGAAGCCAATTGGTAGAGACGATGTGGTATGTGCAATAGAGGAAGCCAATTGGTAGAGACGATGTGGTATGTGCAATAGAGGAAGCCAATTGGTAGAGACGATGTGGTATGTGCAATAGAGGAAGCCAATTGGTAGAGATGATGTGGTATGTGCAATAGAGGAAGTTGGTGGAGATGATGTGTGATAAAGGAAGCTGAATGATAGGGATGATGGATTATGTGCAACAGAGAGTCACTCAAGTATGCATGATGAGAGGAACTCACATTGTCTACAGAACCGTCATTGCAGACATTTCTAGGTGCGTTTATGTCTTAATAGGTGAATGTGTGAAGAGACATCGTCCATCTTACCCACCCGACATGCCAGCACGCTTAGTGTTCTCTCATGGATATTCATGATGGGGTAGTTCTTCCCTTTGTAGCGGTTCACTTCCTGTAACAAACATTCAGACATCGCACGAGTTTTAAAAAAACGCAACCATGCCCCCCCCACACCCCTAAATGTCTGCTGCCACAGACCACAACGCACACACAACTGTCTATGCACCAGTAATAAGCCACACACCCAAACACCAGAGCAGCAAGTCACCACACACAGCATCCGGTGTGTGTTTTCAATCTGAACGTGAAGCACACTGACAGGGCTGGAGCATGGGCGGGCGGGTGCAGACTTTCAGAGAGGAGCGAGCTGGAATCCTGTGCATGGGTTTTTTTTGTTTTTTTTTTATGGCATCTTAAACTTAAAACATGTGCAAGCTGCCCGGGAAACCACATTGGGAGTGAAGAGCACGGGCATGTGCAGGCATAAAAACAGCTGGAGGTTTATTTTCCCATCATCCTGGAGACGTGGAGCTGAGCTCCGGCCCAGGCGCCCTGTGTAAGGGGGGGTGAGCGAAGCTGTGGACCCACACCGACCCTCAGCCTCTGCACAAAACCAACCACACGGCATCATCAGCTGCCCACATTCGGTACCATCTGAAGCAGTTCTGGCAATGGAGCTTTCTGGATTATAAAGTTTGGCAAAGGCACACGGGCAAGGGAGGAGGTTGAGGTGTCTGTTTTCTCTGAGTTCATGTGTTCTCAGGAAAGGGTTTTCCTTCCTTGTTTGCACAGTAAATCAGAGATCTAAACATGTGTGTGTGTGTGTGTGCATCTGTGTGTGTGTGTGTGTGTGTGTGTGTACTGCAGGGTTAAAACAAAATAAAAAACTAAACATTTTACTTTTAATCATAGATTTAGTTTTAAAATCAAACAAAAAAGTGAACTTTAAAAATCCACATTTAAGAGCATTAAACAAGTAAGTGAATATGCTACAGAAATGTGAACGAACTCACAACCAAAACAGAGACCTGGCTGAAGAGCAGTATTATGTTGATGGACCTGTTCAGCAAGTGTGTGTGGGTGTGTTTGTCACACACCTGGTCAAAGTGCAGTCCAACGATTATGTAAGGCCTCTCTGCCTGTCTAAACACCGTCTCCAGGAAGTCCACGTGGCCGATGTCTATCGGGAACAGAGAGTCAAGGCTGAAACGCGCAGGAAGACCGATCCCTCCCCTGGAAAACATGCCAAAACACTCCAGTCCACAATGACTGGTCTCAGTAAGTAATTTTGTAACATTCTGCAATTTACAAACATAAAACACTAGAATAAAGTAAGTTAGTAGGTGGTCTGTTTAACCCAGTCAGTCTGAGGCTGAGAAAACCCTGATGAGTTACTGATTCTCCAGCACAGACATATGGTATGATTTTCCCGTCTACACACAGGAGGATACGGAAGAGGTCGAATGCCCCGGCCACGTATATGATGGTGTCGCCAGCCTGCGGTTCTTTGCCTGAGGCAAACTGGATGATCTTCTGCGAGGTCTGGAGGAACTGGGACACACCCGTCCAAGGGCTATGGCCTTTAGGACCCTGAGGAACACAGGTAGACCATGAAGACGACAGACACACACACACACACACACACACACACACACACACACAAAGCTGCTCTTAGAGCCAAAAGAATATAATACAATATATTAAAAAACACTAAACCATTTAAAGCACTCTGACTGCAAACAATGCATCACTTGTGAATAGTGCATGTCTTTATTTTGGAGATGCAGCAGGTAATCGTAGAAACATTTTGAGTGTCGTGAGTGACCTCTAGTGGCTAAATTTGGTAAATATGAACCACATTAATTATTTGTACTGGATAGGCAAGAAATTTACTGCCATGTGCCGACTTACTTTCCCCAAGTTACCGGCGTGTTGCTGGTAATCTGAGTTATCCTGAAAGAACAAGAGCGTGATAGACAGAACAGAGCAAGTTACACACACACAGCAAGAGAAACCAACAAATTGTATCTGCTCATATATACAGACACTCACATAAATAATGAAATTTACCGATGGCACTGGATGATTTTACCACAGTGTGGTAAGGCTGTGTTATACATCAGTGTTTCCAAAACTAAAGATAAAGTTATTAGTTGGAGACAAAAACCCCTTTGTTCAGGACAAAACCATTATAGAAGCAATTGAGGTTGTGTGGGATAATGACAAAGTATCTAGGGTAATAACAGACAACATCTGTCATTTGAACCCCAGACGGAGTCTCTGTGTGAAAATGGTCTACAGTGACAGCTTGGCTTGAGGACAAGCATTGACCAAGCCTTAACGGCAACGTTGTACAACACCTTTATAGAGCCTGGCTTACGCTCTCCAGTGACCTGGTGGGTTTTTTTTTTTACATGAACGTGAAACATAAGATGAGCCAGTATAGTGTTATTGATCAAGAGAGCACATACTGGAGTACAACAGAGGAGTGTACCTCAGCTGTGTGACAGAAGAGCCAGCTGTGAGGCCCACGCTCTGCACCAGACTACACTCATTCTTATCTAGGCTGCAGATGAACCGCCCCAGCAGGGATTTCAGCTTCAGCACTGTCCTTGTCTCACCGAGCTCGAGACAAACATGCTCTTTGCTCACCATGTTGGTGTGATGAGCTTTTGTCATCAGCAGCATCCGGCCCACGAGGTCTGTGGTGGATACACCCTGCGTGCGCTTACATTCCCTGAGGAAGAGGAGGAGAAGAAACACGGACGTCAAACACACACGGCCTGGTTACTAGCTGGGCTGCCCAATGGAGGACGGGTTCCCTCTTGAGTCTTGCTCGAGGTTTCATCCTTAAACCTGCCCAGGGATTTTCCCTCTGCTTGCTCATTAGAGATCTGGACATCGTAAAGCTGCTTTGTGACGACGGGTGTTGTAAAAAGCATTATATAAGTAAATTTGACACGCACACATACAAACACACAGGCTCACCTGTACCGGTCCATGCGCTTCACCTCTTCATACGTGTCCCTTCCATCCACCGTTAATGTGATGTCATCTAACCAAGCACAGAACAGCTTCACTTAGCAGCTTGTCTCCACAGCCCCAGCCCCACAGCCCGCCGGGGTACAGCGGTGACCTCTCACCTCCGTGCACGCAGAAGTCGCAGTTGTGCTTGTCAAGGGTCTGCAGCGTTGTGACATAAGGCGCTCCCTCCACTATCTCATCCACCCACTTGATGGCCCTCACCATCTTGTAGCGCTCCTCCTGCGTGAACACGGGTGGACCCTTGTGCTTCGAGATCTCTTCTGAGGACCAAAATGAAGGAGGTGGAGAGGGGAATGAAAAACATGGCGAGGGGATGGGAGGGGCGGACATGAACGACAGACTGCTGTAAAATGTCGTATTGAGGGCATTAGTGGAGCACTGTTGTAAAGGATTAAGTTGCTCTGGACAAGAGCATCTGCTGAAATGCTGAAATATGTAAATGAATATAAATGGGTGTAAATCTAAATGAATGGTTGGGAGTGGAATCCTGCGAGACACATTCCTACCGTCTGTGTGAACACCCACCACGAGGTGGTCTCCCATCGCCTTGGCCTGCCGCAGCTGGTTCGAATGACCATAGTGGACCATGTCGTAGCTGAATATGAGAGAGAGCGAGACAGAGAGGGAAAGAACGAGAGAGAGAACAGCGTTCCTGTGAGACAAGGCTTCCAGTGTTCGAGCAGTGAATGAGCTTGATCAGACATGTTACACATGTACAATCACTGTTCCTTAACCAACCTCCTCATCTCGCAATCTCTCAGGTCAAACAGAGGTTGAGGTTTTACTGGCTATGTTTTGGTTGTGGTTCCTGTGGTCTTTGTGACTAGCAGCTACATACATAAGTTAATGTATCAAGTCAAGTTACATACAGCGGCTCTAGAAAATAATGATGAACTCAAATTCCCATAATGCTCTGCTGTTCCATACTTGCTCATTGGTAAACATGTTCATTTGCCCATTGGTGAACAACATGTTCACTATGTGAGATATTAATAGAGTCACATGTTTGCGAGCTCAGGAGTGTTGAAATGGAATGCAAGAGCTAGATAACATCTCACGCACTCTGCCTCTACCTAGGCATAAAGTCACAACCACATTAAGCTTTTATTCAGGTTGTTAGCAAATTGTGATATTTGCATTTCAAGCTCAGTTTATACATACTAAGAAGAAATGTAAGCTCTTCCCTTCCTTCTCCAGTGCTGTTAAATATTGCAGTTTGGTTCAGAAATGAACATCTCAGTCAAAACAACGCAAAGGCATCTACAGCTGTAACGTGGGTTTGAGTCTCAGCTGTGCTACATGCTGTGCAGGGGTGGCGGTGGCTAATGTTGCAGCTGGTCTCCTTTAACATGACTGAGAAGATGGCAGGCTGCCTCTTCTCCCCACCTTCATGTAGCCAAACAAGCACTTGACTGGCATTATGGTGAAGTGGAACGTTAACTGTTAATAAGCCACACTGAGAGTGTGCTCATACTCAGTCACTGTTAGTCAGTTACTGTCGGTGAAGACAGTATAGTATAGTATAGTGACAACTGTGTGTCTGTGTGTGCCTATGGGCTGGAAGACAGGGGTGTAGGAAAAACAAAAACCAAAGCTTTTCTACTCTTATGTTTGTATGATTAACAATTCTGTACACACCTAGACTTGTGGCATCAGTAAGTTTAAGTCATATTCACCTCCTTAACGCAAATAATGTTCAGTGATCGCACAATAGCTAGTCAAGTCAAACTGTCCTGACATTCAGTTACTTGCCAGCTAGCTAGTAACTAACGGCAAGCATGTACATGAAAGGAAGCAAATCACCTTCCTAGTTAGCTAGACACTAACATTTTAACTTGCCAGCTGGCAAGCTGACATTTTCAGTCACCTACTTTGACAACTCGCTAGTGACCAGATAGCTGGCACAACACACCAGCTGCACGGCGTTCTCGCTTAACTTTACAAGCCAGCTGTCAAGGTTAGCAAAATTAGCTCACTAACTAGTTAATTTACGAAGCGGATTAGCGACCGTTAGCTAAACAACGCCAGGTTTGTCTTTTGCATAATATAGTTAGCGAACTTAATTTCCTCTTGGACGTCAGGAAAAATAAATAAGTTAATAGCTAAGATAGCTAGGATAACTAGCGCTAGCTGAGATGGCTAACGGTAGCCGATGGCTACATACCATCCATCGCACCATACCCGAACTACACGCTTCCTTTTCTCGGGACCACAGGCGGGGGATTCTCGATGAGACAGCGCTCCTCCAGATTCCTTAGAATCGTGGTGTCCGTTTTTGATCATTTCAAAAGTGCGATAAAAGACAGAGCTATGAGTAAATCTATGAGCAAACGGGTTAGTGCGTGTCCTGGGCGTGCCGGTCGGTGACAAGCAGGGATAGCCGGCTCAGAGAGACGGTATACCATAATAAAAGTCCCGCATTTTGTTTAAGAAATAGAACACGACAACATTCATGTTTTTTTTCTTAAATAAAATGTCTCTTTGTGGAAAAACACATTTCGTCTTCGACTCGTGCTTGTGACCAAATCATAGCCGTGATGTTATTTACGCTAACCCACGACGTCAGTATGGCGACATGATGCTGCCAATAGTCGAGAGCATTTTTTTAATGTTACAGCGCGATTCACACAGCACTCACGGATTTTAACTTGCTTTTCTGCGCACTGAAACTCATCATAAAGGATCATCAGTAGCGGATTTTGAAAAATGAAACTGTTCTGTTCTCTATGGAAAGCCACAATGACACATCATAGCCGTATGAAACATCTGTAGCTTTACCATGGACATTTACGGTATTTAGCTAACAAATTTATCCAAAGCGACTTACATTTATGATTGAGTACAACTTGAGCAATTAAGGGTTAACAGCCTTGCTTAGTTGCAACTTGGCAGTGGTGGGGCTTGAACCACTACGAGTACCTTAACCACTGAGCAGGTCAAGTAAAGTGTTGGAGCCCTTCTCCCAGGTTGGGGGTTAAAGCCCCTAATGCTCCGATTACCATGGGAACCACATTGCCTTCACCCCACATCTTTTCTGTCTCTTCCTTCAGCCCTTGGTATTTCTCGACCCTATTCTGCCGTTTGTCCACCACTACTATATCCCGGTTGGTTAGTAATTACCGTCTTGTCTGTCTGTATCTGAAAGTCCGACAGGATCTCAGCATGGTCATTTTCCACCGCCTTTCGGGGTGTATCCCACTTAGACCTTGGAACTCCCGGCCCGTACTCGGCACAGATGTTTCTGTGCACTATACGTAAGTACACTATAAATGATTTAAGTAACTAATCACATTTCTTGGGGCCGTCGGTCCAAGCTACAGATTGAGGATGTGTTCATACTTTTGGCAGTGCTGTAGCGGTGAAAGCGCGAGCGCAAGAGCATAAAAATATTCGCGAGCGCGCAGGTTGAGTGTGAGTGCGCAGAAGCGCAAGCTCGTGCAGAGCAGCATATATCTAAGAGCGCGCGCAGCTTTGTAGCAGAGCAAAAATAAATCTGACAACATTACAACAGATGTTGTCACAAAGCAGCTTCACAAATGCACAAGTCCAAGCCTCCAGTAAACAAGCCAAGGTTGACAGTGGCAAGGAATGATGAGCTGGGGCATGAGGAAGAAACCTTGAGAGGAACCAAGACTCAAAGGGGCGGGGGGGGGGGGGGGAAGGGCATCCTCCTCTGGCCGACAATGTTCACCACAGTAATAACAATTTAAAGAGAAAACCGAATAAATAATAATACAATGGAAAAAAGCAATTAATGTCTAGTCCGGGTTTTTAGTAATCCTAGTCCTAGTTCCGAATGTGCGCATATGTCTGAAACCCATCCCGCACGAGAACCTCCATCAAGGTCAACGGAGAAGTAGTTGGCTGGTGTGGAGGTGTGGTGGGCTACAGCAGGGGGCGTCAGGGGGTGGTGGGAGGAGCCATGGCAGCTGAGACGGGTTGTATCTGTTATCTGTTATATCATCCAGTAGATGGCGCGGTATGGCCTAACTACGCGCAACATTCAATCAAACAAGTGGAGCAACGATTCAGCAGTGAACGTGTGTAGATGTTTAGTGTCACTGTATTAGTCAAACGCATTGCGGATTGAATTTATTTTCCCCCTAAATTATCATTTTTGCTTCAGCCTTTTGCTGAAGCAGTAGTGCTGACGTATGTCTTTTCAATTGGAATTAATTCAGGATTAATTTTATTTTGACAGATTTTCGTTGCAGTACCGATGAATGCATGTCGTATGCAGTACCAGTTGAGATGTGGAATGCATGTTCTGAAGAAAGCAAAAGAACACAAAGAAATGTATTGGACAAGTTTATTTTGCAGAGCATGGCAGCGCGCGCATGGCGTTTTGACACCATAGCGGCGTAACTACATAACCTTACTCACTATCCTGAGAGTGGGTACGTTAGGTACGTTTTCCTGAGTTTTCAACATTGCTTATCAATATCATAAATACAGAAAATAGCTAAAACCTATAGAAAAATATGCATTTTTAAATCACAATTTTATATGCCGTACCACAAATCTCTGTAAAATAAATAATCACTTTATATATCAGTGTTCAAGTCACAAACAATGAAAAAAAACAAACATATGGCTTAAAAAAACATATGGCTTTTAATTTCCTGCATTGCATCAGTTATTCTTTTAAGGACTATGGCTTTATGTGATTTGAAGATGGAAGGTCTTCTGCATAGAGAACAACATCCAAAAACCTCACTCCTGCAGCGGAAGCTCTCGTTGGTTTCAGTCTTGTTTTCCACTGGAGGAAAAAGGAACCATCTGATTAGTCTATAACAGTCAGCAAGGGTTAGGTCCTGATGGAAGACCCCAGAAAGACATGGTTCTGCCTCATACGTGGTCTACCACGCTCAGGGGTGTTCAAGAAAAAATAAAAACACTTAACGGTCGTTGAACAGAGTTTTAGGACATGTGACTGCAATGAAACCTATGCAGCCCTACACACACTTTGGACTGTCAACTGATTGATTTAGAACATTGTCTGACAGCTAGTGATGAAGTAGATATTGCCTGTGCCTTGCAATTTAGGTGTACGGTGTAGAGTGGAGGTGCTCGGATCACAGTCCTCAAGGTCTTACAGGATGACCACCTTCCCTTTATCTAGGAGCCAGGTGTGGCAAGGCCAACCAGTGATCTGAATCACTTAATCAGCTACAAGGGACTAAAATCCAGGACCGGATTTGAATATCACCAGTGCGTAGTGCTGTAAGGAGACGTGGAGTGGACGTTACCTTGTCCCTGACGTCTGGGAGCTCATGACCCACTTTAAGTACTCCTTGGCCGCCAGACTGTCGAGCACCTTGTTGACATCACTGGTGAAGCTCCCGTCCACATGCCTCTTTTGCATTAGATCTGCTTGTCCCTTCCTGGCACAACTGAGCATGTGCAGAACACAACATGAGCACTGGGAGGTTCACTCCCGAAGTCCTGTAACATGGTTGCAATGCACCTTCACAACTCTCCACAACAACAACAGTAATAATACATATTATTGTCATTGTTGTTGTTGTTTTTGTTCTTGTTATGTGGTTAATAATAATTCTTTTCTTTAATTTAAATGACTCCTTCAAAAGTTCATAAAGTGTTTCAGAAAAAGAATAAATAAGTGAAATTTAAAAAGGATAGACTGTAAAATGAAAAGAAAATGATAGAATATAATGCACCCACCCCAGGCCATTTCTATCCTAAATAAAGTTTAAGTAGAGACATGCTGTAGAAAGGTCAATAGTGCCACGTTTAAGGGTCCAGATCTACTGGTCATGTTTGGCTGAGTGGCCCATCAATCATCTAGTCCAAAGGCACCATTTCAAGATCCAGAATCCAAAATTCAGTCCTGGACTTTGTAATTACTACTAGCTAATTAATGTCAGGGAGCAGAGGTCTTCACCTCCAGACACCTCAAGACATCATAGAACTGAGGTCTTCAACTCTGTTGTCAATCGAACACTTAATGTAGCTACCTGATTGATCACATGATTTGGATAATAAAATTACAATGTGATTTGAAAGCTATGTTCCATAACATAAATTAGCAAACAGTAATTACAAATTCTGGAATCAGATTTTGGATTGAGTGTCTTAGGGTCAGATGTGATAACAGAGTGCATTTACAGTTTGGTTAACTACCAGTGAAAACAAACCCAGGTCTGGAAACTGGATTTGGTATCCAGAGTTAAAGAGACCCTTGAATCAGCTATTCGTAGAGCATAAGTCAAGTGTTTAGAAATCTTGATTTCTGTAGGCTTTTTGTTTTGTTTTTTGTATAACAAAAATTCAACAACAGCACAGATCCAGAGAATTTGGTGTGTGTGTGTGTGTGTGTGTGTGTGTGTGTGTGTGTGTGTGTGTGCGTGTGCGTGTGTGTGTGCATGCTGCAGAAGGTCCCCAAAGCCATATAATCCAGAAAGCAGATAAGTAGCCTTTATGCTTTGTGGCATTAGCAACAATGAGGAGCGAAGTTTGCTGGAACAAAAGCTCCCAAAGCCAAAAACTTGCACAAAGAAAGAGACCCGCAGCAGAACCCAGAGAAGATCAATAATTCAGCGCGGTTTATTAGTACAAGCGTTGTCAGCAGGGGTAGGACAGGATCAAAAAAAAAAAAAGCAAGCATAAAGAACAAATAATGCATAGGGGTTCATCTGCTTAGAAATATATTTCTACATCTCTCCCTCCCTGTCTGTCTCTATAGCCCTGTCTGTGAATGTTATCTGCCTTCCAGGGTGGAAGGTCTCCCTCCTCCCCCCCATAAGGCACTGTGGGTGAAGTCATGGGCCATTTTGCCTACTCTTGTTTTGACGGCGCACTCTTCAGCCGGGTGATGAAGTCTTTCACAGCCTGGTCCTGCAGGTAGGAGCTCACGTCGCTGGTATAGGTGCCGTCAGTATGGCGCTTCGTCGGACTGCTGTGGAGGTAACAGAGGGGAGACGGCGCATGACACTGCATCCTGCATGACCTTACCCAGGCTGAGCCCGACCCGCAGCGGGTGAAGTCGGTCTCTGGGCCCAAGCCGCAAACGGACTTTAACAAAGTAGACTAGTATAAAGAGGATTCTCATTGTTGGAAACAATTCAATCAATAATAAATAAATAATGTACAAGGTGAAAGGTGAATAATGAATTCAGCTTTGAAGGAGTATATAAACTATAAAATATTACTCAGGCTTTCAAAGCAATATGTCAAAATGTGTAACACAACTCGAATATTTGTTGTATTTTTCATGAACTCAAACATTTACAAAGATTTTACATATATATATAAGATTGTGTAACTTCTGTGTGTGCACTATGGGCCACTTTTTGTGGGCAAACGTGCTTTCAGCATGTCAGTGTCAGTGGTATTGTTAACGTGCTGATTTCTAACAACATCATAAAAGCTAAAATGGCAAATAGCAGTGAAATCAGAAATCAGATCTTTGAGGAATATTACTCATTTCTATTTTTTTATACATAACTTTTAGAGCTCAGATATAACCTTTCATATATACATTTTCATATATACATTTTCTAGTATGAGTTGCTATAGGTGCGTAGTCACAACTATAGAAGTCAAGTTCATTGTGGTATATAATGATCCAGTTATTAACTGATAGTGATGTAAGCTAAGAAAACTACATGATAAATGCTATTAAAATTATTATGTAGTTTGTGTAAGTTAACCTACATGCTCGAAAGCCCTCAACAGACAAACTGTCAAAATTTAAGGATGCCACCAAGGAAGGAGGCAGGTCCATCTATATCTGAGCAGTTTAACATAGATATAAATTCCCTTTACTAATACAATTAAACAAATATATTTTTAAAATCCACTTAAATATGAACTGAGAAACAGTAAATCAAAGTAACAAAAAAAATTTGAAAAAAAAAAATGTAGGTTTGAAACAGTGAATAGAAATTTTAACTAAATTGTTTGCCTCTTGGTATCTTCCAAGGACTTTTAATATGCTATATAAAAACTGCTATATAAGAGGCAGTTCAGGTTTTTGCTTTGTTTATAGCTAAGTAGACCTGGTGTATAAAGATCTCTGGCAAAGATGCCGTTTCCTAATCTTTTGTTTTAAAATAAAATTTGTGTAGTGCGTAACCAGAGCTCAAAAGATCCAATTCATTTTTTAAAAGCATAAAATATCAAAAATTGCAATCAATCTTGGCCTCAGAATTGAAAGTTGCACCCAGCCTGCACATATATGTGCAACGGGTAGAGTTACACCTCTATTCAGTGTTACTGGCATACAGCAGTGAATGTCAGTTACGCTAGTAATTAACATGCTGATTGATTAGCTGAACTGAAGCGGAACTGGAAGCTTAGTGTGGGACCCTAAACACTGAAGTCTCCGGTGGATGCCCCCACACTCACCCGTTCCTCTCCGAGTTCATCAGCCAGTGCACAAAGTCCTGGGCCCTCCTAGTCTCCAGGTACTTGCTGTAGTCGTTGGAGAAGGTACCCTCCGAGTGCCTCTTCACCACGGGTGAGTCTTGGCGCTCCTCGAGGAGCTGCCCCACCATCTCTGAGCTGTGGATACATCATCCATGATTAAAAGGGCTCACAAAAAGCCTCAGATGCAGTAAAAATCCCTTACAGGTGGTTTAAAGCATGCTCGGTTATGCCAACACCTTGGATACGGTATTTCTGCAAGATCCACTAGCTAAAGATAACTTTAAAATGTATCTTGCGTCCTTAGGTGAGGCTGAATTCTCATTTCTTGTTCAGGATTTAAGTCCACAAGGCATATTCTATGAATTTGCACTAAATCAACAGCTTTTCATCAACTACAGCAGACGGCAAAATTCCTTTCCACAGTTGCTCTAAGAAGGAAAAAAGTTCTCCTGTAGTGTCATTTGCAGTTCATATGTTCCAAATGTTCTGTTCTAGAAGTTTCTTACCTTGTGATGTAGTCTTGTAGCGGCTGTGCCAGGCTACTGTCCATGAAGAAGAGTAGCAAGAGGCCAGTGAGAAAATGTGTGTTTTTCATTTTAATACCCTGTCATACACACACAATCACAAAAGAAAAGCGACAGGTATTATTCATTTCTGAGCAAAAAAGAAATGATGGTCACATCCACAAAACCAAAACACCTCTTAACATATTTTCATTTGATATCCCATTCTTCGTTTTCACTCTTTGGCACTCACTGACCCACAAATGTGTGTGTGTGTGTGTCAGCTCTCCTGCTTTCATTACCCGGGTGTAGACGAGTGTCTGTGCGGATGAGAGAACTCCTCCTTTCCCTTTTGGCTCCTCTCGTCGTTCTGTTTCTGACCGTTTCTCCATGTGCCTCCCTCCTTTATAGTGGTGTGAGGATCCACCCTGATGGCAACCCCCTCTTATTCACCTTCTCTCTCACACACACACACACACACACACTTATACGTGCGGCTCTGCACGTGTTGAACTCATTCATTAGTCCCAATCCATTTACCCTGCTCGTGGCTTGGCCCGGCTGGCTGAAACAGAGGCCTCTGTTTGTTTAGAGGAGGAAGATGCGCCAGCTATCCATCTTGTTAAATAAAGTAAGAGAAAAACTGAATCAAGTGAGCGTGTACACTCTGGCCAAGAGCCTGTTAGCACTTAGCGCCAGTCCTGATAGCTGAATGAGACCTCATCACTCTGAGATCACAGAAAGAACTCCATGTGGCTTTATTGCCTTTCCCGGAGCTTCCCAGGAAGCCACGAAGGCCTAAGCGCCTTTCCACTGTGCTGTTCCTGCATGCACCCAGAGCACATTCCCCAGTTTTAGGACCGATGAAGGTTAATATTGCCTGATGGCCTGATTAAGGATGTTCGCTTCTTAACGCCTCCAACGTATCATAGCTCACAGCTAACGAGCAATGCACATGAGCCCTACTACAAGATTTGGAAAGGTTTTTGTTTTTGTTTTTTAAATTAAATTCTTGGTATTGTCTTCAGTAGTGCTGATATTATCCAGGATTATGTGTTTATTAGTCAATCAAAAATGTATTTTATAGTTTTTTTTTTTCATGCAGGCTGCATTTACACAGTACATAAATTCAGATTTACAAAAAAGAAACTCAGCTTTCAGTTTGAACACTGAAAAAAAATCTAATTCGCCATATTTGCTCACAAAAATCTAAATTCTCAAATTCTGTAAAAAGGCAAATTATTTAGTTTGATGTTTATTGTCCTTTTAGCCTGAAACCCAGAAATAAAAAGCCAGTTCACTGGACCAATAATTGCATGTGAATGCTATTTGTATGAATTTTTCTCTTTATTTTGAATTCAGTGACTTATTTCACACAGCGATGTAAATCATGGAGATTCTTCATTTTCTTCTGCTCTTTACAATATAATCTGCTAATAACTCATTCAATAAAACACACATCCATAAGGTTTTCAGCGTTACATTCATGTTTTTATTGCAAATTTGATTGCGATCCCATTAATATGTTGGTCTCCACTTAAATGGTTCAGGAACTTACAATAAATATTTTTCATATAAAAACATTATTGCTATCTAAAGTAGAAAGATTATACATCTAGTTGTGCCCAACAAAAACGCACTGTACACACACACAAAAAATAGGTGTGCACCTTTGTCAGTGTTTTGCTATTTCATTACATAACGTGGGGAAAATGGGTTTTAAAATATAAAACATTTCTTTATTAAATTTCCTACATCACTGAGAGGGAAAACAAGTGTTGGGACCTAAATAATTACACCATTACTATTATATTGTGAAAATCTAGGTGAGCAGTGGTTGATTCCTTCCACTTCACCTTGAAATCCCGGCTGTTCCTATTGGCCAGGCGTTTCCATAGACACTACAGTGTGACATCATTGTGAGGAAAAACCATTGCAAAATCAGTCAATCAAGTGGCTGCAAGGTTGAGAAGGGTTCGACTGAAGCAGTCCCTCTGGGATCCGGACGTTCCGTTACCCAATGGGAGACAGATATGGATACTGCAGAAATCGTATGAAGCCTTGTTTTTAGATTCATCAACATCAAAACACTACTCTGAGCTGCTCAAATCAAAAACAACAATTTTTAATTTTTTTTAGCTAAACACACTACATATTTTTAATTTTGAACCCACGAGAACCGGTAAGTAAAGGCTCACTGAAGTTTGATAGCTGGGTGGCGTGGTAGGTAGTTTTCCTCAGTCTGAGGTAGACTTGTGGATAGCAACAAGATCTGTTTGCTTAATCCCAACCCTGAAGGCACTAGAGACTGGGGGAGGGGCCAGGAGGCACGTTTCTCTGGGGCCCCTCCTGGGTAGGCTGCAGAGGGGACCCTACCGGCAATGGAGTCTTGCTAAGCAGAATTGTTTTTTTCCCTCCGCAGCTGTTCTAGGGAAGATTGGCAAGGCTTTCTTTGGAAGAGAAAAAAGGAGGAGAAGAAACCATGTTCGGTTGACCATGTTCGGATGAACCATGTTCATCACTCATGACACTTGTGATGGCAAAACCATCCTCCGAGTGTGTTTGCCATTGATGATGATTGGTTGACAGTGTAAAACTGCACTGTCATAAACCAAGATAAGGCATGCGAGCAGTCACATTATGAGAGAGTCGAAACTGGTTTGAATTTGTTACAATACTTTGGCTTTATAAAATGATAATTTTCACTACACATGTAGGATATACAGCACAATATATTACTTTTCCCTGAAATTTCCTTTGATGGAGAAGAATTTATAATGGATTTAATAGCGATCAGATAAACTGTTGCGGAATATCCTGTGATGATGGGGATGATGTCTGGTGACTACAGGAACATTTCGTAAAAGCAGTTCTTCCAGACGTTACTCAAGAAGCCTCAGCCAATGACAGCGCACCGCTGTGAGGAACATCTCAGGCAAAACAGTCCTTCAGGAAATGACTCAAATGAGTATAAACATGCTGATTGGCTGATCCTCCAAGACCATGGTCTTTATCAGTGTACCACTGGGGTGGGGGGGAGAAAGAAAGAAAGTGTACGTAATGGAATAAGTCATAAACTACTACAGTAGCTGCTGCTCCATATAACCATTGTCTTGTCAAAGTAAAATTCTCCTGTAAAGATGCAAATGTCCAGCCAACGCTGGCGACAAGATCCCTGTTCACCCTCCCCTCCCCTTGTTTACCATGGAATCGAAGTCAATTTGCTGATCAACAAGGGCTTTGGAGATCTGGGCAGCCTGCTGGAAGTGGACGTTATCTGAAAACAATATTAAAATTAAACCCTTTCATGAGCCTGGCTGACCATGTTGCTTCTTATGAGCAGGACAGACTGCAGTGTGTGCTTCAGACTATGGCCAAACACTTGAGGCATGAAGAGATGTATAGTATAGCTAGACCTTTTAAGCATTCAATAATTTAAGTATTAATTATCCAAGAGTAAAGCAGGAGTAGAAACACACTGATTAAAGAATGTGGCTGACAGACTGATGGTGCAAGAATGGAGTGTTTTGGGGGGTGGGGGCGATGAAAGAGTGAGATATGAGACAAAAAAAAAAAAAAAACCACACGTATACAAACATCTCTGGCTATTTGCAAGTGTATACACATATTAATCTGTATACTGAGAAATAAGTGACAAAAGAATTAAGTGTGTGCGCATGCACACTCAGATATACGCACTTACTGTTTGCTCACTCGGACAGAGGCACAAAGCATGCATGTGCACGTACACATATGCATAACCATGCATGTACATATGCATGTGTGTTTGTACGCACGCACGCAAGTGAGCAACAGTGTGTGTGCATGTGTGTGTGTGTATGTGCTTGTGCTCATAAGAAAGTGTTTGCATTGGAGCATTTAGAAAAGAAGCCTCACCATCTGCTGTGCCATGAACCAGCAGGTACTGAACAGATTTGAAGTTTTTTGCTCTGCTCGTCACTGTGGAATTCTGTGGAGATTACAACACTTCAAACACTGTGTATAGCTTCCAAAACAGTACACCCAATCAATCAGAGAAATTATCTCTGATGTGACAGGATTTTTGGGAAACTCTGAGGTTTGACTCATTTTCTCGTTCTTTTCGTACACAACACAGGAACAGGCATAATACAGTTTTAGCTAACTTACGTCGTACAAGGCCTGGTTTTCTGATGGAGTCAGCATGTAACGCTCAGTGTAAATAGAATCTGCCAAAAAAAGATACAGCCATATAAACAAACAGGCAAGCAAATGTAGGGACTATAAATAGAGGTTGCTGTGTCATTTTTAGCCATAAAACAATAAATAAATGAATAAATGTGCACACCAAAACAATTTGATATGTATGCGTTTCATGAAAAAACACAGTCTGATGGGCTATACAGGTGCTTTTGAACTTGTCCATACCATAATATTCCCACTTGGACACCGGGGCAACAGCCATGCCACATTTGAAAACCCCGCTGCCTGCTCCCAGAACCATTGAAGTGACATAACCACCATAGGACTAAAATACAGATATACAAGTAGTCACACCATTACTATAAATTAACTTAATCCATGTGTGTACAGGATTAAATAAAATAATGTATTTAAGTGGACTTACCCAACCCCAAATTGCAATTTTATTTTTATCGATATAGCCCAAATCAATTAAATGTCTGCAACCAAAGAAAAACAATGTAAAATACTTTGATAATGTTTCCCATAAACCCAAAATTGCCTTTTGTGATATTTTTCATTGTATGTTATTGCACTTGTTAATATTTAAATCATTTATAATTTGTAAAGTTCTGCTGCACTGCATTTTCATGTCGAATATTTAGCACCATGATAACCCAGTAAACCAACTGTTCATTGTACTGTACCTTAATAATGAACTTTAATTGCACTGCACTGAACTGCAAGGAAAGGAATGGACTTGAATCCATGTGTGTACTGCTTCTAACCAGCTCAATATTTCTCTGCAATCAGCCGTAACCATATGCAGGACTGAACCTTTTAACGCTTGCCACTTTATGACTGGGGTGATGTAATACAGCCAATTTAAACACCAAACCATTTCGTATGCAAACACTGGGATTCAGAAACACTCAGTAAAAGTGAAGTTAGGAAAAGCCCAGCGCCATACGGTTTAATACCTCCCCGTCCTCATCCCAGCCTGGTCAAGTCACGTTTTAGCGGATGCGTTGAAAATACAGTTAAATGACCGAAACCCAGGCCCAGCTGTACTGAAACTCTCAAGTCTCAATGTGAACGGTTTCCTAGCTCTTCCTGTGTACATGTGGTGGGCGGAGTTACCTGGCCGCTGTGATCTGGTCCTCCACCTCGTAGGTGCCCAGGTGTCGGTAGATGGCGTGCATTATGTCGTCTCCCTGGAAGCCACTCCCTCTGCCATCGAAGCTGGCCACAATGATGTTCTCCGTGCTGGCTAGGTACGTGGACCAGCTGGTCTGGAAGCGGAAGTCCGACTTCTGGCTACACGGCCCGGCGTAGCTGTCGAAGATGGATCGACCCGTTCGAGCCGATCGGAACGTAATGGTGGCACTGTGCCAAGCTAGTTTGGGTCGTGCCAAATTGAGTCTAGTCTATTTACAATGGCACTGACTAACTAGTTTTACTTGGAGTTTAGCACAGAAATTATCAATGACCTTCAAATTAAAAACTTGGGTCACACTATAGTTAATTTCCTTTAAACAAACCTGCTGTGAAAGTGTTTCCTAAGAGTGAAAACATACGCAATCATGGGGGAAAGGAATGCAAAAACTCCTTACACGTCAATGAGCAGCGGATACTTTTTCGACTTGTCCAAGTTTGGAGGAAGAGTCATCTGGTACCACAGCTCTGAGAAAGAAGACAGCTTAGGTTGGGTGACAACAGAACTCTACACAGCAACGACACATCAGAAGTTACTCTCCCACCCTCACCAAACTCGCCGATCTTCAGCGTGCCATGTGTGACCGTGGGCATGGCAATACCCTGAAGAATGGAATCCAGGTTTGTGTTGTCCTCGAGAACTCGGACCTCTGGAAAAAAGAAACTGCTTACTTGTTCTTCTCTCAGGATGTACACTTTTAGATCTGGATTTATGGATGTAATGTGCTGCTGTCTTCCCAAGATTCATTCTAAGATGATATGAAACCTTTTAACAATACAATTGTTTATTTAATTTTTTACTTTTGTTTAGAGAGCATAAACCTGAGTTAAATTTCAACTTGCTGGCTAAAGTAGCTCAACTTTACCCAAAATCATTTAACGGTCTCTATCCCTGGCAGAGGAGTCCTGAGTGCTATGCAGTGTGTCTGCCGTTTGGCTGTCACCGTACCTGAACCAGCGCCCCGGCTGTCTCTCAGAGTGTACAAAGGAAGTCCTGGGCCTGCGTAGACAAGCCAAGCGGTAAACAAATAGGAAGTGAGAGATGGCAGTAAACATTAATTATGAATATTTTTACAAATAAATGTACAGAGAAGGTTGTACATGCATATATGGCCCATTCACATTACATGAACCACCAGTTTGCTTAAACTTTTGGATAGAATTGCATTATTAAAATATAAGGTCTATACACCCAAGAGCAGCTGACAAAAAAAAAAGTTTCATATTCCATTATTTTATAGGTCAAATTTCATCAAGTCATTAATCATATAAATAAGTACTAAAGCTGTGATGTAAATTTTGTGGCTATAATTATTTGGGTTTGGTTGTAGGTCTGTGACAGATAAACCTGTATGGTGGATGGACGTGTATGAAGGAAGCACCTGAACAGCCCATCCTGTAGTAGGTGCCATCATGGCTGAAGTAGGCAGAGTTATATTTACACCTGTCCTCCATCAGGGTACAGGTGAGACAGACTCGCTGAGAATAATTACTGCCTTCAATAGAGATTCTGCAAGAGGATGGGGAGAGCACGCGCACACACACACACACACACAGCTGTAACAGTGCACTCAATATAACATCATCATAAAATGTTTAATTTCAGTTTCATTTAAAACATTTATTTTCAAAAGCTGGGGATGCTGGGGATTATGTAATGCCTGTAGAAGAGGGTTGGGTTCAGATCTGTTCAGGGTGAGAGAAATTAAGTATTCAAAGAATGTGTTATGTTTGGATCTCACTAGCTGAACAGGCTGTGTTGAAAGAAGCTCTGCTCTGGGATGGGCACAATCAGACAGTCTATTAACAAGTGTGTCTGAGTGAAAAACTCACTTGTAAACGTTCCTTTGCCCTGGCTGGCCATTGTGCTCGTTACTCTCATAATATCTATCAATCAGAGATCAAAAGTGAACATAAACAAACCATAAGACAGAGAAATCATAGATCGATACTGAAAATTATGAGGGAGAAGGGAAAATAAGTCATTTGAGTGGTGTGGCATGCCATCCCCTGCCAGGACATTACATGAACTTACACAGCATCTTTGGTGACCTTGAGGATGTTGGTGACCTCCCATTTTCCTGAAGTTATGGGGGTGGCAGTGTCCTGAAACAAAGGGGCAGCATTTAATACCTACTGGGTGGGCTTTGCACTGGGGAACATGGTGAAGGAGTTGTGTGTGTGTGTGCGCTCCTCTCTGCTCTTTTTATGCCTTTATTGGTAACTGTGGTCATTTTATTTCAGAAGATTTATTCCATTGGGCAGAGCCATTGAGTTCCCTTTGTTTTTATTTATGAAAAGTCGCTACTAGAAATGGCACCCAGCACACCTCAGTGAAGGTTTAGAGAATAATCAGTGCTTTAGATGTATTTCACTCAAAGTGACTCACCTCACTGATGTGATGAAGATGTTTGAAGCCCTTTGCGTCGCTCATGATGAGGTAATAGCTGGAGCCGTCCGGCCTAAAGACGGGCTCAATCGGGGAGAACTGCAACACAAAGACGTAGAAAACATCTTTAAAAAGCTTAACAGATCAGTACACGGTTATCCTCAGTGTTGCGGTGAAAAACGGACGGATGGCTTTTTACATACCCGGCCAACCCAACCTGTTTGGCTCATCAAATTCCGTTCCTGAAAAATACACAAATAGGTAAATAAAAATGAACATAAGGATAAACCAGCTGTGAAGTGGAACAGCAGCTCTAAGGACTACTAACACAAATACGTAATGGTACTAAATGAAAGGACACAAGGGACCAGTTAGTCCAATTAAAATTAGCCCATGCTAACTAAATCCCTTTAGATTTCCGTCCAATTTCCTCGTTTAAAGTCTGGAAACCTGCCTGTCCTCAGCAATGCCCACTGCTGAAGGCCAACGCTACAAGAGATGTAAATCAAGTGCACGTACTATGGTTTCCCTCCAGGTGGCACCCTCCAGTTCATACATTTGTAGAATCACATAGCTTTGAGTCCGATTTTGCCACTGAACTGCGATTCTTTCATCTGTCACCCAGGTTACCGTGCTCAGGTAGTGGTCTCTAGGGCAAATAACAAGGACAAAACTCGGACTGGGCCTGGTCATGGATTCAATTGCAGAGTGTGGAATTATGCCGTTATGGGCACTGGGCTTGGCCTGTTTGCGAAAATCCCCGTTGTTTCAGTAAACATGATATTAATCAAAATCATAGTTTGTAAAATGTGGTGTGTCCTGGTCATATTACCGGGCTCTGAGAGCACTTGGCACCACAACCTCTGTAATGTTGGACACATTTGCAGTGTCAACCACAAGGAGGCGCACTGTTGGGTTTGGTGTTCCCGACTGAATACGAACACACACACACACACACACACACACACACACAGCTGTAAATTACAAGTTTAACATATCTCTATCATTTCTAAAATATCAGCTCATAGCACAGCTATTGTCTGAAGAACTGGAAGCTTTATGGACAATGAACATTGCAATATCTGGTCAGGCCAGGAGATCAATTTCATTAAGGATTAAGAAATGTCATTTTAGATTATGAATCTACAATAAAATATTACAATGAATGTCAGTTGTAAGTTGAATCTGTGCTCACCAGTTGAACTGGCTGAGCTGAGTTCCTTTAAATGGGCTGAAGCCAGTTTACTCTCGTCAGTAGTGACCTACTAGCTGAGGTGACGGCTCTTACCTTGGGGTATGGGATATAGATGGTTTCAGGGTACTGGCCCTCCCCGTACCACGGGTACTCGATGGTGTGGACATTGGTATCATTAAACTTTGCGAAGGCCAGGTACTTGCCCGTTGGAGACCACCATAAAGCATAATTTGAGGAAAACATCTCCTCTGCAGGGCAAACAGTGAGGACTGTTATGAAAAAAATCCACCTTTACATCTATATTCTGTTTAGGCCATTCAGTCAGTAATGTGAGAAGTGCTAGTCTGCCATCTTTACTACTCCGTATGTATGGTCTCGCTGCGTCTGTTCTCCTAAAGAGGCTTTCTTTTTCCCCTCCGACATTCACATTACACCTGCCTCAGGCTCCGTAGAAGGTGTAAAGGGGACAGATAGTGTATCCTCATGGCTGGATTAAGAGTTGTAGCTATATGTTGATGATCCACCCACCCACACACCCACACACAGTAAAACAGAAATCGTAAGTATAAAAATAAACCAGTGCTTACCCTCATACACCCAGTCAGGGATCCCATTCAGGATCACATTCATTTGCCCATCCGTGGTAACCTGTTGCAGTGGTGAGTTGGGACTAGCCTTCACGTAAACGTTATACTTCCACACAAACGCCTGGGGCAGAGAAATAAGAATCACACCAGGACACTGAATTGCACACGGAAACAACTGCACACCAAAGGGAACATTTGCATTGAAATCCCACACATAGTTGTGTGCGGCTCTGACCGTGCATTCGAAGAGCACCCTAGCGGCAGAATAAGAAGGTGCATTGGGACTCACTGCGGTCATGTGAAGCACAACTTCACAGCCCATCACAACGTATGTGAACAGTGCACCTGTGATAAAGTGCCCTTAAGGAGTCTGTTGTAAATATACAAGATGTGTATATCTAGCAGTAGAACAATTAGCCACAGCATTTGGGTGGCACTTACTACTTTGAAGACTCATTTGGCCCAAATGATTGATTAAATATGTCTGCAACTGGTTCTTGACATTTCCTATTGGTTTGTGCAGGATATTTGAACTTGAAATGACAGTTTAAGAACTGTCCAGAATGCATTTAAGAGACCTACAAATGCAAGAAGTATTATTGTATACAACAACAATGCACTCAGTTTGACTGAGGCGATGGTTTTGAATGGGCCTCAGTAAAAAGCAGGTGAGTTTAACCCTCTGAAAGATAGTTGATTGATTGAAACCTTTATTGTGCTGAGGGGACTTGGTCTTGCACAAAAATATCCACATTAAACAGTAAAACAGTAAAAAAGAACAATAAATAAAAAGCCAATATCTAAAAACATTAAAATATAAATGACAAAGGACTCAACTGTTTAGAACTATAATTTTAAAAAGGGCATAAACTATTCAAAAACTGAAAGCTCCTCGGCGCAAATGATGCGATAGCTCGTCGTGTTTGTGTTTTCAAAACACAGGGTTTCACGAGGAACCCTGTGAAAGCTGGGTAACATGATCGTCCAGTATCCTCACAGCAAAGGTTGATGGGTTACTGCTCTGAGAGTTGGGAAATGCTTTTCACATTAAAACCACTTCTTTATTTTACTATTCATTTTTAACACCTTGTCCAACATATTCATATTCTGGACCGACTTCCCCAGCAACCTCAGTATTGTTTTATCTACATTAAAACTTTTATTTCCTTAAAAAATAAAGCCGTCGCTGTGCTTTAGTGCATCTTGCCAGTGCATTAGCAGACCGGGTGAGTTTGGAGTTGGTAATATTGCCCAAATCCTTACACTCCTCTACAGTCCCAATATCTTTACCTCGTAATGCAACAGGCTGCAGGGAAGCCCCTTTTCTAAAATGCAGTCCCCATTTCTTTCCATTCATGGAAGTGGCCCACCTCAGTCCTGTAACCCAGTTCATTGTCTGTTAAAAGACCCAATAAGGCAGCATCATGTGCAAACTTAATTAGTGAGCAATTAACATGGGGACTGACACAATCATTAGTCTATAAAACAAACAATAATGCTGATAGAACACAACCTGGTGGCCATGCCCGTGTTTGTCATTATTCCTGCTGACTGACTTTGACCCGCTCTCACTGCTGTCTGCCTGGTAAAAAAAAAAAAATCTGGATCTATTGTACTGGGATCTGGTTTACACCCATAATTCTCTCAATAGTTAATAGTTTTCAGCAAATTTAGCATGACCAGCAGGGATATGGTTAGTTGAATGGTGATGCTCACCAGTTTGTGACCAGTTGGAGACCAGGCCAAGTACTGGATTTCCTGTGGGATATCTGCAGTGATAAAACTCCTGAGAAAAATGCAAAGGGCATTTATTATATCAGAACATCCCATAACATTATTTCATAATATCATCACTTCATAACAATAAATTATTATTAAAACATTGTTACGTTTTATCTACATATTCTTCTTATGCATTTTTGACATGCTAAATTAGAAGATCGGTCTTGCACGTCTGCTGACGAGTAGGATCATGAATAATGCTGATCATCGATTGGACGGATGTGAGCGCGAGGCTCAGCAGCGTGCACGCACCCAGTCTCCTGGTTATAGATAGAGTAGGAAGCAGTGAAGGAGTGTCTCCAGATCTGAACGGCAGACAGGGAACAGCGTTTGTGTAAGCGCGAGTGTCTGACAGCTAAAGGAAGGACTAATCGCTGGAACACTTGCCAGTGCCTTACCTTTGAGTAGTTGCTCAGGAAGCAGACAAACTGTCGATCTGCTGACACCATGTAGTCAAAGGCCTCCACCTGGTCCTGTGATCAAAAGAGGAACGTAGGAGTAAAAGGATACACAAACGCGCGCACACACACGGAGTCTCACATCACTGTCCTGTGGGGAGTTTCCAATAACAAGCAAATTACTGTAGCTGTATACTGTTATGGCTACACAGCAATTTTATCTGTAACCTTAACAACCAAGTAACGTTCGTTTTGCTTTTAATATTTTTTTGTTGATAAAAAACAGGGTGGAGGGTGAGGATGGTAAATCTAGGGACAAGATAAATGTCCCCACAAAGAGCTAAATACATGCCTATGTTTTTTGCGGCAAACCACACAGATTTTATTTGTGATATCTTACAAATGTTTGGCGGCTCAGAAACTCCTGCCCCTTCTCAGAAGACACATTGAAGAGTAAAACCGCTCCCTCCTGCGTCTTATGTAGGTACTCGCCATCTGTGCAACAAACCACACCAACACCATGACGAGCCGGCACAACACCAGCGTCACCTCACCCCTGCACATGTACAGAGTTCATTCTCAAAGCAGAGAACATCTCAGGGCTACCTACATGTTGGGTTTAGGTCACTTTCTTCATCCCAAAATGCTAATGTCCAGTTTTCCAAAAACATCGTAAGGTTATCACAGGCTTTCTCTACCAAGACATGTGGATCTCTGCTCTGTGATGCTTCCAGTGGGCTCAGCCCAGAGACCACAGGAAAACTGCTTAGTCATTGTAATAATGGCACAGTGAAGAGGGTTAACATGCTAAGTTGGGCTAAACTACATGCTGGTAATCTAAAATGTAAGTAAACCAAACAAGCTGGCTCTTATGGAGTTCAAATTGTACGGGGGGGGGGGGGGGGGGGAGTTTCCTCAAGAGCATCTGATACTTCTCTAACAAGCCGATTAGGAGAAGCCATACAACCATCAGGACTGCCGAGAATTTAAAAAAAACAAAGCACCCTGACTCAGACATTAACCCTCTTAGACTCCAAGGGTCTGCCCGTGGGTCTGTTCATAACTTTAATGCACTTACTGTAGTTACATTACATTTACAGTATTTGGCAAAAGCTCTTATCCAGAATGACTTACATGTTTATCACTATGGCGACGCATGCGCTCCCTGAGAAACCCATTGCCCTGGTTGCTAGAACCTTCTGCTACCTGCTCTACTCTCAAAGTGTCTAAGAATTCACTATGCGTAATTAGTATGTGGATCTAGGTCAAATATAAAAGCAACTGTGTGATACTGCAGTATTAAAGTGCGGAGGGGGTGTTGGGAAGAATGGACTGTCTCACCAGAGAGCCACAACAGGTTGTAGGATCTGGCCTTGATGCTGCTGTTGAAATAGTCCTGAAGGGTAAACGTTCTCCGGGAATCCACCTTCTTCTCTAGAATCACATACATGCACACGTTAGCTATGGTATACAACTGTAAAAACAAAACACAAAAAAAAAGCACTTTATGCACTGATGTTTTCTGTGGATATTGTGGAGGGGAGAGAACGACACAGAAAGACCACCATTTCCATTTACAGAAAATAAAGCTGGCCTAGTTATGGAGTTTTCTTCTTTTTTGGGGGGGGGGTTTACATTAATTTAATATAAATAAATAATATACACAATATAAATAAATAATATACACAAATGTGCCATTAAAACTATTATTTAATTATATTCGTAGTATATAAGTTTTTATATTTACACAATCACTCACAGGAACATGAAAAACGGAAATTAAAACTCTTTCAGCCATCAACTCTAGGACCGCGGAGTCCAGCTAATACATTCCTTATGACTGGCTGAACTCAGTATGCCGTCAGATCCAATTACGTTTTGTAAGAATTAATTTAAAGACTGTTTACCAGCAAGACGTTCTTAGGACAATGCGCTTGGTATTTTGGTTTCATTATGGTCACTGAGACGGCAGAAATGATGATCCTAACTGGTGGGGCGTGCCAGGCTTGGAGAAAGGATTAATCTCGTCTGCCTCCCTGTACGGCTAGAGCCCCAGCATGGTAAAATACTTATGCTTCTTTTGCTTTGCTATGTGGGAGCGTCAGAATGACCTCGATCAGAAGTAACAGAGTTAGGAGTCAGGGTGGATTCAAATGCTTGTCTCACATGTGCATCTAATAGTTCAAGCGCAAGTACGCGATGATGTTTTTAGCACCTGTTGTATAAGGTTTTTCCGCTTCTCGGAGTAATTCTGGGCAGCTTTTCCTAGCCCTCGTTAAGACTGCCATCCGAAACTTTTTTTCCCCCCACACACGCGTTCTTGATACACTGCAACTACTGAATGTCTTTCTTAAAAAAAAACAACTCGCTGTAGGTTGACGGGTGTAAGTGACGGTTTGAATCCCAAAGTTTATTTTACGCCAGCGCGCAGGGTCACTGAAATGTGCCATTTTATTTATTAATTTGGATACCTAATGATTTCAACTCAATTGCCACATATTTTGACCAAAACAAACATACCTAGTAAGTAATATACGTTTTTGATTGTTTTTTGTTTGGCATTTGACTGTGATAACGTCTTAGTACATGTAAGCTATACTTACCTACCAACCTTATCGATAGTTTTCCAAAGGCTATACACACAATAAGATCACATAAGATAATAAAGTTATGGGCCTGCTATGAGTGAACTCGTGCGGTGTTAATCTTCACTCAGCGTTGTTAAGAGTTAATTTAACACGGGTGATTTCATTGTGATCGACGGCATCACACGGGTCAAGGTTCAAAGTTCACGGATGTGCGGATAAATCATTCTGAAAACGAGATTAGACTATTGCTATGGAAACAGTGAGTTAATCACCACGCCTCATTTTTGGCAACTTTAGGACCTTCGTCATACAAATCAAACCGCGCGCACTAAAACTGTGCAACAATGGCCAGTGTAAATTCTTTCAATAAAACACTAAAAGAAGTTATATGCGACTGCACTAATTCGACCTTCAATGGAGTAGTAGCCTACTTGTTTGGAAAACCACATATAAAAACCCGTCTTCCCGTTACGTTGTTACAGGTATGTCAGACAAGTATTAACACCTACCATTAAGAAATAAGGCCGTCGGAACAGCTATTAAGGTAATCACCACAGCCAGCCCCGCCACCCCGAGGAGTATCTTCGTGACATTCTGAAACGTGGAGGAAATGTAAAAACTGCGTTAAATCATGTGAAATTATGAGGCAAAAACCAGGTACATGTTGCGCACAGCGCTGGACAGCATAGCTGCACACTGTCCTCTATTGTGGCTCGCGCTGAAATAACCTTGTCCCGTTATTTTTATTAAGTCGCGTGTTCGCCGCTCAACTGTCCGAAACTTCAGTCGTACGCACGTAGGCCACAAAGAGAAAAGCGGCGCGTAAATCACGTTAAAAAGCCGTTTGGACTGACCATTCTCGGATGCGAGGGGACGTTCCTCCTGCAGAATTACGTCTTTTGAGTGCAAATCGAGCGACTTTGTTCCTCTTCGCTGATTCTGCTGAACGTTAAAAAAGGGAAGTGAAGAGCGAATGAATTTTTTGTGTTAAATATTAGCTCGGCTTCGGCTGTAAAGAAGGATAATGACAGATTAAAGTTCGTGTAAAAACGTGCACTCGTCACTGACAGACACGCTGCGGGCAACGGAATGTATATACAATCTGCAAACACGAAACGTGACTTCATCTATTACATTTTCTGCAACATTCATGAGGCATATGAATCAGCCACTTTTTCTAAATTTTGGAAGGAAGTGAGATTTGCAAATAAAGTATTTCATTGTAAGGTATTGTGGTAAGAAAAAAAATTTAAGAAAAACCTTTGCTGCATCATGTTTGTGTGTGCCCCAGGTATGCCAGGGATTTCCATAGACGGTTTTAACTTATTACACTGGTCATATTAATAGTGATTCCAAACCATAAGGATTTGGAGGAGGTCGATAAAACAGTTTAGCCGTCATTCATTTCGTGTTTCGTCAAGGCTGAGCCTGCTGGCTGCCCGATTATCCATGACCATCAAATAAGCATGAATGTGTCAGAATTCACATGTGTATTATGATTATTTTTGCTGAAAAAAATAAAATAATGCGAAAGTAACCTGTTCGGAAACTTTTAGCTTGTTTAACTTATACCTGGTTTGGTAATGTTAGTCATCCTGAGGTAAATATTGGCTAGAGCAAGCTGTTTAGCATTAACCAGATATTCCTTATACGTACAAAATATAGGGTTAGATACAGTCCAGTACCTTGCTAGCCACATAACACAAAACACAACGCCTTAACAAGGCCTCATCAAGATTCAAATTGAGCGTATCCCTGGATGAAGGCGTTAATTAACTGCGTTAATTAACCTGGGCAACATCATCATGTGTAGGCAATACAGGTGTAGTGGAATGCAGCCAGGGTCTAGATAGAAATGCATTTCTTCCCTTTAGTTTTTTGCAAAACCGCGTAGAATAGACTACGTAGACCTGTTTTTTGACAGAAGCATCAGTGCAGTCGATGACGCCTGCTTCTTTATTGTTTCAAGGCACTCGTTTCCGTTAAGCCCACACGTCAGAAAATCCCCTAAAAGTTGCGCGCAGGCGCAGTAGCCAAGGCTGGTTGGCACCGTGAAACGATCGCACGTAAGTTTGCACGTAAATTCACAGGCGAAGATAAGATTAAAAAGAAAAGAAAAGGAGAAAGAATTTGCGGACACCTTCAAGGTCTATTTCTTTGCATAATAATAAAAAAAAATCACAAAAGCAGTAAAAGACGTAAATTAATTCTAAATGTCTGAAATTGAGCCATATTTACAGTTTTCTTAAAGTTATATGCTGCCATTCATTAATACATAAATTTATGCTGTTAGGTTTACAGTGTATGTTAACACTAAATGCATTTGGAATAAAGTATTAAAGTCATTACATTTATACCAACTCAAATACATTTATGTAAATCATTTCGAGTAAAATTAAAATCGAGTAAATATTCAAGTAAAGGTGAAACATGTAAGATAATCCACTAATTTGGGCCAGTCTAACTTTACTCAATAGACTATCACGAAAACAAACAAAGACAACAACAAAAAAATAAAGATTGTTCAAGATTTCATGTTACTTTCCCGTGTTATCAGATGCAGCTCACAATATTTATGGTAGGTTGTTTCGAAAAATGATGCCAAGTGTTTCCCCAGACTTTTACTTTAATGTGTTATTATAATGTATTCATTGGCTGAGTTGCCAAGTTTTTATTCTGTTGCCGACTGTGCCGTACCACTGCCCCGTAATGTTTCCTGGACATCCATTCATCGTTGCGCTTTACAGCAGTCAAATAGGTTTGTTTTACGCAATGCGATCAAACCAAGCACCAGTGTGAGAACCAACATCAGTGTCTGGGTATTTGAACTTTGAACTGAAAACCAGCTCTTTTATAGTCGCTATCATAGGTTGCTTTTCAGTTCAAATTCTATTTCGGACTAGATTTCCTAAATTTCACACTCGTTACCTCTCGAACAGTCAGAACTGTGTGAATTTTGCGATTGCAAATTTAGGAAATCTAGTCTAAAATAAAATGGCGTGTAGTTGTGTGGCTCGGATACCGTGCGCGCAGTCTCCGGAGATTCTGTGTATACATTATAAAAAGCGCTCCTGAGACTGCAGATGCTTGTCTCTTTCTCGCCGCTTTGATCTTTATGGGCTTCCCCATGACTTGTCTTAAGGGAAAGGGTGACCCTCCCCCCAGTCTTTAGAAAGGATACATAACTAAGTAAAAGCATCTCAAAATTAACAAATTTATAAAGTCCGTTTTCAGGCAGTAAAAATAAGCTTTATATGTATTTTCAGTAGGACACTTGGACTAGCTGAGTTATTGCATAGCTAACCTCTTCTGATACTACATTTCTGTGAGAGACGTTCTCACACCCCTCTGAACAACAATGTGCTGTCATTTCCCTCTTGGCTACAGCACAGTTTATGTTACAGTCTTTTATATCAATGGAAAGAGCATGTCCAGTGATCATTAGCCCATATGCTGCACTGTATGAACTGTTCTGTTCTTATAAGTGCCAGCATGTGGGTGTGGCCTCTGCTAGCACTGGGACTGAACTGTGAGTATCCAGTGTGTACACTCATTGTGGTGCATTGTGATATTAGAGGTATTCGCAAGACACATCCAGCTCATGTGTTCTCCATTAGGAAGTCCCACAGCAAAGGCAACAGAGTATGGGGAACAGGGACATGACGTCTGCTTAATTTTGTCCCCCCACCCCTGTAGAGTTTTGCTCAAGCCCTAATCAAACCCACCCAAGCTGGGGAATCGAGGTCTTCACCATCATGTGAGTATCAGATGCAGGGGTGGTTCCAGCTAAACTCTGGAAACACCCCTGCAAGACGCAGGATCTCAAGGGCTAGAACAGGGATCACAGCTCTGGTATTTCTCCTGGTCACACACACACTCCAGGGCTGCGACTGTGTAATGCTACTCAAATGCTTCTCCATCAAGTAAAAATGAACTGATGGCCCTAGTCATGTGTTTATTTAGGGGCCCACAGAATGCTTCTCTCAAAAGACTGTCTGACATAACACAAGCTATTATGAATCACTGTGGTGTGTAAAAAAAAAAAAAAAGATTTTTTTTTTTTTTTTTAAGTTAGTGCAAATATGATCATGTCACATTGTCTGGTTTATGTCTGTCTTGTCCAGTCAAATGACTGGTTAGCTGCAACATAACTGGATGGATGTGGAGTCAGCCGGTCATGGCTGGATAGTTCTAGTTTGATGCAGCTTTGAATCTTTCCTATGGTTTCCTCTGCTATGTTTTCCTTAGACAGAACATTATGCCTAACAGGACGTTACTACTGGCTAGGGGGTGAAAAAAGATAATTGACATGCAGAAAAATAAAACGTGGAATACCATGAAGCCAAACTGTCTACAACTAGAGTGTGTAAAAGTCACACTTATGATCTAGCCCAGTGTGTATGGGTCATCATCAAAAAAAAAAAAACAAGCATGGACATGATCTGTGGCTGCATTTAAGCGTTTGGCAAAAGGTAGAGAACAAAACAAGAAAAAGGGTTAGCCACTGGTAAAGGAAAAAAGGGCTCAAGTCACACTGTCCTGTCCCCTGCCAGTTCAGCCAGCTCGCAGAAGCTAACGTCAAGGTGAGATCATGTACAGATGTTATTGGACTGTGCAGCTCAACGTGGCTTTTGAAAGTCAGCCAACAGTGGAAAACAGACAACTAAAAGCCCACTAAAAGCTAAACAAATAGAATACCGTCTCTTTAATGACCGAGCCCAGACCGAATAAACAGATCCATCTTCTCCAAAGCAGACTTCCTCTGCAAACACACTCTCACACAGAGAGCTGTCTAATGCATTATGGTATACAACGCATAAAAGTAAAATGTTATCAGCCCACCCGCCTGCATGTGTTCCGATGAAGCATCACACAGGTGCCATTTCAAACACCTTATGTACTTCATTGAGTTCCTAGCAGCGACAGGGTGAACGATTTTTTACCGTCAGGTCTCATGCGGGTGTCATGCCTCTTATCTGGAGTTTCGGGTGCACAAATGGCTTCTCATTGCCAAAGAACAAATCATTACTTGGAATACCACTCTTCCTTTTTAATTTTAAAGTGATTTCCCCTGACACTTAAACAGTCCTTGAACAGTTAAAGGCATGCTGCACTTTGAGTTGCTTTCATGTTCAGCAGATTGCTGCAACCAATTCATAAGCAAGTGGCTGAAATGGTTAGCTGAGGCGATTATGGTTTTGGCGCCACGCGTGAGGAGCAGGAGTGTGATGGACAGGGCATCTTTGGTGGTACGCTGTACTCAGGGTCAGATACCTGCAGCGCTTAATCCAAACATCACCGACAGTCTGTAACCCCCCCCGCTTATTACCCACCACATTCAGCTGGACCTGCTCGTGAGCACTGCATAACATTTAGACAGTGTTCCTCTGTGAAGAGCAGATGTGTTCTGTTCATACCACCCCTGCATGGAAAAGGCTGCAATTTGCTATGGGACACCGTCCCTCAACAGTCAAGGGTATGACTACATCTGCAATGTTATATGTTAGCTGATATCGCCATAGTAACCCTCGCAGTGCTGATACTGCAGATGGCTGCCATGTTTGTGCAAACATGCCTGGTTACAACATTTTTTATTGGCTGCTGCGAGCATCCTGACCTGTCTGGTGCTGCATCTAAAAATCACATACCATTACTAAATTACTGCCGTTTCATGAGTACGTAATGTTAGCACATGAGCAAAGATACTGGGCACATTTTGGACAACTACTAACTAAATCAACATGCCACACATGTGGTGTGACCTCACTCATGTGAAATGACAAGTTGTCAGAAAGTGTGAACAGTGAACTTGTCACCTAGTATTTGGCACAGTAGCATGCAGTTTTGGATGAAGGCACAGACATTCCAGAGAAGTGATCTGTGGGCATTTTAATTCACAATGTAGTAAAGTATAATTTACTTTACAATACTGTAGGCCAATCTTCCCTAAATATGGATTTCACATATAACCCAACAGCATCGTTACTGAGAATCATTTCGGAGAGTGACTGAGGAGCTGGGCCACATTCTTTCACTAGTTGAATGGCTATAAGAAAATGACAGACGCGTTTGAGACTCACTTGCTCATCGCGGTCCTCTGTCTGAAAAGGAGTGCCCTGTTCCACACGGTTCAGAGATTCCCCTGCTCAAGTGCTCCTGCCCCAACTCATCAGCTGATTATTAGATTCAGCTGGTGTGTTAGTGGGGATATCACACCGGGCCAGACTTCAGTCCTCCTGATCCAGACTGGACCGGGCCAGACCTGGACTGCCACTGCAGCAGGCCCAAGTAGGATAGATATTCAGGCACGGCCTTGAACAGATGGGTTAAAAATCATGCTGACTTTCTCTGGCATCAGTTGTAGGAAACCCCCAAAATGCTCTACTACATGAGCATAAATGGCATGACCTGATAGACACATGGGTTCAGGGTGTGTGTAGAAAGAAAACATTTAAGTCTTGGCTCCTATTAACTATTGGAAATGCACAAATGGTGACTTCTTTGCATTAAAGTTAGTACATATGAGCAGACAGTGACCAAACGAGAAAGGGATCAATTTAACTCAACAGAGCCCTTGTGTAGTAACCCTGCATGTAGCGATTCTACATACAACTTATGTCTCATCAAAGAGAGTGACGTAGGATCAGAATTTTAAGATTAAATAAAAATCAAAACCTTGTCCGATCCTTTAACAGAACTCCAGTAGACATGTTTTTCCCCCTAGTGCCTTGCAGGAGTTAGAGCCAACCATTTTCAAATGTTAATAAAGACCTTGATGAGATTAGGTTTTAAACAGAGAGAATGAGACCTGGGGTTCTGCAAGCACGTCTATGAACCTCAGACTGCAGCAGTAAAGCATAACACAGGGTAATGGTCAGTGATGTCTTAAAAGGCTGCCCGCTACTGTCTGGGTGAGAGCCGGTCCAACAGTTTTCTTTTCTCACTTCTGACATTTGGGAATCTGGTGGTGAACCAGAATACAAAACCACACGCGCACAAGAATTGAGAGCTTTGACTGCTAAAAATGCTGCAGCATGCCTGCTGAGACCTTCCACTCTGTACAGGCGTTTCAAACCCAGCCCACTACACCCGATTCACACCACTACTGCATTCAGATCTTGATTAGCTACAGCAGGTGTGACAGATGTGGGTTGGCAGGTGAAAACAGCAAAAAGGCAAAACCCCAGGAGCGCTGGTGACTATAATAATAATGAACAGTTTTAACACAACACCGATTTAGACACAGTCTATGGTTAACAATCATACTGCAAAGATTTAAAGGATCAAAGATCAGTGTATCAAGGCCAGGCAACATTTGCACTTAGCAAACTATTTCAAGTGTCATTGTAGATATTCACGGGGCAAATAAACGAACAAACAAAAAAACACCTTGTTACCATTATATCAACTAGACCGTGTGGGCTCCTAAATTTGATTTTCTAATAGAGCGCATCATTCTGAGCCTCACAGCTCAGTCTTCCCCTTGAGCCTCACAGCCCTGTAGATGTGAATGTCCCTCTGCTCATTGTAGTGCACCTCCTGCACGGAGAAGAGACTCTCCAGGAGACGCAGGAAGCGCTTGTCTCGCTCATAGCGGATGCGGCACGACAGCAGAAGCTCCGACTCCATTGAGCTCAGGTGCTCCAGGGTCCGGAGGAGAGCAGGGAACGTCTCCTCCAGGTAAATGATGTCGGCCCCGAGGATGAGATCGTAGCCGCCCGAGGGATAGTGCTCTAGCCCCTCGCCCCAGGTGAGCTCAGATACCTGCACTGCTCCTTGCAGGTCTGAAGGAATGTTTTCTTTCACATTGTCCCTGAGTAACTCTAGCGCAGGTTTCCTGTCTGTGATTGTAACATTGCCTCCTGAAGAGTGTAAAAAGTTATACATTAGTACTAAACGTCAGAACAATATTTACATAATTTTTTTTAAAGTGTATATACATTATTATATATATGTGTGTGTCTATATAGACACACACACACACTTAATTGAAGGGCTGTACAAGTGTGTACAAGGGCATACAATTACTTCAAAAAGGCCTATAGTGTCAATGGTTCTGAGTTAATTAGTGTTTCTTGTTTTTCCTCTTTTTGTGTGGCTTTTATCAATTTACTTACATTTTAACTGTCTTATCCTAAAATCATTATGGGTTAACAGGATGAATAATCTTATTCCTTAAAAAAAAATCTTAATTAGAACCAGAACCAACCAAGCAGGGTGGCCACAATGCCCACAAGTCCAGTGCCTGCCCCCAGCTCAATGGCTGTCCTCCCCTTCAGATTGACAGGAGCCAGCTCCAGGTACATGCACAGCACTACTGCCTGTGAAATGAAGAAGTTATGTACTACTGGGGAAAATGGGTTGTGGATAAATGTAGATAGAGACTAAGGGGTAAAAAGATGTAGCATAATACTGATTTACTAGTGTACATGTTTTAGCCTGACTGTAGCAAATTAACATTTTTCAAGTCTAGTTCTATCAGATGTGTTTAAACCAGGTCAGTTCATGTTGGGGCGACATTATGTCCGGGAAAACTGTTACATAAAACTTCACTCAGGGTGTTTTATAAACGGTAACTTAATAAATGTAAAGCTTAATAAACGACGGTCTACTCAGTCTTAAATCCACGCGTTTGGCCACTCTGTTAGCACCTGTCCCCTAAACCGTTGGTGTGTCTTACTCGAGCCCAAATGTCTGCCATGTGAGGGACGCACCGCGTCCCAGATGACCCCCGCGACACCAAGGCCACTCCAGTCCTGAGCTAGTCGGAGTCTGTGGTCCGCAAACTCGAACTCGGCAGAAGACTTGTGAAGTTTAGACAGACCAGGCACTAAATTCTCATCGTACGGTACCAACGCCATGCTGACCAGAAAAGCATTCAGCCCCTAGGAAAAAAAACCCTAAGATAACCTACCGAGCCGCTTAGGAAATCACCAAGCACATCGTTTTATGACTTCTTACAATACGCTGACGTTTGTGATGTTGCGACTTAATTACAAGAGATCTGCTTAAAGTAGCTTTGTTACCAAAGCATAAATATACGCTATTATTTTCAGGGTTTTATCTTCACACATACGTACACGAGAAAACACTGTCCTGTTTTATTCCACGCTGCTTTTCTGGTAGTTTGGATACTCACAGGGGCGCCATCTAGTGACGTGGAGTTCGCTCTTCATCTGTTGTGTCAAAATGATTCGTGGTTTCGAAACATTTGACAAGCCTTCTCTTTAGTGACACCTACTGGCCATTTGTCATCTTGGTCATTCCGATTATAAAGTTCTTGGTTCCGTACATTTTATTCTGCTCACTTTAGTCATTGTTAAAAATAATTGAACAAAAATTAGAAAGAAATTGTCCATTTTCAAGTGTATAAGAATACTGACTGGGTTGGGAATACAGAAAGGACAACCATACCATCTTTATTTTTCATAATTTTTATTTAAGAAAAAGTTTGGTCTGCAGGGGCCTCAGGACCTCCCCGACCTTAGATAAAATACGATCACAGTAAACTGACAAACACAGATTCTTTTTTACAAGTGTATAGAGATCTTTTTCTGATGGTTTTCCAGTGGCTCTTCAGGAAATACACACGCGCACACACACACACATCATGTACATATATATATATATATATATATATATATATATATATATATATATATATAAATATATAAATGTGCAGTCTTCAGAATTAGTTAAAGAGAATAGCTGGTCTTGTCCATTACTGCAGGTTAACATTAATAAGCATTACTGAGGCACCCTCCAAAGAATGTCTAACAGTCACACAAAAAACCCCACATTTTTTATAAACCTTTCAATAGTGATTATTATTCACCCCACCTTCTTTCACATATTGGTGTTTGCATCCCCCGCCATTATATCCAAACCATACACAAGTCAATATATGCAAACTTGTATTTAATAGCCACACCAGTTGGAATGTAGCAGGGTACCTGCATATCATGTACTGGTGGCATTGCTATACCTTGATAAGCAACAAACTTCTGAGATGATACTGATTTCTCAACTACTCTCACAACTAGACCTCTGATACACGAAATAACAATACCCATATAATGCAAGCAAGGCCATCCCTACCACTACACTAAAAAAGACACTTAGAATTTTAAGTTTCCATTTTCCAAACATTCAAATAAACCATCCAGTAATACTGTTATCAATACCAGAGTTCTTGGCTAAGTCATTGAGTAATGACTCTAACTTGGACAATGCTCTTGTATTAGAACCACCAGGTGCAGTATTATTTGGAATAAATGTACAACATGACTCACCAAACATAACACAAACACAACCGCTTTCTGTCATCAGCATATCCAAAGCCACAGTTTTACCAAGTCATTAATGAGGAGGCTTGTAATTGTTCAGCCACAGCTGACAGCATCATGGGTGTAATGAATAAATCTTTGTTGATTTATAATAAATATAGTTAATACAGTCAACATTCTTATTAAATGGTAACCCACCAAAATAAGGAAGATTCAAAAACCTGCTTAAATCTGATTTCTAGCCTTAAATTCATCTGGTTCATAGAAGCCCCAATGCCATCCATGTATACCTCATCATCAAAGTTACCTAATACTGCAGAAAGAATGGTGTTTTATTGTTCAATAAACTTTGATGGGATGACATATTTTTCATGGTTTTAATAAAGTGAGAGCTACCTCTATATAGTAAACACTAGAATGGACAAGGTTTACATTTATTACAGTCAGTAGAATTAAACGAAGAGGTCATATCTGTCACAGGACGGGGCGCTCCAAGAGCAGTGGAGCAGAGGAGGACCGTTCAGGGAAGTAGCACACCCAGAACCGAGGCGGACATGCACCCCCACGTGTCCGTTGAGGCCGGGGACACATCTACAGCTCCTGCGGGATTAGCACGCGCTGCAGCACAGCGCCTTATGACGGTGTGGAGTGGCGTTATTCTTTGTGTATATTTGTGCCTTTTGTGTGTGTTTAGGCGCATCACGTTGCGGGGAGAGCGCCGGACTTACTCGAGAGAGGCAGGCACTCTGCCTTTCTCCCTGGCTGGAAGGTGTCCCAGGTGGGAGGCTCCTGCCCCACTTTGTGCTGGGTGGACACTGGGCATAGCCATTCTCTGTGTGTATGGCAGCCTGGAGTGTGGCATCCCAGAAGGGGAAGCGTTGGGAGTGCATCCCTTGGGAGGGGTCATCATCGGGGAATGCCTCCCCCCATATTATGAGGAGTGTACCGGACTGCCCTGAGACAAGCAGGGATTCTGCCATCCTCCCTACGCTCAAGATTTCTTCTGGGCTTTCGGTTCCTAGCCCGCCTCCTGTTGGGTGGGCACCAGGCAAAGCCGCACAGTGTCTAGATATGTGTACACGGCAGCCTGGGGCAGGAGCTGTGCCCCTTGGGAGGGGGTTCTGTCTCTGCACAGTTCCCCCCAAGTCACATGGTATGGCCTGCCACGTGCAGGGGGTTCACTCTTGTTTGTAGCCACACCCCCGTGATGGCACACACCTGCACGGGGTTTAAGGTTTAGTGTTAGTCAGTCTATTTAAACCCTCGTCAGTGCGTGCCTCAGTGTTGGTCATTGTCAATGTTCATGTCGATGTCGTTTGCTTACGTCTGTTAGTGTTAGTTGTTAAACGCCACTGTTGGTGTTTAAACTGTTTGTGTTCATGTTCACCATTGTTACTGTGTGTGTGCCGCTGTTGTCAATCATGTTTTATGTCATTAAATGTTTTTACCACGTCAAGAAAGTCTGTACGTCTTATTCCGCTCCCTGTGGTACTCGGGCAGTTGTTACAATATCATTGGCTGGGACCTGCTTTTAGCACACACAGTACAATTCTCTTGTTGCAACTTGTTAGGTAGTCCGTAATGGCTAGCAAGGAAGAAACTGAATATTTCTTGGGAATTAACAAAATGTGATGTGATTTGGGGGCCCTTTACATCTGATGTATTTGCCCTAACAATATCTGTGGTGCAGACCTGTAGGGGGTTTGTGGCTGTAGTGATGTGTATGGTTTGTGCTTTTAGCTGCTGTCTTGTTTAGCTAATTTCTAGGATCAATAATGAGTTTCTATGGAGGTGTTTTTTTGGTTTTTTTTTAAAACATGCACTTTGAAAATGGAACAATGAACCCAAAATAGTCATAATCATCTTGCTGTGTGGTGTCTCTGCAGATCCGTTAAATCTCCCAGATGCAGAGCCTACCGGCAGAGTGCCTGCTGAGCGCAGGGACCCCGACTCCAACTGCCCCCTGTGGAGATTCAAGGTTCACCAGTCTTCAAATGCCAAATAACATGTGTTTGTTTCATAAGGGCTGTAACTTGATGTTGGCGCTGAATGTTTCGTTTCCTTTCCCAGACGCCTTCCAAGCATGAGGCAGAGCGTGGCATCAAGTCCGCAGAGACACAGAAGTACATTTCCACCTGCTTTGATGACATGATGCAGGTCATTTTGGCTTTTGTGCACATAACTGTGCGCATTGCTATACTGTTGCGTTGTGAATATGACGAACGTGAGAAACGGCTCCTGCAGCTCACGTTATAGAGCAGGTAGAGCAAGGTGCCGGCTCAAAGGTTGAGCGTTCGTGCCGTCATAAGGAGGAAAGCATGTCAGTCGTTCTGGAGAATGCCATGTGCTAAAGGCAGAGCAGTGCATAGTAATTTGCTGCAGAACTTGCTGCGTCTTGGGTGCATCAGCGCCTTCTGCTGTTGCAAAATATGACTCACCCGTGGGTCTCTCACGCAGGTCAGTAAGACGAGTCTGGAAGGCGCAGATGTCTCAGCGGAGAAGGCCAACCAGTGGGAGTTCATCGACCTGCTGAACAAGATGCTTACGCTGGACGCTGACAAACGGATCACACCGATGACGACCCCGAACCACCCGTTTGTCACTATGACCCACCAGTTCCAGGCCTTCCAATCTACATGTCAGAGTTTTTTACTTTTTTTTTTTAAGGGACATCATTTAGAAATCCAAATGGTAGTACTGTAACTTGCTCCCCGCCCATGTCTCTCTGCCTGTGTGTCTTTCTCTCTCTCGCTGCAGTGTGAAATCTTGCTTCCAGAAAATGGAGATCTGCAAGCGGCAGTGCACAGGCTTTGATGGCAGCAAGAGTCTGTTTGGCAGCGGGGGTGGGTCTGGGGGCGTGGCCAGCACAGCTGCCAACCTCACCTTCAGCAGCCGGCTCAGCCAGGTAGGACAACCGGCACAGCAGGGCAGGTTGAAGAGGTCAAAAGGTCGCCACGCAGAAAGCCGGGCTAGGTACTCCCTGCCTCTTACTGCACTTTTTATTTGTTAGCATTAAGCCTAAAACTCCACACTAATTCAATGCATGTGAACCCTACAACTGAACCTGAGACCTACTGGTCTAGTATGTGGTTCTGCATAGTGGGTACAACTGTCGTAACAAGTGCTGGATGGCTCTCTGCCATCGCAATTTGGCGTGTGTTCACTCGAGTGCGCAGTGCGTGTTGAGTGTTGACGTGCTCCTCTGACCCTGTCCCAGGCCTGTGTCCTCCGTCGGATGCCATCATCTCCGACACGCCCAACCCGACTATGAGCGTCATTATCTCCAGCGACTTGGAGGACGACGCCGAGGTCCCGCCCACCAGGTGCCCTTGCCGTGACATGTCGCACCCCTGCTGTTCCACCTGCTGCTCCACTGTGGCTCAGTCTTTTTAAAGCCATTATGAAACCCTTCCAAACAGTTTCCCTGCTGTTGCTCATCTTGTGGTTTAACACTTCCTTGGCCCCGCCTCCTAGCTGTGGTGTGATCCAGTGGGCAGACGTCATCACCTGCGTGACCGTGCAGGACTGACTCGTCCATGTGCAGCCTGCTCAGCCCCAAACATCTGCCCAACTTTGTGTAGAGCGCCGCCGACCTGCCCAAGTCACTGACCGTGTTGTGCCTTCACTGAAGGCCTTGCCCTGGGAGGCCACATTTTTATACTTTTTTAAAATGATATAAATATGTGTATTTTTACATTTATATATTTGTTTGGTTTTGGGTCTGCATGAAATTGAAACATTTTTTTTATGCTGCACTTGGCCTCAATTAATTTATTTTGTCAGCCTTTTTAAGAATAGAGCACACTGTAACATCTCAATTCTATTTTGCGTTGCAGTAAAGCAAAACATTAAAGGTTATTTGGTTTTATTGATCCTATAATCTGGCTATTAATAAATTATCAAGCACAGTTTTATTGGGTTTGTGTCTCTAAAAAGAACTACAGCTCTCAATGACATTTTTGGTTCAAGATTTAATCGTCATGCAAATGTTTGATTAACACTTTGTCTGTGTAATTCAACTATACTATAAACCTAATATTTTTTAATAGGACTGCCAACTTTCGATTACTACATGTGTATGAAGTACACGTGCTGTAGCTATACAAAATACAAATGTGCACAGAAGCCTAATTATAATATATACAACCAAAATGCATCTAAAATAAACACCAGAAACCTAGAATAATGGTGATGCACATAACTGCATTAAATCTAGGTAGGATAACAGAACACTTGTCCCGCCATATAAGCGAAATGAGAGCCTGCAAATGACTCCAAATTGCCACCAGAGGGCGCCCAAGACTGCTTAAATGTATTCGTCTTCTTTTTTTTTTACCTGTTATGTCAGGGGCGACCCAGATTTCTAGTTAGGGCTGCATACAAGCTTTGGCTAGTCATCACAGTGTCGTGCAATGGAAAACCGTCAAGCCTGTTAACTGTGCTACCAGGGTTTTTCATGTAACTTTACAAATAAATTGTAAATACAATTTTTTTTTAGAACTTTGATCCAGTTTCTTTTCACAGTTGTCAAAATGTAATGAATCACAGCAGTTAAAAAAAAAAACTGCCTTATTGATTGTGCCAGTGTTCTAAAACAAAGCTGGACTGTATTGCTGAGTGCAGTGCCGTGTTTCTGGTTATTTAAAATAAATAAATAGGTGGATGAGTTTTCAGTGAAAGTGTTGCACAGGCCTGTACCAAGTAGCCATTAATGATTCTTATATCCAGTATGAATCAACTGGGATTCATATCTTTGTATCTGGTGCAGCAGTTATGCGTAACAATTGTGAAGCAAAAAAGCAATAGCAAAATTTTCATATAACAATACAGGTATTATAGAACATGATCTGCATGCTTATTAATTAGGCTATGCAAATAACACTACTTCTGTAGTACATCGTTCATGCCTGTTGAATATGCAGTTTTCTGCTTTGCAGATACTTTTAAATCCTTCCCCAATTTCAGTAGGAGCTGCCTTTTACATTAACATGCCAGGATACACTCACTGGATGTTTAATCTTTCTAATTGTAAGCTATATTCTTATAGTCAGGAAAGATTATTTAAAATTATTAATCAGTTAAGGAATTCAAGCTGTTGCATTTTGCTGAGGTGACGGAATATTGCATAACCCTGTACTGGCCAAATAATTAGATTTGATGTGATATTTTGTGGATGAATACCATAACTAAATTATTCATATGGTTTTATAGCCACATGGTCAATACTTGCTGTCAAAATGCAGAGGTTCATAAGAACCTCTTTGAAACTGTGGCAGCATACTAGCTCTTACTAGCTGCTCGCTATTTATCACTTTTTTTTCCCTTGGAGTCAACTACATTTTACTTGAAAACCGGCAACTTTCATCAGACATCGAAAACTACTTTATCATCACAAATTACATCTACCACAGACGTTAAGTAACGTTAACATTGTTCCTTTACATCATGACCTCCGTTCTCCTTCAGTGCGCTGAATGCAACATGTTTATTCTTCGTCGTTAGGGAGTTTTATGTGAGACGTGTAGACGAACTGCTAGTCTGACGGAGAAGCGCTAAAAGTGCGCATCAAGACCTTAGAAAGTGTTCGAGCTATGGAGGAACTAGAAGGACAAGCGATGGATGTCTCAGGGGAAGTTAGCAAACCCTCAACTCCGGCACTACAGTCCTCGCAGCGGAGCGAATGGGCGACGTTACGGCCAAATAACCGAGCAGCGACCGGCTCACGGGTGCACTACACATCCCCACTCCGGGGGGCAGACGGGTTTGCCTCACTCGGCGAGGCACCCGGTAAGAAGCCGCTTGAAAGAGCTCTGGTTATAGGGGACTTTATTTTGCGTCAGGTGAAATTAGCCAGGCCTTTAGGGACATCAGCAGCAACATTTAGCTGTATAGCAGGTGCCAGGGCCCCGGATGTTGCAGGTAATGTTAAGATTTTAGGCAAGCAGAGGTTTTCTAAGATAGTTATTCACGTCTTCGTCAGAAAGAGATTACTAAAAATAATATTGAAGAGGTGTGTCAATTAGCGAAGGCGATGTCCGATGCTGTAGTATGCTCTTAATAACATAATTATTATTAAAGTAACTGATTCACAGAACACTGCCAACACCTTTTATCTAAAGCTAAATGTTAGATCCCTAACATCTAAAGTGCTCATGATAAATGAAATCCTAACAAATCATTGATGTAATGTACTTTTCCTAACAAACCTGGATCAAGCCAAATCAGTACATAGCTTTAAACGCAGCGTGTCCTTCCGGCTATAGCTATGTACACCGCCCTCGTCTAAATGGCCGTGGAGGCGACATTGCAGTTATTTCTATTGACACATTAGGCATAAACCTTTGAAATTATTTTTACTAGCATAAATCATGTAGCCAGCGATAAGAATCCCACCCAGCCTCTTGCAGTAATCGGCATCTACAGGCCCCCAGGACCCTACTCAGAATTTATTAAGGAATTTGCAGACTTCCTCTATAATCTAGTCACTCTAGTAGAAGGAGCCATTATTGTTGGTGATTTCAACAATATTCACTTTGATAGTGCCCAAGAACCTCTGAGATCAGGCTATAGTTCTATATTAGAATCAGTTGGGTTCACCCAATGTATAACAGAACTCACACACTCTGGTGGATATACGCTTGACTTAGTACTGACCTACGGTGTAGACATGGAGAACATAGTTATACTACCCCATCTCAGACCATTCCCTAATTTCATTTGAACTATATATGAGCCACAATATAGTAACCTCTCCTCGCTATCATACCAGACGCACGATCATGTCAGCCACTGCACCTACATTTATGGCGAGTCTCCCAGACTTATCATTTGCGACTAGGACACCCTCAAACCCCACAGAACTTGATCAAATGACTGAATGCTTAGAATCAGTATGCTGCTGCACACTCAATGATGTTGCTCCACTTAAGAATAAAAAAAGTAGAGACAAAAATTAGTACCTTGATGTAATAAACACATTCACAATTTAAAACAAAACACTCAAACAACAGAACGTAAATGGCACCACACTAAACTTGTAGTCTTCCAGCTTGCATGGAAGGAGAGCCTTCTCAAGTACAGAAAACACTTATTACTGCTGGAACAGCTTATCTCTCAAACCTAATAGAAAAAGAAAGAAATAATCCTAGATATCTTTTTAGTACAACTACACATCTAACCAGGAATAAGACTGACACCAATGCTACATCACCACCATAGTAGTAAGGAGTTCATATCTGAATCGGAATCAAATGCATCAAGAACGTCAGACAATGGGTGTTAAGAAACTTTCTCTCACTTAATCCTGACAAAACAAAGATGCTTCTATTACACCCAGAGACAGCTAGGTCCTCTAATTACTCAATGAACCTCAGTGGAATCACAGTCATATCTTCCTTAACAGTTAAAGATCTTAGAGTTATTATGGATCCCAGTCTCTTGTTCAAAGCTCACGTAAATAATATTTCTAGGACCGCCTTTCTCCACATGCTCTCCTCACATGATGTAGAAAAACTAGTCCATGCATTTATCACTTCAAGATTGGACTACTGTAATGCCTTACTATCAGGCTATACTACTAAGTGCCTAAACAAGCTCCAGCTAGTTCAAAATGCAGCAGCCAGAGTGATCACTAGAACTATAAAATTTGATCCCATTACTCCTATCTTAGCTACTTTACATTGGCTCCCAGTAAAATTTAATATTAATTATAAAATACTTCTAATTACCTACAAAGTACTGAATGGTCTTGCCCCACAGTTCCTTAGAGAACTCTTAGTTCATTACGACCCACCATGTCTGCTTAGATCAAAAGGTGCAGGTTCTTTACTAGTACAAAGACATGAATTGCTTATTTTTAAAACATTTTTTCTCTTCTAAATTGTTATTATTGTGGTGACCGTTGTCGGCCAGAGGAGGATGCCCCCCCCCCTCCCCCCACCTTGAGCCTCGGTTCTTCTGAATTCTGTTTGGTTCCCTCAAGTATTAAGAAGTAAGTGAAGTATTAAGAACAATGAGCTTCACATGCTTGGATTAATGATCTGTTTTTTCCTGCCTTTTCTGACTATAAAAGCCCCTCCCCAAACAAGTGAACAGCACTCATATATGGTCAATATGGGAAAGACTAAGGAGCATTCCAAGGCCATCAGAGACAAAACTGCGGAGGGTCACAAGGCTGGCAAGGGGTACAAAACTCTTTCCAAGAAGATGGGCCTACTTGTCTTCACAGTTGGGAGCATCATCTGGAAGTGGAAGGCTTATGGAACTACTGTTAACTTTCCATGGCCTGGACAGCCTTTCAAAGTTTCCTCCCGTGCTGAGGCCAGGCTTGTCCAAACGGTCAAGGCTGACCCAAAGACAACAAGGAGGGAGCTCCAGGAAGATCTCATGGCGGTGCAGACATTGGTTTCAATAAATACTATAAGTAACGTACTCCACTGCAATGGTCTCCGTTCCAGACGAGCCCGTAAGGTACCTTTACTTTCAAAGTGTCATGTCAAGTCCCATCTAAAGTTTGCTCATGATCACTTGGAGGACTCTGAGGCAGACTGGTTCAAGGTTCTCTGGTCTGATGAGGCCGAGATCGAGGTCTTTGGTGCCGACCACACCCGGGGCATTTGGCGAGAGAATGGCACTGCATACGACCCCAAGAATACCATCCCTACAGTCAAGCATGGTGGTGGCAACATCATGCTGTGGGGCTGCTTCTCAGCCAAGGGGCCCAGCCATCTGGTCCACATCCCCGGGAAGATGGATAGCACAGCCTACCTGGAGATTTTGGCCAAAAACTTCTGCTCCTCTATCAGATCTTTTTTCTATACAGTTCTGAGCCTGATGGAGAGGTCATATATCTTACCCTGAGGTCTAATGAAGACTACCCAGGTTCCTTTGCTGAAGTCTGCAAGTCTCCACCCTGTACATAAAATCATTTTGAAAGGATACAGAATCTCTATACTGTTTTATGTAATTATTATATCTAATTCCATATTTAAACCTCACAAAGGATCAATCATCCATTAAAGATGTCGTCATGAAGGGCAGGAAAAACAGAACAAGATCAGAGGCAACCAAGTTTATATGATGTTTTTTCATATATAGAAAATAATGGTACTAATTTGATTTTTATGTCTCTTCATTAATATACAGATTAAAATGTACAATCACGGGATGATTGCAGGAGAAAAGAAAGGCCTCTTCCAATCAGCTGTAAAACGAACAAAACTAACACATTGTGCTGGCCAATTGTACACAGCCACGGATTCAGGTATAAGATCAGCATTATACTTTACAGCAATAAGCCACTTCATAGATAATTAAAACAGATTTTTCCAATTGGTTGTTGCTCATTAACAGAAATCATCTTAAGATCTTATCTAGCGCTCTAGGTGATTCAGTGCAGATTTCAGCACTGTGGACAGTAATTCAGTACTGATTTCACTGTGCTCAAATTCACTTTACGTCCTTAAACTTGGTATCAGAGTAACATCACCATCTAGGAATAGATAAACTCATTTTAAACCTAGGTGCTTTTAGTCTATAGCCATACTGTCTGGACCTTTTCTACGGCTATGCTGGTGGGAACCATAGCTAAATATTGCACTTTGAGGGTCCAGTCTGCAATCAGAAGAAGCCACTTTATAAATCACCACAAAAATGGATCATCTTTATTTAATTTAATTTTATTATTATGTATTTATTTATATATATTTTTAAAGAGGCATGGGGTTATTCAAGTCATTCAGTGTTTTTTAAAATAAATCCCTAATTACTGACAAAATTGGGCCCCCATGCAGTGTAGTGGAAGCCGCAAGTTTTTTGGCTGAAGTTCTTATGGGAAAAGTGCCCAGATCACAGAGTGCACTGCATACTGTGGTCTGATGTGTTCCGTTCTCCAAAACACCTGATTGACGGTGGGCTTCTATCAGCCAGTGCATCAATCCATACACACCAGCTTCTCTTATCGGCAGGTCCCCTTTGAAGTGCTTTTGGCACAAATGCATGGATGACATTATGAAACCAAAGTCCAATAGATCGTGGCATTAGAGAGGATGTCATCAAGACTGAATTTTCTGGAATTGCACAGAACAGTATCATAAGTGTTATATGTGTTTTACCTTGAAAATATTACAATTTACAATAGTTTGTCACCACTTAAAAATAAATTAATAAAAATAAATGTTAATAAGTTGGTGAAAATGCCTCGTCAACAATGTCATGGATGTACACTCACTTTAACTAGACCTGTACACACTCAACACCTGCTTAAATAGGAATACATATTTATTGGAACACCTTGCAGGTGTACAAGTACAGTCTATCTGTTTGTTTCTGTCAGGCTTATCCCTTCTGGCCATCAGAGGGCCGCCTCACCGGAATACCAGTGTCATCACTATAGATAAATTGAACTCAACTGTTTTCCATTGTCTGCCATCAGTCTCCCTATTTAAACCACTAGTTACCAGAAACCTGTGTGAAGTTTTGTTAATGCTCTCAGCATCACCAAGCTGGTTCTTGTCTCTTTATTTGTATTGAACCTATCTTGCTTGGCCTGTTTGTACTGTTGCTGTTTTATCTGCCTTCTGTTATAATATTATTACCACATGTACACTGTGTGAAGAATGTTCAGTGCCCAAATAATATCTGCTGTGCACCTGGGCAGTGGATGACTAATAGGTTATGCATACAGTCCAGAGGTAAAATTGGAAGTCTGTTAAATTAACTATAAGGTAGGTATAGCTAATAAAGTGAGCGATGTGTGCAGGTGTAAGGTAGGTATAGGTAATGACTGTGTGTAGTGTGACGTTACAGTTTACCTCTCTGGTACTCGAGAAGATGGCCATGTTGAGAGTTGGTCCAGCTGGAAAACTGAATGTATAGAAACAAGCCAACAAGGGAGTTGTTCCAGCCACAGCCTGCAGGGGGAGACAGAGGACGGCGAGTCATTCGTCTCCACACAAAGAGCTTTACAGATAGTTCACTCAGTCAGACATGAAATGCATTTTTTGTACAATTAAATAACGGGTAGGCGGGTGTACATCGATATTCAACATATATGGGATTCGTACCTCCCACATTCTTACACCTCATTCTGCTCGAAAAAGATTCCCTCACCTTTAATAACATTCGTCCTTGTCCTGGCCACAAAGCCAGACATTGACATATGTGAATAGTTCCAGAGCCACCGTTGCTGGCATATCTTTGTAAACATATTTCCCATGTGCTGGAAATCTACTAGAGCTCGGGACCCTGAAATATGTGTTGTATTATTGATAGAATTATATGGTAATAAAAATGGAAAAGGTATTCAGATATAATACAAGTTATTTGACCGTCCGTAGACCGCAATATGAAACAAACGCAATTAAAAAAAATCAGTTCGTGTATATTTTCAACTCCACCCATAAAATGGTTTTATATTTTATTATATGACCTCACCATGAAATGTAACATTTTTAATTGAAGTAGCTTAGTGTGTTCTAAAACATACCTTAACTGAACATGTCAAGAAAAAACACTAATTAAAATGCATTCTCTATTTTCAGTTCTACAATCCATTTTTAATTGTATTAATCAGTTGATTGAGACCTTCAGTCATAAAAGGTTCACAACAAAAAATTAAGCGTAACCATCATGAATATTGCCAGTATATCTAACATTTCTCATAAGATTATAATAATTATGAGATTTTTCAGATGTTTTCTAGACACTTTTACCAATTTGATTTTTTTCTTGAAAGATGCACAGAAGTAAAATAATCTCAATTTATAAAATCATATAAATGTCTTGAAATAGCATGAATCATAATTTTTACAGGGAAAAAAATATACACAAACACTGACATTACATTACACTTATGTCATTATGTAAGACACTAAATTACTTGTAATTCTGCTTGTCATTATGTAATTTAGAGACAATGTCATGAAATGTGCTGACATTCACCTAAACATGCATAGAAATGCCCTAATCAGTACTGTTCACTGTAATCTAGATTATGGTAACATGCATAGAAATGACCAGTATGGTAGTACATGCCATAGTGTTTTAACAGCATTTTGTAAAAGTTAGCAGCCCTTATGTATTTCCCCAAAGAATTAACTCACGTTAGTTCAGAAAAGCCAAGAAGGATTGGATGAAAAGAAATGCATGTGACTGTATGGAAGTAAAAAGAAACTGGTGGAATATTTTTTAAATATTAAAAGCCCCTATTCCTCTCTGTATGATTTATAAATGACACAGGCCCTTAGAAGGTTAAAGATGCGTGACTCAGAGGCGGAGCTGTGACTGGTGTGGCCTGCGTGTGCAGGTAGCTGTTGTCCCTCACCACCGAGCAGATGTTCCTCTGGCCGACGTCCTCCTGGCTGAAACCTGCCAAAGCAGTCAAGCTCGACCCGCAGAGGGTAAAAAAAAAAAAAAAAAAGATTAAATGACAGCAGCTCTGAGCCATGTTTTTAGAAATATAATGGATAATGACGCTCCAGTCAACACCCAGCAGGTACAGCTCAGAATAGTCTGGCCAGTCCATCTCAGGCGGAGTTTGGGATAGCCTAGCTCCAGGAAGATTGAAACCTGACCCGGCGATAGACCCTTCCTTTGACTTTGGACGTCTTAAGATTATTATTGCTGTGCTGTGTTTCTTTACCGTCCAGACTGAGGGCATCTGAAAAGCCATAGCCAAGAACGGAGAGCACGTGACTTCAAAAGCCAGGGCGTCCTGAGTCCTCAGCAGGAGAGGCCGCATCCAAAAGAACTCATACAAAGATCCAGGCCAGCAGTAGCACTGGGGGTTTCCCAAGTAGGCCAGCAGGGGATGAAAGGATTTAAGGTATACAAAGAGTACATTCAAGTCTCAGGGTCACAGAGGCAAAACCCACACACATATTCACAAACCACACATACTTTTATTTGAACAATCTTACACCTAAAATTGTAGCATTATTTTGTCATTTCTCTAATTTGCTAGTTCCACCATTTTCAGCCAGATATTTAATACACTGCACAAAACCGCTTGCTCGCAGCATGTGTTCAGGGTCTCGTTCATCTTCCATTTCACTGCTGAAGTGCAGTTAGTAGTTCAGCACCTCTTCTCACTACCAGTCAACACGCTGCCTCCTGTAGGAGGTAAATGTCCTGGGGTAAAAGGAGCTGAAGCTGGGGTGAAAGCAGGAGTCATCCCAGGTTGCCATGGCATCCCATCCACTGGCTGCTATGGAAACCACCAAGAGCCTCTCCTTGGCCTTTCCTAGTAAAACAATTCTATATCTGTAAACTTGTGAATTAAACTGTAAATATGTTCACTTAGTCAGATATATACGTAATATATAATCGACGAGGAAGCATTTATATACTGTGCTTGCGTCCATCTGACTGACCGAGTAACATGACTAACATGACTGTTCTGTAGAGTGAATCCACAAATTTACGCCTGCCGTGTGTTCTTCCCCCATGCTAATATAATGGTTTGACATTTTTGTGCTTTGAAATTATCTTGTTAAAACAGCTTTCGATGTTGGGCATTTGACTAGTCGCTCCTCCACCTATAGAAGCACATCATAGAAAATCTGAGTTGCCAAATTTCAGATAGTTGCGTGGAAGACACCAGAGAATGCATTTGTACGATTTTTTGCACTCATCCATCCAAACACTGTCCGCAGTGCCTTGCAATGAACAACTGTGATTAATCCTCCCATCTGAAGCAAGGTGTACGTGGCTGCAATCAGGGCAGTGTGTGTTCGGGGTCAAAGGGTCGCTGCAGGATAACGTTCGGTGGTTTCTGCCGGTGGACATTAGGCACTGTGCCGCTAAGTGTTTTGCCTGGTGTAACAGCTCTGCTTCCTCTCACAAGGGGTCGGGACATCAGCCAATGACATGCACTGGACTAGGAGAGACACAGAGCTTTGTGTGGAACCCTAGCACAACTGAGGACCAAAGAGCAGTAATGTCTTGCACAAAAAAGCACAGTAATTTACTTTTATTTTCTGTGCTTTCCCACAGTTACCTTAAAACCTGTGAACTGGTAAACCAAGACAAGAGTATGCAGTTTACCTTACAGCTGCATCCCATGAACCATCCAGAGTTCTCCTGCCATGTCTGGGCCCAACATGACTCTGGGTAAAGGGCTTCTGCTGCAAGTGCATTATGGGTAGGCCAGGACCAAGCGCCTTCAAACCACTCCCACGAAAAGAGGGGCCACCTTCCAACTGAGCACAGGCACACGGCTGACACGGCTGTTACCAAGATCGTCCCTGTCACCGACTGCTGCTGAGCTCGGCCTCAGCCTGCTTTGGCCTTGCCTGCGAAACTCAAACTCTAGAGTTGTATTTTGGACCGAAAGTATCACAGATAGAGAGCAGGACTTCAGTCTTCAGTGCCTATGCTAACAGAGTTGCCTGGACTATGAAGATAACCAGAGGGAGCTCAGTATCTGAGCAGGTATTTAACCTGAGGTTTTTTTTCCTTCTACATTGTTTTAATTGTTTTTCGGTTCAATACATTTACCTGAATGATCATTTCATTGTATTATTAGTGCATTTAGGGGCTGGGCTACAGTTGGCCACTGACGTTTACTGTGAAGGAATTCATAGAAACAAAAACAAAACAAAAACAATAAGGAAAACACATTACTGATGACATGTTTGGGGTGGATTTTATTAAAAGCATCTTACAAGATGAACACACAAAGCAACACCAATAAATGACATTTGAATGACCTGTACAATCAGGTTTTGCAAAACATGCATCAGATACATCACAATATCATCATCATCATCATCATCATCTTCATTAATGGAATTTACCTTATACATAAAACCATAGACACATTTCATAATCACACATATTTGTTTTTGGGTTTTCCATTCTCTCAAACCCAAATTAAACTATTAAAATAGAACAACGCTGGCTACAAAAGAAAGGTGGCACTTGATAATCACTTCTACAGTACGGAAATTTAAAACATACACACAAAAAAAAACAACAAAACCAAAAATCCCTAACCAAGATGCTCCAGATAATCTTTAGTTATCTGAAGGTGTTCAATTTATGTCTAAATCGTTTTTTTTTCCTTTTATAAGAATAATTCTCTCTCCTCACAGGCACCACTACTGGTCCTGGTGGCTACAATCCAAACAGAAACTGGAGCCCTATTAAAACCAAAGTGCAGGCCACTGGATATCGTGGTGCTGTGCTACTGGTCAAGGACAAATCGGCATCACGGGCCGCTTCACGCCACAGTAGCTCCTAGTTAGTTCGCTAGCACAGTACAAACGGGTAAACGATAACATGGAACACTTCCTAAGGGAGGAGGGGTCCCCAAGTTGTGGGTGGCAGGGCCAAACCACAGGAGCAGAAGGCAACACATGCGTTATATACTGAATATAGTAAAGACCCACCACATGCGGATGCCCAACACCAGGGGGCAGCACCAGAGAAGGTAGTTGGGAGTACGATTCTCCCAGTCCTGGGATAAACTTCACATATGGTCCTAATATAATGGGGTAGGGGAACTTGTATAGGGAACAACTGAACAATATAGTCTAAAACCAGAAGAGCAGTGCTGTGGAAGGGTAGACTCGATCGTTGGCTAATTAATATCAGGAGTTTGTCAACACCTCAGGGCCAACCTGCCTTGAAGCAGACAGGTGACGTCAGAATATTACCCCTAAAACGAAATAAAGCGAAAATAAAACTGCCAACGTAGCGAGTTTAGAGTGCACGGGGGCATGCAGCCATGTCTATGCCACGCCCCCACCTTTACCACCCTGTGAAATGTTCCTTCACGCTATCCTCTGGCCAACATTCCCAAAGGCACAGTCATTAAGATTAGCAGGGGCCTATCGGAGCAGGTCTGGGGCCGCCTGCAGCTTCATTGAACGGGTTCTAGAGTGAAGCGGCGAGAGTGGTGCAGGTCCATCGGTAGCATCTGACCCAGCGCTCTCCTTCACCGCAGTCGAGCTAGCTGCCATATGAACTTCCAATGCTGAACTCCGGCAACCACCAGGAGTGTTACAGTCTCCCCCCCCGAGGTCTACAGGAGGATGACATCGGTGTCACTCATTAAATACACTAAACCTTCACCAACAACTTCTGTGTCGAGCAGCCATAAAAATAAAAATATAGTAGGAGTTCATGAGTTATGATGCGGCTCTCGTTTGGGCCAGGCTCAGAATGATCAAAGCAAGAGAGCATATACCAACCCCAAACTCTTAGAACAAGTAACATTCACATTAGCATTTCAGCTTTAAGCTCTGTGGGAAAAAAAAAAAAAGCTAAAACAACCTAACAAGCATTATTTTTACCCTGCTAGCTAGCAGAGATGAGCAGTAATTATGTATAGAAAACTAAATGGACCACTTTGATCCCAGATCTGATGATGTGACAGTGCTAGCACCTAGCTGGGCCAGAAGTGGTTTCACTGAACAATTGTAAGAAGCACCACCAGACGTCACTGTACGTGAAATGTTTACATGCCAGTCCAAAGAGCGCTGTAAGTGAAGAATGTTTTCATCCACCAGGGCAGTAGACACATCTGGTAGAACTTTGTTGAACGGAGGAGAAAAACCAAACAAACAAAAAATTGTTTCAAGCTTCTTAAACTAGCTTTGTGAAACAGCAATATTAAGTGAAACAAACAAACAAAAAACACTAAAAACAAACTAGTCTAGACGGAAAATGGTACCAGTGCTTTCTAGAAGGAGGAACGGTGTGTATGTGAAAGGGCAGGATAGTAGAGATCTTGAGATGCAGTCCTTGGCATGTTCACTAAATTGGCAGTTTAGAGTCTTGGTGGACGTATGTGTTAGTAAAACATGGGAAGAGGTGGAGCATGAGGTCCTTTCAGCCATCTCTGCAGCTTTTGATTTGTGCATGTGCGTATAAACACGCTTGAGTGTATGCGTGCGGAACAGTTAGAGAACTCCTCCGGGACTTCGGGCCCAGGAGGGTGGACCTGTGACCCTGCATTTCAGCCACTGCCAAAAGATCGACGGTCCTAACCGCGTCCTCGTATGCAAGGACGCCACGTACCTCAGGTGAAGCAGGACTTTCAGTCCGCATTCAAAAGATGACCCTGTGTTTCTTACTTGTCCACCCCAAGGCTGGGCACGAACAGTTACACATTCGTCGGAAAAAACGACGGCGTTTAAATCTCTCTAGCCCTAAAGGGGCAGCTTGGATATGGGACTTCTCACGTGTACAGTAATTTCCTGTACAGAATTACACATACAAAAACCGCAATTGCCTTCGGGATTAATACAGTGTTCTCTTAATCTATGAACGCAAATGGTGAGGTGAATGTAGAAATGTTAATAATTCAGTATACTACTTTTTAAAAACTCAATTGCTAAAAACACAGTGTAGCTTCTTAGCAGAGAAGTGTTAAGTTCAGTAAAGCACCTTAACAGTGAAGTGTTAAGAAGTACAATACAGATTCTTAACAGGAAAGCGTGTTAAAGACAGACAGGCGAAACATCAAAAAACTACTTACTGGTATTCCACCACTTATTCCAACTCTCGAACACCACAAGCAAGAAGACTTTTATCTTTAGTAATCACTTCCTGCCATCCTGGAAACGACCTCAGCTATCAGCCTAGGCGCCTTCTCATCTCGATTTCCATCTCATAAATATTCATAGTATTGCGCAGATGGATTTGTCATACTTTCAGGGCTTGGAGGTGAAAACAAAAGAGCGCCACACACTCACCCGCATGAGTGTGAGTGACCTCATGCTAAGGTTTTCACATAATCACATCAAGGCAGGCACGGTTTCTGCGGGACAACACCAAAGAGTCCAGAAACACAGGGTCACTGGAAAACCTCCCTAACAAAAACGGATAAAGTACTAGAATCTAGTACTAATGGGGGTCTGTGCAGTTGAAAAGAACACATCGGGGAGGTGTGTGCAACCCCTTACAGATTACTTCCATCGTTTAAAAATACGTTTCAGTTTCATCGATAGCGACTCTTTTTTGGGGACGGGGGGTTAACATCTCTATAGCAGGTTCTTACAGGGGTTACTGGGCAAAACAGGAACTGATAGTGGTGGATGAAGAGGATTAGGCAGAAGACGGGGTGAAGGATGTCAGGTTCTCCGAGTGGGAGGGAGAAGCGGGCGCAGAAGCCACGGAACCAGCCGAACCTGCTCCAGGCTGGCAGAACTCCTTAATGGTAACAGTGAGATGGTTGGTGGCTACGTCCGTGACAACCACGTTGGCACAGCTGGGTGCCCGTTCGGGGCGCCAGTCAGGGTCGCCGCGTTCCGGGGCACTCTTCTCGGCCAAAGGGCGGGAGCCGTCGCCCTGCCGGGCAGACTTGGAGACGGATGCCCGAGTCCGTCGCCGCGGTTTCCACTTCCCGTCCTTGGGCGCAGGGGGTACATTCCGAGCCCTCTCATCATCGTCCTCTGGTGACGACGATGAAGGAGAGGAAGAGGATAGGGATGGGGAGGAGGGGAGGAAAGGCACAGGGTCAGACACAGACCCAGGCTGGGCGCTACTGGGACAATTCTGAGGGTCATCAGTGGCTCGGGACGGGGTTTCTGGGCTCAGTACTGGAGGGGAGGATGGGGCAGAGTCTGGCGGGGCCTTCGGGGGAGTGGCCTGGATTTGGGGCAGAGATGGGGCGTCACTTTCAGACCCACTGGAGCTGGAGGGCGAAGGGGGCGACTGGAACTGCTCTGCTGAAGAATGGCCTGGGCCACAGTTTCTGCCCGCACCTTTGCTCCCAGTGGTGGGTCCTGCGCTTCTGCTAGTCTTGACTGAAACCATGGGGCAGGGCTGGAGCCCGAATGGCTGACCGTACATTGGGAAGCCGGGCATCTTCATGGGAGGCTGGAAAGGCCTGTAGGGCAGTTCGCCCTGCCTCTTTCCAATGATGCGGTTCCGGGACGGGATCTGCGCTCGCCCTTGGTGTGACTGTGCCGGCCTCCTGTGGGTTGCTCCGCCCCCTCCGCTGCCATATTTGTCGATTACCTTTAAGTTGAGGATGATGCGACCCCGCTTCACCTCTCGCGGCTTGACCCTGCGGTTCAGGATGCGCACAGTCTCAGAGAACGGCGAGATGGGGGGGCGGGAGGCAAAGGAGGAGCCGTCTGGGTTGGCCAAGAGGTCGGGTCGGGGCAAAGGTCGCCGGGACATGCGATGGCAGCGATGGATGTCTTTCTTCAGCTTATGGGAGGCAGCCAGGGAGTGCAACCTGGGCGTCGGTGCCAGGGAGGATGAAGACGAGGATGATGGAGGGTTGGCAGGGGCTATAGATGAGGAGGAAGAGCGAGGAGGGGCCTGACGAGTGGTGGACCCTCGTGATGACGGCTCACCTGCTTGAGCTCTTGCCTGGGGGAGGGGCAAATATTAAAACAAACATCAATCATGACGCAAAACGAATTATGGTGTATACAGTAACATCAAAAAGTGTACTGCATTTTATAATTTCTACACACACACACATCTGTAAACACACTTTAACTGTTAGAACTGGCTATAATGGCATTTCTTCCTTCATGAACTTGATAGCTGCAGAAATGCCTTACAGGGGCCTTCTGTGGTTCGTGTACACCGTGAGGTTACAGATGAGCAGATAAGCCTTGAATACAATGTCATGGAACACACGCTAGGAAACTCACAGTGATTCCCTGAAACTGTCTGTCTAGATATCAGCAGAGAGAGGGCAAGTAAACTAACACCAGCCCTGGCTGAGAAAGAGGAAAATGCGTGTAAAAGTAAACGTTCCCATTCAAGAAGAAAACCAGTGAAGGTGGGATGAAGAGAAACTCAAACCTTGAGGACAAAGGTTTTTGGTTTAGGTCCCCGCTTCTTTGGGCCATACAGCTCTTGCTCTCGCTCCCTGTGAGGATGGAAAAAAGCAGTGTGTCACCGTGGAGACATGCCCGTGTGAAAGACCTGACACTCAAAAGTGAACACCGCCGGGCTTGGAAAGAACAGCGGGCCGTCCAGGGGACCTTGTCATTGGTCCAGAAATGAGAGAGAAACCGACACAAGCCCAGTTCCCTGCCCTGCCTTTGAAGTGTGCACTACTTTGATGTGTGCACTACTGTCCTGTAAACAGGGCCATTTAGAGGCAGTGTGCTTTGAAGCGGCATATCCACAGGACATGTTAAAAGAACACTCCAAAGAGACATGCTAAGTTGGGGGTTTGTACTAAGGCAGGGTTCATCCTGTACTCTTTCACTGAATGGGTGAAAGACATAAGGTACAAACCCACTTATATATATATATATATATATATATATATATATATATATATATTAAAAAAACTAACTGTAATACAAGCCTTTTTAAAAAAACTATAATCCTTGCAAGATTTCACTTATTGCTCAGAAACGTGTCACACCTGCCTTTCCCAAGCATCAATGCCACTTAAAGCCACACAAGAAACCTATGCCCATATGAGGTTTTTGAATGTGCAAAACCACTGAATTTGAAGGTGATGGTTATAAGCATGCAATGATGGTTATAAGCATGCAAGGTATGTGATAGATTATCGTAAACTTTATTTTTAAAAGTGGCAGCTGCAGCACATGAGATGCCGGACTGGTGTTTAATCCTTTGGATAATGTCTGTAGGTCATAGTTAGATTATATTACTTGCTTGCTAATTATCTTAAATAGAGCTGATTGACAACAAAGAGCCGCGTATCCAGTCATCAAAAAACCCAGCATGAATCCACAGGGGAAAAAAGGTAGTGTGCTTTGCGTTTTACATCCCTTAAAAAAGTGTGGTATGAACCCCAAAACTGTTAGCAACGCAGGTGCACCAGAAGTGCCCAGCTGTTTCCAGCTAACTCCTCTAATGAAATTTGAAAAACTAAATCATCAAAAAAAAGGTAAAGCTACAACAAAGGAAATACACACTGAGTGCAACAGGGATGGAAGCCAGGGCTGCAGACTATAAGTTTTTAAACAAACAAACATCAAGAGAAGGACTGCTGCCTGGGATCAGTTTTCTTTCCTGTTCCACTGAGTGCAATTCTGTTCTACAGGGTAGGTGTTCCCACACAAGCTGTAGTATTTTTAAAACACTTAAAAGCACACTGCCAGTGAGAACCTACTTTCTTTCGAACGCCGTGATGAGCCGATCGTCCAGAATGTTCTCCTCTGGCTCCCACGTGCTGTGCCTGTGACACATTAAAGGCACTGTATTAAGGGACAATAGTGTCTATCCCAACCATACTCAAAAAAGGACAGGTTCTAAGTCCGCATTGTGGATTTTTGAGTATACTCAACTTTATTACATACTCAAAAACTAAATTACACTATATTACATACTCAAAAACTTGTTAGTATTAGTAATTAGTATACACCCATAGTCATTGCAATATAAATATAACCTCCTATAAATAAAGGCCTACTTGTACAAAGTTTTAACTTATTTTACTGAACACTGAGTATCTTGGCTCCTGTTCCAAGGCACTTATTTTTAATGGTGCAATTGCTCATTAAATAATATAATCACAAAAATGATACAGCATGACGTTTCCTTCCATACAGATGGTTTCTTTCCGTGCAATGGCAGGAAGGCCCAATAAGACAGTGGGTGTTTAGAAGAGTCCACGACCGTGATCTTTAAAACGTTCCATCATTTTTGAAGGGAAAAGGGCGGACTTTGAAAAGCTAAGTACAGACACTGTAACGAAAAGCACTGAAGCCCGTGTCAGCACCTTTTCCCCGAAGCGTTAATAGACCTCATACTTACTTCAGTGCCCATCCTTTCCATTTAACCAGATACTCAATACGACCCTAGAAAATAGAAAACAGCGAGTTAACGATAGTTGTGTAACAACTACTGAATAACTTTTTTTGTGCCGCTAGGATCGTTTTAATGGACAACGCAACTGTCCATAATAAATCATGTTAAAGCAGTGGGACTGTCTTACGGCGTTGTGACCTACTCATCAACATCTTATTCATATTTGTTGTCGTTTTTTTCCTTACACCACACACCACCATGTACTATTTCCCAGTAATCTACAGGACACAAATGCCCAAATATTACTAGATTATGGCTGGTGGGGGTACCACGCAAAGATCCGAGCTAGCCAACACACACTGATTTTGATATGGATGCACGCCAAACACTCTGTTCCTTTTAGCCCGTGTTTGCTTTAGTGCTGCAATAAATCATGTGCAAATCTAACCTAGGTCAGCTCGGCAACGAAGGACATCGACACCGACACCTTTTAAACGACTACGCGAGGCCTGCTCATATTCCCAGTTTACGACAGAAGTGTTTGCACTGGGCGGCTAAGAATCGCGGCGGGTACATATCTGCACGCAAGGCCTGGTCATCACGGGCTCCTCTCCGCCTCGGAACTCGCCACCGACGCTCGACCGAGGCGACCCTTACTCTAGCCGGGCAGTGCAGCGGCAAATTCTGGCTCCTCACTTTTCGGACGCGTCGCTTTAGGATGGCTTCCGCGGCGAAAACCCGGTCTCCTATCGCCGACAGCTCCATGATTTTCCTCGGCACTCGGCAGATAATTCTCCCCCGCGTCGCCCGCGTCGCAAATCTCTGACAGCAACAAACCCCGGCCTGGAGAACGTCCGTCACGTGGTTCGGGTCAACCCCTCGGTAGTCTTGGCAACGTCACGTCTTTCGGGTCAACTTCTCGGTTGTCTTAGCAACGTCACGTGTTTCGGGTCAACCCCTCGGTTGTCTTAGCAACGGTGGAAGGCCCGAGATAAGATGCTAATAAGCTTCCCACGAGTTACCAGAGAGGAGGGATATTATTTTAGGTCTTTTAGTTAGTTAATTTCGAAAAGGATCTAGACATAATTAATATACGTGCTGAACTTAAATACAGAAAACCAAAACCATCTATGTAGCATAACATTTGCTGTATTTTGTACAGGCTATCTTAAAGTTTAGAATTTCATTTTGGTGCTAAATCTAGATAGACGGCTAGATAAAACTAGGTAACCTAGGTGTCTAATGACGCTTCTCTTGATCCCTCCGTCTACACGAAAGCGCCGCTGATTGGTGGAATCGTTTAGCGAAAGGCTCAGTTCTCGTCAGTTCATTGGTGGAATTGTTCGGCCAACGATCGGTTCCCGTCCGCTCATTGGCTGTGCAAACGCGTTACGCGAGACCCGTTGAAGCGCATGGTTAGTGAGGTAAGTGAGGTCCCGATGGTCGGGGTTGTTTATCAGATAATCCGGAGCGGAATGCAGATGCTGCGAATCAGTTAAGCTCAAGGTAAAACGCTTAAGGAGGATAATAAAACGACTTACGCTTGGTGTGTTTACGGCTTTACGAGAGCGAATAATAGCAAGGGAAAGCGTTGGGAGGGTGACCGCGGAGACGAATAACTGCGTCCTGCTCTCCAGCTGTCATTCTTTCAATCTCAGAGTTTAGAGTTATAACGCTAGTTATGTTTGAACTAACTGAGAGTCGCAGAACTGTTATTTACAGCTGTGTTGAGCTGCCCAGGTGTGCATTATATCGAGCTTTACATTGCAGGAAATTAATTTTAGTTCGTTTTTGGGCAGTACATCAACGCTGCGCTACATAGGCTAACTAGTTAGCTAGCTTGCTAACAGTTTCGATTTCCAGTTTGTCTTGAGATGTTTCTTTAAAGGCAACACCTAATGTTGCCATGAGAATGAGCTGTTATAGTTACAGTGCGAAGTTTTAGTAGACCTAGTGGCTCATAGCTGTGGTTTGTTCTGCATGTATCTCCTTGTAGTTCTCTTCTTAGCAAAGGTTATAATCTTTCAGCTATTCTTGGCAATGTGCAACGGATGTTTGCAAAACTAGAGTTGACCTTGTACAATGAATATGGACAAAAATCCTAAATTTACTGACTTTTCAACACCCAAATCTACTACTGAAGAAGTCTCAACCTGTGTTTGTGTCTAGATCAATACACGAACACTTACTATAGCTGCATAGTAATTGTGTGTGTGTGCAGGCTAATCAGGCCATCTCCTTCACCCTGCTCTGCTCTTTCCTGTCTCCTCACTCCAGATCAGAATGCAGTTCCTTGGCCGTATTTTGGACACCGTGAGCTCCGTATCCAGCCTGTTCAGTAACCCGTACCGCGTGCGGGAAGTCCCTCTATCGGAGTATGGCAGCTGGGTGAGGCTGAAACAGGAGGGACAGATGATGCTGTACAGGAACTTATCTAACCACTTGTGGGACTGTGTGCTCCTGTTACCTGACAGCCTGTCCATGGGGCTGAGGTGAGCGTCTGTCAGCCATGCGCAACAAGCTTTTGATCAGTAGCAAGATAGAGGTCCATATTTTTCTTGAGAACACGGTGTTGCCTTCTTGGTGTTAAATGTTTCATTTAAGTAATGTTTTTACCTGTTCTGAGGAAGAATGAACATTTTCTTTTGCTGTTTGTTTTGTTTTTCTTTTTACTTACGGGTCTTTTCAGCATCACATATTGGGTGGCTGGGTGATATGGTGTGTCTGGCGCATACACATACACATGCCTAACCCTTGAAGCTGTGTGCACCCACACGGCGTAAACATTTAGTTTCACTTGCATTTCACTTCTCCAGGGTCAGAGTTTAGTTTTTGTTTTTATGGAAGACCCTGTTCTTTTGTACTTTTAAGCCGTTGCATGCATTTCTGATCTGGGACCCTTTTTTGTGTGTGTCATGTCCACAGTTTCAGTCATACCTACCCATTTATTTTTGTTATTTGTTGTAAAGACTTGGACAGTGGACACATGTGAACCAGCTCATTCCTGACCGTGGGCCACCACTCAGATTTCGTGATGCCCGATCAGTCTCAGTTGGGAAATCTCCAGACTGCTCCTCCACATATCGGTGATCTTTCTGGCTCCCATGGCTGTTGGCCTGGAGTTCTGCTGCGTGTCACACTGCTTCCACAAAAGCTCCCTGTCCCCTCGGCGTTGGAGCTGTGTGGAGCTCCTTGTTGAAACTGTTTGTGGGAGTCTCCATGTCAAGCCAGTTATTCGCTCTGAGGCGTTCTGTGTTGAAGTGCTAAAATACCTACAAATTTTCAGATCACGTACATCCACCCAGAATGCAGCTTACTGTCTGATTCTGGCTGTGACACAGAGTGCCATTGTGCTGAGCCAACTTGGAAAAGTAAGGGTATCTGCGAATAGTTTAGGCAGATAAAGTTTAAATACGTTAAATAAGTGTTTGTTAGTTCTGGGTTTGGTTACTCATTACATCACATTTGAGCCCACACTATTTAGTGACATGCTTTTTTCCCGAAGTGTCTTGTGGCGGATGAGAGCTGACCTTAGAGTCAGATTAGTTATGATACCTTTGTGATTCTCATTGCTCATGTCATCCCTTTTTCATTTTCTTTTCTCCTCCACTTCCTGACTTCTCACAGGTTGTTCCAAGTGGCAGCAGAGGCAGATGCCATGAACTGGTTTCCTCAGTATGCCCTTAAACTCCGCCCATTTTATGAGACACTCCGCCCACCACTTAAACCAGAGACACTTCAGCCAATCGCAGATTGTCTGCGGAACCACCCGGACTGGAGCTCAGCCCACATCTCTGTGGACACTGGTCTGCGGGAGTGCCTGAAGCACAATTATATCTTGGGGTGAGCTTTAAAAGAACAGAATTCCAAGATTAAATTGACAAAGAGAATACTAGACCATGAGTTCCATTGTTAAATTAAAAAAGAACACAAACACTGGTTTGACCTGTTTACGTTTAAGATGGCCAATCTGGATGAGGCATTTTCACTGAATGACTGAATGACTGACTCTCACTATTACAATGTGCATATGTGGTGAGTTTGGCTAGCTACATTTCAATCTTTAGTTAGCTAGCTAGCTAGCCATCAATCATGGAGTAATACAGGGGCCACAAATGTATCTGCCACATTTATTCACAAACTGTTATACTACTATATCATATTTGGGTATACATAGTTAAAGTTGTTAGTTAAAGTTGTGTTGTTTCGTGTGTGTGTGTGTGTGTGTGTGTGTGTGTGTGTGTGTCCTTGCCTGAAACAGTATTGTAATAACTTGAGATAAATAAAGCGTTGGCGGGTTTGCAGGTGTTTGCATGATGACGACACTGATGACACCATCATCACCTGCACGTCTCACAGATGCTACAGACAAGGGAGACTTTTAGTAACGAGAATGACAGACTCTTTCAACAGAGCTGTTTAAACAGCTCAAAAGCAAAGCGTACTTAGAAAAGGAGAATACAAGCATTGGCGTTAACAGGCAGCTCCAGTCCTTTAGAGACTTTTTAGAAGACCGAGTACTTTAATGTATTTTGTGTAAAAGGGCAGTTAGGTCTAGTTCAGTGAGTTAGGCTGAATTAAGCCTCAATTGACTTTGTACAGTTTTTTTTGGTTGAATCTTTGTTTGTTTTTCACATTTGCTGCTTTTACTCACCTATAGGAATTCAGAACACTCGGGTTTTCAATAAAAACGTCTTGCTTGGATCTTGAGTTGTGGCTACACTCTCCTCCCCTTAGCCAATTCGATCACACATTCTCGCCATTACATTTTAGCCTGCAAGGTAGCTATCTAGTCACTTCAGTGTGTCTAACATGAGCGAGAGCAAAAACATTTGGTGACATTCATGTGTTACCTGACATTTTCAGCCACTGACTGACTGATTGGTCCTGTTTGTCAATGTCGGACTGTTGCCTCTTGCGCAAAATGGCTTTGGACAGTGGTTCAGTAAAGCTAGACCTGCCTTCTTTTAATACATCTGAAATTTATAAAATATGAAATGTAGTTAGAATTAACTAAATCCAGTTAGAATTACAAACTAAGGCTACTATTGCGGCTACTACTGCAGTTTTTAACTGCCACCACAACTATCATGGTTTGAATCAATTATTTTAACACTTTTTATATATTTGAGTTTGCATAGAAAGGGTCTAAACAGAATCGCCATACTTGTTTCCTAACTGTGGTGTCACTGTTGCCCCCTGGCTGCAGACAGATAAACGCGCGGGACTTGCAGGGCCAGACGCCGCTGCACCTGGCTTGCGAGCACGGCGACGTCGGCTGCGTTCGCGAGCTGCTGGAGGAGTGCCAGGCTCGCACCGACATCAAGGACAGGAATGGGGATACGCCCATGCACTGCGCCGCAAAGCAGGACTCCGCCGCCGTCGTGGAGGTGGGTGTGGCATCTCAGCGCTTGATGTGGGGACTAGATCAGTTTGAAGGTTTTATGTTTAACGAGGGACGTGAAAAATATACAACAAAAGTCAGATTTAGTATTTTTGTTTGTAATGCAAACCCAGGATTTCCCATTGAACCTTCATGTGACTCTTTATTCGCTGCACTGCAGAAACAGATAAAAGGAACACTTTACCCTAAAACTGCTAATATTGCGGGAAATTCAGCCGGTAATCACTTGTTGGCAGTAAGAGAAGGCCGGTAATCACTAGTTGGCAGTTTCTTAGCAATTCTAGCTAGTGATATGCCAGTTGAACCATACTAAATGTTCTACATTAGCTTCTGGGAGAGGTTTTTAATTAAAGGCGTCTCAGGTTGTGTTTTTGTGTTACAGGTGCTGTGCTCTCAGCGGTGCATGGGGATCAACGAGCTCAACGTCGCCGGGGAAACGCCGCTGCATGTGGCTTGCCGACTGGGAAAGGCGGAATCGACCCTGGCGCTGATCAGGGGCGGTGCCAGCTGCGACGTAGTCGGGGGGCGTGGCTACCCAATCCACACAGCTATGAAGTACAGCCAGAGGAGGTGAGTGAAGAAGCCATGTCCAACCCATGTTAACACATTAAACACACTGGAACTCCTTGCACAGCACTCAGTACATCCTGAAAAATTGTTTCAGTTGTTGGAAGTTAAATACAGTCTAACAATCTAATGAACAAGATTTTAAACCAGGAGAACCCAACTTTAGACAGTAACTGTAGGTGAGTGTCCATTAACTAAGTGTAGTAAGTAGCATGACCTGGTTAGCTGGGTATCTTGCTAATCAGAAAACACCTTTATCCATCCATACTGCTGTGAGTTTTTCAGTGCAGTGTCTTCTGCCATGACATGCTGGTGGGATATTATTGCTGTAGTACCTTGAAGCCATCAATAACTATTATGGACTATTATGAAGTATTAACTATTGTTAGCATCTGTTGTGTCAGTGTTTAAAATTCTCTCTCTCTCTCTCTCTCTCTCTCTCTCTCTCTCTAGCTGTGCTGAGGCAATTCTGGCTGCTAACCCAGGGCAGCTGCAAGCAGAGGACCTTGTGTATGGGGGAACTCCTCTTCACTGGGTCAAGACTGATGAGGTCAGCATCCTTCAGACTTTTTACGCACACAGTATCCAGCATCCATGCCCACCTTAAGAACAAACCTCCCTGGTTGTGTCTCATAGTTACAGTTACACAACCTTTTTAGAATTCGCTCAAAATATTTAATATGACGTTATCGCTAGTCTAGTAGGTATTAGTCCCAGCTGTGTTGGCACACAAGGGGAGTTTACGCTGGATGTGATTCAGATTATTTAAAGATGTGCTACGTAAAATTTGTTCAAATTAAGAGAAGATTAATTACTGAATTAAGAGGGAAAAAAATCCGCTAAAATCTAATGTCCTGCTGCTGCGAGTCGCCCTGTAAAGCATCAAAGTATTACAGTAGTATTATCTTATTACTTTGCTTGACCATCCAGCTAAGATATTATTCGCAGAAAATGTGTGCTAGGTTCTGTTTGTCCTTTAACAATGCTATAGATAATTTGCATTTTCATCACAAAGTAGCAACGTTTTCCTCTCATTGTCAAGGTTATGTCTGGAGCCTGAAATAAATTGTTAGTTTGCTAAATTAATTGAACTGATGCTCCTCTGGTTTGCACTGGACTACTGGCTCATGTAAGGTGTTAGCCTATGTCACCTCACTTTTGACAGAAGTTTAGACAACTAACAGCAGGCGGTTATTTGAGCATAAACACATGCATTAAGCGTAACTGATAAACCTGTGAACTTTCATTGCATTTGCATTATTGATCAGAAAAATGGCAATTTTGCTATTTTCCCTGAATTGCTCAGCCCTGCGAGCCCATGTTCACGGTTCACCTGCTGTGGTGAAGTAAGCCTGTGTACAAACACTTCATTACTGTCCATAGATGGCCCGTCTTCTGCTGGACCGCGACTGCTACGTGAACTACCTGAGCAAGACCGGCGAGAGCCCATTGCACATCCTCACCAAGAGGGGGCGTTTCGAGGCTGCCATGACGCTGCTGACCCACGGCGCCGATCCCAACATCAAGGGCGAGGGCGGCAACACAGCCCTGCACCTGGCCATGAAGGTATGTCGCAGGACACGCGCGAAAGAGCTGCAGCCGATCACTCCCTCGGATGGACGTAGTCGCTTCAGCCAGCAGACCGGGCAAACACGACGGGCACCAATGATACTGAAACAAGCCACCAGTAAAAGTGCTCGTTTTTCATCTTAATGTCATCAAAATCATTTCGTGTTTGCTAAACCAATGAAAGTGTTGGATAACGAGTGAATCTGGTTCTTATTTGAAGAACTGATGGAGGTCTTGGACGGTTGGTCGCGGTGGTGGGGCTGGTATGACCTCAGTTTGTTTGTGCAGCTGGACCACATGGGCCTGATAAAAGTCCTGATGGTGTTCGGAGCGGACGTGGAGGTCCACAACGATCTGGGAGAGACCCCGGGGCTAATCGCCGCACGCACCAGCAAGGGTGAGCGGGGCAGGGGCACACAAGACAGCAGGGTGGGGGTGTTTATATGAAGGGGGGGAGGAGTGTAGAGGTGTGTGGGGCATTGGAGGGAGGGGAGGAGAGACAAAGGAGAGCTATACAGATGTGTGGAAAGTTAATAAACAAAAAACAGGCAAGTTCTTAACCGGAGCTACAAAGACTCTTAGCAGGTAACTAGTTTCACATTTTATTAATACTAATTAGTAATAGTTCAAGAAACTGAAGTTGTCTTCCTCTCAAATCATGTAAAAAAATCTTTTTTATATTGGTCTTCACTTAAGTTAGTCTGGTTTGTTGCATTGGTTTTCATGTTAGTCACTGTAAATGTAACTCTTGGAAACCCTGTCTTCAGTTTTTACAGGCATGTCTTTTGCACTTGCATATATGTATATATTTGTATGTATGCATGCATATATATGCAAATATATATATATGTATGTATATCTATGCGTATGTATGCATAGATATGTTTATTGTAATCGCTAAAGATGTTTTCCTCCCAAATCATAAACTAAACCACATTAATTTTAACGTGCTCTCCACACTTCATTTTAGTCTGGTTTGTTGCTTTGTTTTTACTGTTAAATAGACACTGTAAAGGTAACTCTGTCTTCAGTTTTTACAGGCATGTCGTTTGCACTTACATATATGTTTATGCTTGTACGTATGTTATGCATGCATGCATGAAAATAAATAAATATATACACACACACACACATATATATATATATATATATATATATATATATATATATATATATATATATATATATATATATATATATATATATATATATGTATGTATATATGTATATATATGTATGTATGTATATATATATATATGTATATATATGTATATATGTATATATATGTATGTATGTATATATATATATATGTATGTATATATGTATATATAGATATATATATATATATATATATGTATGTATGTATATATATATATGTATGTATATATGTATATATATATATATATATATATGTATGTATGTATATATATATATGTATATATATATGTATGTATATATGTATATATAGATATATATATATATATATATATATATATATATGTATATATATATGTATGTATATATGTATATATATATATATATATATATATATATATATATATATATAGATATATATATATATATATATATATATATATATTAGTGTGTGTGTATATGCATGCACATATATATGTGTGCGTGCATGCATATACGTATACATATATGTGTGTTTGTGTGCATGTTTTGAACTTTTAATCCATTGCTTGCCTTTAAGGCCCCAACCGTAAAGTGCTGCTAAAGATGCTCTGTAGTGTAGGGGTGGAGCGATGTCACCCACCTTCCCCTGACATCCTGCTAGCCAGCACTAGGAGAGCTCCAGCTCCTGTTCTAGGTAATGCCACGCCCCTCAGCGCCTCCCTCCCTCTGGAGCCTTTCTGCTCTCTGCCTTCTCTCATGCAGCCTTTGCCCACCATTTTAGGACTTTTATTTTGGCAGATCTCCATGCAGAGCAGTATATGTTGCCAAACACTCCCTTTAATTACTTGTTAATTGATGAAGAATGAAATAAACTTTGATTTTTAGTGGCTTCAAGGTTGGGAAACGTCTTCTTTCGATTCTTGTTCTCTGCTTCTTGGCTCCAGGATTGGAGCAGTCTTGCACCAGTTTGGCATGGCGTGCTTTTCCCTGTTGTATGTCTTATTTCCCAGATAAGCTCACGAACGCTCAGTTATCTTAACTCCTTCCTCACACACACTAGGTGGAACGTTTTTGTTTTTTTTTCTGTTCTGTTTAGAACAGAGTAATGCTGGCACTGATTGGTTGACTGCCCTGAGCTGTTTGTGGTTTTGCTGGCAGGGTTCGACGACCTCATCCATGCTGCAACTGCCATTTCCGCCATTACCAGAGGTCTCGTGGAAGTGGACAGCCATAAAACCGGAACCATGAAGTGTGTTTACCTCACAGGAACATTCCAGGACTAGAAAGAAATAGCACAGATCTCAGATGGTGCCCAGCATGATGTACCTAACTTAGTAATATATAAATGCATGTAAATGAATACTGTACAACATGGCATGTTAATTACGAAACATGCAGCTTAATAATTATAATTACTTCTAACAAGGCAAAGGACATGAAATATCCTTTTGTGTTAAGTGTCCTCTCGTCTTCTGTCCTCTCGTCTGTCCCTGCTGGTCTCTCGCTGTGTGTAGAAGGGACAGGCTGCTGTGTCTGGACGGGGGAGGCATTAAGGGACTGGTGTTGATACAGGTGCTGATTGCACTAGAGAAGGAGGCCGGTCGGCCCATCAGGGAGCTGTTCGACTGGGTGGCCGGAACCAGCACCGGTGGCATTCTGGCTCTGGCTATAGTCCACGGTGCGTGCGTGTGCGCGTGCATGCACGTGTGTGTGTGCGTGTGCGTGCACGTGTGTGTAGTGGGGGGGGGGGTGTAAGAAGATATGTTTTTTTGGAACCATGTTAAGAAATGTGCATTTGTTCTGGTCTGTTGTGTATGTATACATGTGTGTGGAGGGTGTATGGTATTTTACTTTGAAAATCCCTGAAAGTGTAGATGCTGTTGAATAGGAAATTTAACCTGTGTGTAATGTATTGATTTGACTTCTGACAAATGTAGAATCTTGACTGGATTATTAAAAGCAAGGACATTTTATTATAATTCATTACTGAAATTCTTAATTACATTGAAATTGTGTGTGTGTGTGTGTGTGTGTGTGTGTGTGTGTGTGTGTGTGTGTGTGTGTGTGTGTGTGTGTGTGTGTGTGTGTGTGTGTGTGTGTAGGTAAATCGATGGAGTACCTACGGTGTCTCTACTTCAGGATGAAGGAGAAGGTGTTTAAAGGGTCACGACCTTACGAGTCTGCCCCTCTGGAAGAGTTCCTCAAGCAGGAGTTTGGAGAGGACACCAAGATGACTGACATCAAGCACCCCAAGTGCATACCTGTTTCTTTCTGTGTGTGTGTGTGTGTGTGTGTGTGTGTGTGTGTGTGTGTGTGTGTGTGTGTGTGTGTCCGTCCCTCACCCTCCTCTCTCTCTTCCAGGGTGATGGTAACTAGTGTTCTAGCAGACAGGCACCCAGGTGAGCTACATCTCTTCCGGAACTACGACCCTCCCAGCCTGCCCCGAGACCCGCCGTATGCTTCAACTGCCACCTTCAAACCCCTCACCATACCACAGGGTAACACGCACACATACATACAGATACACATATCCATATCTACAGACACCCAAATGTACACACAAAGTTGCAGACACACATACATGCACGAACACACACGCAGCTATAGACAGACACACACCCCTGCAGACACACACACATATTCTGACCACAAAGCCTCCACACACATTAACTCTGGAAGTGCTACTAGTATCATTCTTGTTTCTCCAAAAGCCCAAACTATATGTATATATGTGTGCATGCGTACACGTGTGTGCGAGAACGCACTCGCATGTGTGCATCTGTGTGTGTGTGTGTGTGTGTGTGTGTGTGTGTGTGTGTAGCTTCAGTGGCTCTCCTACTTTTTCAGGCTGGGAGGATGAGGATGTGTTGATAGTGGGATACACTCAGGAACCTCTCAAAAAGCATAGGAAGGTGACAGATGAAGGTGTGTGTGTGTGTGTGTGTGTGTGTGTGTGTGTGTGTGTGTGTGTGAGAGAGAGAGAGAGAGGGTCACAGTGAGGCACTGAATGTGTTCGGCTACGCTACACCTAGGATGTTCATCAGGTTTTTTTTTTTGTTTTTATTTTAGTTCTTTCTTCACTACGTTTTTTTAATACATTTTTTTGTCCTTGTAGCATCTCTGGCTCAGTGCCAGGAGTCAGCACTTTTATCCAGCCAACGCATTTCATTTTCCCTTTTATTTCTCTCTTAGAGCAGGCAGTGTGGCGGGCCGCCCGCTCCAGTGGCGCCGCCCCCACCTACTTCCGACCAATGGGACGGTTCCTGGACGGAGGTCTGCTGGCCAATAACCCTACCCTAGACGCCATGACGGAGATCCACCAGTATAACAAAGCGCTGAAGGTTCAGGTGTGTGGGACACGTTAGGCCGCTTACGGGCTGCACTGTTCACACCGCGTCTTTTAGTCTTTTAGCTGTCCACACCCATACTGAATACTGGAATCCCGAAAATTGCAGACTGTCCCTTTAGCTCCTTTGAACATCAGCAAAGTTTGTAAAATTCAGACTTTGTCCTGTTTTGTTTTCTTTTAAATACCTTTTACCAGATCTGTCTGGCTCAATTGCAGAGCCTTACCCCTGTTACGACCCTGTCTAGGTTGGGAGGCCGTAACTTAGGGCTTGAGTGTTATAGCAGTAGAAATGAGTGATGGAATGAAGAACCAAACAAGAAAGCTTACAGCAAAGATCAAGTGTAGTTACAAGTTTTGGTGTTCAAAGATAAGAAACTGGTGCAACTGCGTCAGGAGTGACTAAGACCAACACAACGAACAAAAACCACACTAAAAACAAAAAGATGACGGACTAAACTAACACAGACAATGACTACACTGACTACACTGTTGGAAACAAAGATAAACCCACACCCAAACGAAACCAGGACAATACATATACAAGATAAAAGAAGATATATCATCTAGCAATCAAACAAACAAGGGGCAAAACAAACCATAAATCAAGGGGCAAATCCACACACATACGCACAAAGTCTAGCAAGCACAAGCTCAAAACGTAGCAACAAGTCAAAACCAACAACAGCAAACTCTTCTCCAGCGAGGCCTCAGCCGAGCCCTTTGGCTCTTCCTCTTCCTCTTTATATTGTCCTCTGCTCAGCAGAAAACCTGGTGTGGATCGGGATGGGGGCTACCGGCGAGTCAGAGGCAAAACCTGAATGCAGACATAACACCCCTGTACACACACACACCAGGGCTGGCGCTGTGAAGGTCAGGGTGGGCCGTTTTCACTGCTCAGCCCAAGAGCCCCTGCCCTAACGGTGGGATAGGCTGTCTGTCTTTAAAGACGCTTCACCGTCTGAGGGGTTCTCACAGAGCTAGACCTCCATTCAGACAGGCCATGCCTGCTATAGGGAGTGGATTGAGCTGGATCTGAGGGACCTGGGCATGTGTAGAATGAGCTGGTGCTGACGGACCTGGCCCTCTGTCCAGACAGGGACAAGAGAGCCCTGCTGGGATCAGATTTGAGGGTTTCCAGGAGCTGTAAGGATGTAAATTCTCGCTCTATCTGTCTTTCAGTTACTGTTCAAACTTCAAGATTTACTTTTTTGGATATTTAGAGAGGCAACGCTGGATTCAAGCATTCGTGTCAGGTCAGGGTGTGTCACTGAACAGATACATTTGCTTAATTTGTGTGTGTGTGTGTGTGTGTGTGTGTGTGTGTGTGTGGGTTTCAGGGGCGGGACGATGAGGTAAACGGGCTGGGCATGGTCGTGTCGTTGGGTACAGGGAAGCCGCCGCAGGTTGTGGTGAACTCGGTGGACGTGTTCCGACCCTCCAACCCCTTGGAGCTGGCCAAGAGCTTTGTGGGAGTCAAAGAGCTGGGCAAGATGCTAGTGGACTGTGTACGTACACACGCAAACACACACACGCAAACACACACACACACACACACACATATTTGTTTTTACATCTTGTCAAGACTTGATATCATGTATTTGTCACACATATTCTATCTCTCTATATATATGATGAAATAATTTTCTAACCTTTGTCATCAAAAAATAGTTTTGCTCTGTTACTTTCAAAAGATGAAACTTTTATTTTTAAAAAAAGGTCTTTGTGTTGTCAAGACCATCACACGTGGGTGTGCCTGGGTGTACCTGGGTCTGGACACCTAGTCCATGGCGGAGGGTCTTCCCTGTAGTTGCATGCACTGGCTAAGAAGAGCAGGTGTTTTCCCGGAGCACTGTCGTGCTGTCTAGAGGCTTCATTCAGAACTGTGGGAGTTTTCTTTGGACACTCAGTGAAGTTGCTTGCTCTTGTTTGGCAGTGCACTGACTCTGATGGCTGTGCAGTAGACAGGGCCCGCGCCTGGTGTGAGATGACCGATATAATATATCACAGGTAAAGTGTGTGTGTGTGTGTGTGATTGTGTGTGTGTGTGTGTGTGTGTGTGTGTGTGTGTGTGTGTGTGTGTGTGTGTGTGTGTGTGTGTGAGAGACCGCATGTACCTGTGTGTTCATGTGTGTCTGCATGAATCTGTCACTTTTAATGCATGTATTCCTGTGGGTGTTTGTGTGTGCATGTGTATATGGTTGTGTGTGTGCATGTCTGTATGTGCATGCGTGAAAGTGTGTGTGTGTACACAAATCATCGAGTGTCACGTGTCAATTTGAGGCATAAAGAAACATATCTGTATGTTCACAAGCCCTGTTTATTTAAGAGCTGAGAGGTGGCAGCTGTATGGGTGGCATTAAGAGCTGAGAGGTGGCAGCTGTATGGGTGGCCTTAAGAGCTGAGAGGTGGCAGCTGTATGGGTGGCCTTAAGAGCTGAGAGGTGGCAGCTGTATGGGTGGCCTTAAGAGCTGAGAGGTGGCAGCTGTATGGGTGGCCTTAAGAGCTGAGAGGTGGCAGCTGTATGGGTGGCATTAAGAGCTGAGAGGTGGCAGCTGTATGGGTGGCATTAAGAGCTGAGAGGTGGCAGCTGTATTTGTGGCATTAAGAGCTGAGAGGTGGCAGCTGTATGGGTGGCCTTAAGAGCTGAGAGGTGGCAGCTGTATGGGTGGCCTTAAGAGCTGAGAGGTGGCAGCTGTATGGGTGGCCTTAAGAGCTGAGAGGTGGCAGCTATAGGGGTGGCATTAAGAGCTGAGAGGTGGCAGCTATAGGGGTGGCATTAAGAGCTGAGAGGTGGCAGCTATAGGGGTGGCCTTAAGAGCTGAGAGGTGGCAGCTGTATGGGTGGCCTTAAGAGCTGAGAGGTGGCAGCTGTATGGGTGGCATTAAGAGCTGAGAGGTGGCAGCTATAGGGGTGGCATTAAGAGCTGAGAGGTGGCAGCTATAGGGGTGGCATTAAGAGCTGAGAGGTGGCAGCTATAGGGGTGGTTGTAAGAGCCTGGTGGCAGCTCTGAGTGGTGTAATTTTGTGTGGCTTCAGGTGTTATTTTCCAAGGTACTATACAGTCTCTGTGTGCATGTATTTTATTTTTTATTCTTCAAAATGCATCATGGACTTTCCTTCCACTCTCTCTCTCTCTCTCTCTCTCTCTCTCTCTCTCTCTCTCTCTCTCTCCCTCAGGCTGAGTCCTCAGCTCTCCACGGAGGTGTTGCTGGACGAGGTGAGCGACGCGGCTCTGGTGGACATGCTGTGGGAGACGCAGATGTACCTGTACGAGAACCGAGACACCCTGCAGCTCCTCTCCCAGCAACTGCTGCGGCCCTGACCCCCCCCCCCCCCCCCCCACACACACACACACACACACGCACGCACACACACACAAAAGCATGAGTATGATCAATAAGAGGAAACCTGGATCATGAATGAGTGACAGTGAATGAGAGAGAATATTGAGTGAGGAAGGGTGTGTCTGTGTGTGAGAGATAGGCAACTCTAGTGCTACTCTACTGCTACTGCTAGATTACTGGAAGGATTACTAAAGGCCTTGTTCTGACACACAGTCAAGCATTCTGCCCAAGCATTCAGGCCAGTGGATGGGCTGGCTCAGGTGTGACAGGCACTTGTTTCAGCCAATGCCTACGCAGCGGAAGCTTCTGGGGTGTGACTCATCATTTCACTCGTTTACTCAGTTGCACGCTGCCTGGTTGGACACACAAGGCCGTTCATGAACAGGAACGCTTGTATCGACACTGCTCACAGGAAACTGATGGCAGTGGTGCATCACAACTATGATACAAGTACGATACAACACATTGATAAGATGTGTTCTGTATTAGCGAGATGGGGTGCTGGGAGGAGAATGCTAGGCACAGGTGTGTGTGTGTGTGTGTGTGTGAGAGGGAGAGAGCGAGAGGGATAGAAGTGGGTCAGTAAAGCTCTTAATGTAAATACAAAATGTTATAAGAACAGGTTGTTGGCTTCAAAGCCTTAGCCAAGACCCTTTGGAACCCCTCTGTGTTGGTAGCATTGATTTACCATGTGGTGGTGTGAGTTGCACTAAAGATGGTGATGGTGCTGAAGTCTAATTCAAAGACTGATTCTCCCATGAGTTTTAAGTAGGCCAAAGGGCCAGAATTGCTCGACATATCACCTGAAGTATAAAGATTTTGTTTGTTTTTCCGAGCACAGGTAATCAAAAGTCTGAAAGCTGACATTCTATTGTAGTAGTCTGCTCTGAAATGATTATTAATATTCTAACACTTGGACCACGTGACAAGCCAGTAATGTGTAACAAGCAAAAGGTTAAAAGGTCACTTATTTGACCTTTAAGTTTATTGACCAGAATATTGGTAGCTGCATCAATTCTAGGCATGTGCTGAAACACTACAGAACTAACCCCTCATCGTCCATTCCAGAGCTCAGATGAAGAAGTGAGTGTTTTGGATCTGCTTCAGAACAACAGCAGATTCAGCTAGTCGTCATGTATGAAGGTAAACCCAAATCTGACCTCATTTGCTCCAAATGGTCAGCAGTGTAAAGAAAAGCAGGCATTAGGTCTCTGCTGGCTGTTGGTGCGCTCCAACATATTTACCTCTTTTTCTTCTGCCATTCCTGACATTGGTGGTTATTTTGACAGTTTTGTTTTAATATGTGTGTGTGTGTGTGGCTTGAAATGTTGCTGCTTTGTTGGATTTTATACTCTAAATAAATACTGAAACTTATTTATATGAAATCGCTTCATTAAAGTGTGATAAATACATCTGTGTTCGTGTCTCTCCTGCCATTTTGCTTGTGTCCCGTTCAGTGATCACGTCTCAGTTGGGGTTCTCTCCCATCTGATCAGTGTACTCGCCTGTACCGTAAACCCTCGTGCTATACGCGAGGTAGGTGTTATTACAGGTATATCGGCAGGGGCTGTCGCATGTGGGGATGTAACTGGTGGGCAGAGTGTTTTTACAGGTAAACTGTGAAGGGTGGGGGAGACCACAATCCTTCAGTTATCAAAGTTGAGTGAAGCAAAGGGACTCCTCGTGGTAATAAAAATTGTTTATTTCATTTACGTTGGTTTAAAGTTTCATGAGATTGCCCATGAGATTGCCCATTCAGTTCAAATGTACTTATATAGTACTTTTCATTACAGGTATAATCACAAACCAGCTGTACAGAAATCAGAGTCCAATAACAAGCCAACATTAGTAAAAAACAACAACTTTCAGATCATGAAGAAACCTTGAGAGCAACCAAGACTCAAGTGTATCCCATCCTCTGGTACACACCAGATATCACAAGCAATGCAGAAAAGCAATGGGGGATAGGACCGAATTTAAGAAAAGATGGGAGCATACAGTAATTAGTAACATATTAGGATAGATAGATAGATAGATAGATAGATAGATAGATAGATAGATAGATAGATAGATAGATAGATAGATAGATAGATAGATAGATAGATAGATAGATAGATAGATAGCTTGGTCATTAAACAGAAATCTTAAGATTAATCAGAAAAGACCACTTAGTAATGTGAGGTCACCTAAAAAGAGTGATAATGAGAATTAAGTCCATCATAGCTGTGTCAAAGGGTGAAACTGCTGTAGTTGGAATGCACAGAGGACACACAGTCACCAAACTAGACAGAATCAAGTTGCTGCTGGTCTAATTAGTAAAATCTCCTGCGTAGTCTTTCAGTTTCTTCAGCCCGGCGGGTGATCATACAGATGAGGCCTTTGTTTTTAAGCACAGCAGGAGTGTCTCTGACATGCAGGTGAAGCCACTGTGACTAACCTGACCAAGAACACACGTAAACAGCACATAGAATGGGAGACAAACAAAAAAACAAATGAGGGCACACCAAACAAACATTCTTTAAAAAACATCCAGAGCAGAATAAGAGCTGTAGTGAACTGATCTGGTCTGACCTTGGTCGTGAGTGATTGGGTGAAGAAAGTTCAAGTCTATTTGGCTGTCAAACCCAATAGGCAGAGCTCATTTATCACTTAAGCACTTAAAGCAGCGCTTTTTACCGCGTTTCAACTGACATATAAATGGTGTAAAATACAGTGTTTTTGGTGTTTTTTGTGGCGTAATTTACGCCGTAAAAGCGTCCAAAATGCCGCTTTTCCCCCCAGGCGTTTTACAAATAAAATGCGTTTCGGTTGAGCCAAATTTGACCACTTTGGCTTTCCATAGGCGAGTGTCCTTAGTCTGTGTGCATGTCGCTGAAATGGATCTGGGGGGGGGGGGGTCTGGGTTTAAAAAGTGGCCCTGCTGTGTGTCCACAGGAAACAGTGAAATTTAACACCACCGTTATTGTCC
>NC_137519.1:4965000-4972500 GCF_041902795.1 Electrophorus electricus
GAAGGTGATATGTAGGCTACACATGTGTAATGTACAGTATGTCCAGATGTGAGCTGGTCACTGACTGACTTGATGTATTGACCTTGCAGTTCCACTGGTTCCAAGTGGAGGTGTTGCAGAACCTGGATAAGAATGTGAAGCTCGATGAGGAGTACATACAAGTGGGGCTCACCACAGTGCGCACACACACATACGCACGCTCACTCACACACACTCAGTTTCTGCTCAGTGGAGTTTTCATATGCCTTGATCTTGTAAACTACAAAGCATTAGATTGTTTGTGATATGGGAGCTGATTAGTATGTGTGTGTGTGTGTGTGTGTGTGTGTGTGTGTGTGTGTGTGTGTGTGTGTGTGTAGGGCAGTAGGAGGGTGTATGAGCTGGAGGTGAGAAATCAGGCAGCTACTCTGGAGAGGCATCTGAGACGTGGCGCATACAGAGACTCACTGGTGAGACCACACCTGTGTGTGTGTGTGTGTGTGTGTGTGTGTGTGTGTGTGTGTGTGTGTGTGTGTGTGTGTGTGGTATAATGGTGTAGGAGGGCAGTAAGTATATGTTGTATCTGACTCTGTGTGTGTGTGTGGTGTAATGGTGTAGGAGGGCAGTAAGTATATGTTGTATCTGACTCTGTGTGTGTGTGTGTGTGTGTGTGTGTGTGTGTGTGTGTGTGTGTGTGTGTGTGTGTGTGTGTGTGTGTGTGTGTGTGTGTGGTGTAATGGTGTAGGAGGGCAGTAAGTATATGTTGTATCTGACTCTGTGTGTGTGTGTGTGTGTGTGTGTGTGTGTGTGTGTGTGTGTGTGTGTGTGTGTGTGGTGTAATGGTGTAGGAGGGCAGTAAGTATATGTTGTATCTGACTCTGTGTGTGTGTGTGTGTGTGTGTGTGTGTGTGTGGTGTAATGGTGTAGGAGGGCAGTAAGTATATGTTGTATCTGACTCTGTGTGTGTGTGTGTGTGTGTGTGTGTGTGTGTGTGTGTGTGTGTGTGTGTGTGTGCAGGAAGGCAGTGAGTATATGCAGTATCTAAGGCAGAGCCAACATGAGATCCTTAGGGAGGAAGAGAGAAGATACCGCTTCCTCACAGAGAAACACTGTGGACTGAGCCATTCTCTACTGTACCTCCTCAATAAGGTACATACACATATGCAAACACATTAAATACATATACACACACATACACAATAATACACACATCAAAGCACTGAGCCAGTCTGTACTGCACCGCAACAAGGTACACACACTCACACACACATACGGCCAATCTACAAGGTACACACTTATTTGCTTCTCTCAGTCACAGAGTGGATAGCTCTGGTCCATTTAAGATTATGGATGTGCATGTGTGTGTGTGTGTGAGAGAGTGCGCTCATAGGTGTGTCTTTGTGTGTGTGTGTGTGTGTGTGTGGTCAGTCGGTGGCATCTCTGCAGCCCAAAGCAGAGGGATGGAGGGAGCAGGTGAATGAGAGTCGCAGTGTCAGACCCCGCACCCCCAACCTACTGGACCAGGACACACAGGTGTGTGTGTGTGTGTGTGTGTGTGTGTGTGTGTGTCTAGAGAGAGAGAGACAGAATACTAACAAAATTAATTTCTCATCCTTCATTTTTCCTTTTATATTTAGATAACTGAGAGCTTGTTTACATGTAACATTAGTTTACATGTAACTAACTGGCACGGCTGTAAAAAGCTTTGTACACCCCCCCCCCCCCTCCTTTTCTCTTCTTCCCTTTCTGTTGTCTTAGCTGAGGGCTTCTGGGAAAGATCACCAGCTGCTGGGCAGAGTGCCCTCTAGAGGTAAGCAGGTGTCACCGCAGCCTCACTCCTTGCGTTCTTTCTCCGGAGCTGACCCGGCCCAGCAGGCGCGGTGGTGTCCCCCGATTATCTCCACACGACCGGCTAACTTCACCGTGTTACGCCTTCCCCCCTCAGCCCCCTCCCCCCTCCCCAGCCGAGTGCGTTCGGGCTCCGTGGGCGAGTCCCTCGGCCTGGCCGGCAGCCGATCCATGAGGGCGCTCGTCTCCCATCCCGCCTCATCCAATCTAGTGCTGCTGCCGTTCTCCCGTGGCGACGTGCTCACGCTGCTCGTACCGGAGGCCCAGAATGGTTGGCTGTATGGTCGTCATGACAGCACTCTGAGGTGAGAGCGCGAAGAGTACGAAAACATGCCACAATACAAGCATTATTATTATAATTAGCTACATGAATAATACATAATTTTGTATTGATATTTATTATAGATAACATTATAAATAATAAACTACCAACGTCCCCACAACAACAATAATAACTATTATTATTATTATTATTATTATTATTATTATTATTATTATTATTATTATTATTATTATTATTAATAATAATAATAATAATAATAATAATTCACACCATCCGTAATATTGGTTGATTCTGCTTCGGTTGAAAACAAAGCCTTACCACTAAAGTCTTGCTTGGGATTTCTTTTTTTACATGGTATTCTGTGGTTGTTTTTATGTGTGAGGGCTGCATGTACTCTAGGCATCTTCTGTAGACTCTGTGGTGTGTGTTAACTGACATGTAAGGCCTGGCTTGGCCTGTTCTTACAGGCAGGGCTGGTTTCCCGCATCTTATGTTGCTCCTCTAGACAACTTTCCGTCCCTGGGCTCCAGGTGGGAAATGGTCCACACTATTTCAGACTGTTACATAACGCATATTTTCCTGTGTCATTCACCCTGGCATCACATTTCCCTGACAGTGTCTTTTGAAATTGACTTTTTAACCTTTTGGCCTTTCCAAAGTGGGGCGTCGCTAAGAAGCCACAGCATGAGCAACCTCCTGGAGCCGACAAACCAATCAGAAGTCGCCGATTTCAGGGGCCATGCTGAAATCCAGCCCCCAGCCACCCCCATTCGCAGGGCCTCTCTTGATGTTCGTGCGGTTTCTCCCCTTCCTGATAGGAAGGCGGCATCTTCATATGAGACTAAAACCAATCAGAAGAGCTACAATGAGATCCCGCCTCCTGGCCCACTTTCTCGCAGAGCCTCAGGTGACTTTCGTCCAGTCTCTCCTCTCCCTGACAGGAGGGCAGAGTCTCACTTTGAGAGCAAAATAGAGCCAAAAAATTACTCCGAGATCCCACCCACTGCCCCACCCATTCCCAAGCCTACAACTGATGTTCGTCCAATCTCTCCTCTCCCTGAGAAAAAGGAGGAGTCAAGCTCTGAGGTGAGTATGGCAAGCCATTTATGCACACCAAAATTCTGAGTTCTGGCCTGGGAAATTCATTCAGAAGAATTTCCTCCTTCAAGAGACTTGACACCCAGCGTTTCTGAAGTAAAGGCAGTTCTACCTTGGCATACTCTAAGTTAAGATAGGTAACATATTCACATGGTGAGACTCTGCCCAATGTCTGCAGGCAGAGATACTATTAATAGAGGAGGCCTAATCAGATACACTTCCATATTCGATGAGCAAATGTCCTCTTTGAAATGTAACTCTGCCTGAAACATTATTGCCATGCAAATGTGATGTTTGGCTTTGTGGCTTTGAGGCTGTTTCAGTTTTCCATTCATTCCTGGATTGGCATTGTTGCTCTGAAACATCTGCATAAATTTGGGCTCCTTTGTGAAGGTTTTCCTGCACTTTGGTGTTCGAGTGAGCGGTTTACAGAGGGAAGAGGCCAACACTGAGAATGTGTGTGATTTATTATAATTCTTATTTTTGCAGAGGGCAAACCCTCAACGTCAGCCCCCAGAGCACCCTCTCTTCCCCAGGTAAAGCTGGGAAACACACACTCATGCACACACACGTGCGCACACAGGCATGCACATATACACATATGCACACACATGCATGCGCACACAAGCATGCAAACGTGTATGCACAGATGCATGCACACACACACACACACACACACACACACACACACACACACACACACACACTCACATGCAATATACATAATAGTTTGGAGAAACATAAATAAGATGAAAAATCTCTTGAGCTAAAGTGCTGGAAGACCCTCTGGTCTGTGTGTGTGTGTGTGTGTGTGTGTGTGTGTGTGTGTGTGTGTGTGTGTGAGAGAGAGAGAGACAGACCATATTGCTCATTAGTTTTTCTGTTTGTCCTTATCTGAGTAGTCAGATGTTTCTCCCTGTCTTATAGGGGATCGAATCCTTTTGCCACGGTGAAGCTCCGCCCCACAGTGACCAATGATAGATCAGCACCAAGAATCCACTGACCATTACCGTAGCAGCAGACTGCCCCTTGTCACGCTCATTGGTCAAGAGACTTTACCAGGTTATGGGCTGTCATCATCACTGGACAGCAGAAGTTTTGAATCAACATGAACAAAATATATGACCCCTAAATTGCAGAACTCTGGCTAGATAAGCTCGTCCACGCCAACCAACCGAACCTGAGTGTACCACAGGGGACCCACAGGCTGCGTGTCAATGGGAGGATACCTCCAGAAACTGCACTCTCCTTCATTCTAATTCATCGTGTTTGTTTTTATACACAAATTATATCTGCTTGGCCACTGTGTTTTGGCCCAAAAACTGAACTGTGCCTTCATATGTTCATGTGTGTTTATATATGTGTACATGTGTGTGTGTGTGTGTTTTGTCAGGACCCTGCACCATGTGTAGTTGATGCATTTAAGAAACTTGCTTTCTAGAGCACCTAGAGTGTGATTTTAAGTTTATGTTGAAAAATATATTAAATGTCTGACTGACTCTTCTGGCTCTTGATGGAGCTTTAAGGCTCCTGAGACAATCTTGTGTGCTCTAATAGAAATACCTTCTCATGGAATAGGATGAAAATATACAACATGTTTTTGTGTAGGCTATTATACTGTTATTTGTCTACAGCTGAACTGCAATAAAATAGTAATAATAAAGTAATGAATGCAGCTATAGCAGAGGTAATAAATATATTTCATTATAATGTCTTAAACCTTAAAGATGCAGAAAATCTTTACCACCACCAGAGACGTGGGAAATAAAAGGAGTCTGAGGACTTTTCTAGTCAAGGCATGACTTTATTTCTTTATTTTTCTCTTTAAATCCCTTTCTTTCTCTGCTCATCTTTGTTTTGTTTTTTTTTGTGCCTCCTTTTTGTACCACACTGCATTCACCATCTCTTATCTGGAGCGCGAGACAGAAGGAGGGAGAGGATGAGAGAGGGAGCGAGACGAGTGACGAAGAGGGGAGAGGGAGAGACGTGCTCGAACTAAAAAGAGGAAGGGGAAGAGGGGCAGGAGAGGAGCTGCGGAAACGTCGGCGGGCTTCCGTAGCGGGTCGCTGGAGAGGTGCGTGCTGATCGTTCGGGTCAAACTTGTCGCGTTTACGCAGAGTTTGTATATATAAAAAAAAAAAAATTAAAAAAAAAAAGAAGAAGAAGAGGTAAATAAATAAAGGGGCGGGTGAGGATGAGGTTCCTTCCCTTGGATTAGGGGTACAGGGGCGGGGTTTGGGGTGCGGGGGGCGGACCGAAGGGAGGAGAGGCCATGTGTTGGGTTGCCATGTCCGTCGCTTTTACTCGTGCACGATGGCTGCGAACTCTGAAAGCGGAATGTTAAAGAACCGTGAGAAATCAGAAATTCTCAGTTAACAAACGAATCTAATAGAAATGCTGCAATATAAACAGGATATGTGCGCACATGTTGTTGTGACATATGTTGTTAGGTATTGTTTTTCAGACTAAAACAGATTTCCGCTACTCATTTACGTATTTGCATGCTTGAGTTGGCTAGATTTCATCACTAGTATCAGTCTGTCTATGCGTCTGTCTGTGTGTCTCACCGTCAACGCCGATCTTCCCATCTCCATCCTTATCTGCAGCGGTGAGGAACGCTTTAGTTTCCTTGTCGGTCAGATCCCTGCCGTCTTTGGAAAATCCCTTCAGCACAAACCTGCACATGGAGACACTTTACAACCTGTACACTGAACATGTGTGTGAAACACAGCAATGTTGCGTGTTCTCTGCTGGATTCCAGAGGATTATTCGCCATTCTGGCAACCCGTTGTCAGGGGTTGGGTCATGGTTCATGGGAATGTATATAACAGTGAATACAGGTGCCAATGTCGCTCTCGCTTGGTCTGCCTGTTTCTCTGTCTGTGTCTCTCTCGCTCTGTATTTTTTTTCTCTCTATATCACATCTCATTTTATCGTGTGTGTGTGTGTGTGAGCACGCTGAATAATGAGTAGGAAGCCTTATGAGGAGAAGCAATGGAGCAACAAGACAGCGGCTCTCAAAACTAGCCAGTCGTGACAGGATTAAGATATGCCTGTACAAACAGAGTATGAGTCTGTGTGTGTCTCACTTGAGCTCCTCTTCCTCGATGAAGCCACTGGCATCAACATCCAGAACTTTGAAGACCTTTTTAACGTTCTCTGCAGACATAGCTTTCAAGCCCACCAGTTCAAAGAACTTCTTGTGGTCAAAGGTATCGGCAGCTGAACATTACACACACACACACACACACACACACACACACACACACACACACACACACACACACACACACACACACACACATACACATAAACACACAGATTCAAACATATTACTGACATAAAGAACCAGTCTAGTTCACTCTTGCAGAATTCAAGTCCATTGTCATGCACCTTCCGTGGGAAAGTGAGCTGGATTACCTTTGAAAGCATCCAGGGCCTTGGTGATGTCATCAGCTTTCAGGAGCTCTTGCATTGCCATCTTGGCAGATCTCAGATCAGCAGCAACTCAACTGCACTCAGAGGAAGAAAGAGTGTGTGTGTGTGTGTGTGTGTGTGTGTGTGTGTGTGTGTGTGTGTGTGTGTGTGTGTGTGATAGAGATCAAGGTATTATTGATGTCTTGTTTCCTCTCATAGTTAAACTCATAATGTCATAAACCACAGACATCTTTAGAGTAGACACCCTACCCTACACACACTGATCTGTAAAGCTGTGTGCTTGTGATATAGAGGTGGTGACGACACATGACTGGCAGGAGATTATAATATCTTGGCTTTGACCCAATACCAAGAGGTCCTGGTTGTACTATCTTCTTCCTTGTTTTATGTATTTGGATTAGTCATGTCTTGATGTACAAGCTCTATTATCAGAGGCCATGCCTTGTAGTATGCCCCTTCAGACTGATGTTAAAACTTCTCAGTCCTTTCAAACTGTTGTTGAAACGTCTGAAAACATTTTGTGTCAAGACGTCCGAATAAATTAGTATTGTTGCATCATTATATTTATCGTACACCTCATAGGTGGGTATTGACCGATAAAAAACGCCCCTCTTTCATTGATCATGAACATGGTAAAAAAAGAAATCGCTAATTGTTAGTGCAGTGACAATGCACCGTTTTGTGAATTTTCGAAACCCTCCTTCACCTTTAAACCAAGTGTACTGATGGTGCACTATGAGCCGTTATGAATCGATACCCAGTGCCCCGGGATGCGGTCGTTGCTCTGATCCACCTCAGACGACTGTCACAGTGACCACTTATGGGGTGTGTGACCGTCACTCCAGAGGGGCGAG
>NC_137519.1:4977500-5002500 GCF_041902795.1 Electrophorus electricus
CTGTGGGTACAGGAGATGAAATAGGACCCCTTCGCATTGATACTTGCAGTATAAGCGGATCTGGGGTTTTTGTTTTGATTAAGTTTTTACCACACCCACCTCTCCCGGGTTCTACCGAGAAAGCTTGCTGCCTCTCTATCCATCCCTTGCTCTTCTTTCATCTTTCTATCTTTCTCTTTTTGCTCCCTGACCCTCTGTTCTCTGTGGATTCACGAGTGCTATTTAGCCTACAGTGATTACATTACGCTGCCGCAGCACTAATGCGCTGGGGACACTCGCATACACGCACCCACTTGCACGCACACATGTGCACACAAGCCCACACTCCATGCACAGACTCTCACACACACACACACACACACACACACACACACACACTTGCGGGCATACACCCAGGGCTGGCTGTGGAGAAGGGCAGTGAAGAAGGGGGACAGAAGAAGAGACCGAGAGAGAGAGACGGACAGAAATAGATGGAAAAAGGAGCTGTAAACCAGGCAACATCCAGCTAATAAATTAGGTGAAGAAATGAGGGGAACATCTAGAGGACTTGATAAACACACGCACAACACACACACGCACAGGCAATGAAGAGTGAGGTTTTTCTACAGAAACCCTGGCCTAGGGTAACCTTTTGTCCTACCATACAACATGTCTTCTTATAGCTTAAGTGTTGGTATCACAGAAATAATGTGAGAATTCTCCTGCTATTATGTGGGCCTTAAGCCATCATTCACATTTATGACACTCTGAATGCTCAAACTGTTGTGCTCCAACTCCCTGATTTATTCACTGATGTCTTGCTTTGTTTAATAAGAAATTTTAACATCCTGTATACCACAGAGGCCAAACACTACATTTTAGAGGCAATCTGTTTATAGTACACATATACAAATATATACTTTACATTTACATACATCAGCATTACATAATACAGTTACCATTAAAAAAAAATTTTTTTAAATTTAAAAATGAGTACATTTAGTAAAGAACAAAAGCTGATCTGACTTGATTGCCCGAATAAAAGAAAAGTCCCATTATTTTTCAGTCTTCTTTTCAGTATTTTCTAAGTATTGTTTGTTTTTTTTTGTTTTTTTTAAACACTACTGCCATCATGTTTCTTAATATTGTCTTTACCTTTAGCTTTTGTGGTGACAAATGTGCAAATCTCTTTTTTCATGACAACACTTTTCCATGTGACTTTTCCATGAAAACATTTGTGTGTGGGGGGGGAAAACTTTCCCAAGGAAACACCATGATGACAGAACAGGAGAACACTTCAATCAACCATCTGTGGGTCTGTGAACCCTCACACCCTATCTTTTCCACATGCTCTAGCATGTTTCAACATTTAGACTTTAACCACGTTAAACAGACTTCATAGGAAACAGCGGTGTTCACTGAGTTGGCAAAAATTCCTGAGCTAAGTGTGGCATTGCATTCCATGGAAAAGACAGAGAATGCCATTTGATTTGGGAGAAAAACTGGGATAAGAATGAACGGACTTCTGACCAACTCACCACAGCATCAGTTCCAAAATTCTCTGCCAGTTCTACACTCCAAGTTCTATATCTCTTCAGCTCATGTTGTGTGCCCATGGCCAGTGGAGTTATATATATCTCCTGAACATTATTCTGAGAGCTGTGGCAGTTGGATTAATCTAGTGACTGTGCTTCACAGGCTGGTAGCTGATGGTTGAAGCAGTTGGGGTATTACACAGGACAGCAGGTGTGTGTGTGTTGGGTGGTATCTCTGCTCCATAGTATTCCTCATTTACTGGACTTGGAGTTGTGTTGAAGTTCACTTTTGTGACATTACAGTGCTGGCTGTAGAATTATGGGCCAGTTGTAATAAAATGACTAACAGAGTCTGTTTTTTTCCGATCAGAACGCCACAACTCAAGCTGCAAGAGGGATTCATTTGGCAGTGAAAATGTCTGGAGTTTTAGTACCTCCATCAGTTTCTCTCAGTCTCCTTTTTCACTCCTTTTTGAGGAAAGATTTGGTGGGGCCTGTAAACGTGATGTGATTGTGTCTGTGTACGTGTGCGTGTGCGTGTGCGTTTGTCTGTCCGAGATTTTTGAGTGTACGGTATCCTTTGACCTTAAGAACCCAGATCACAACACGTTTGCTATTTTGCAGTGGTCGTGCATGGCCTTACACACACACACACACACACACAAACACACACACACACACACAAAGATACATAGACTTAGACTCTTACTTGCATGAGAGAGGGAGGGAGAGCAGGCGAGAGAGAGAGAGAGAGAAAAAGACAGAGTAAGAGAGCAAGTGCCATGTCCTTGAAATGTAGACTGTGGAACAAGAGGTGTGTGTGTGTGTGTGTGTGTGTGTGTGTGTGTGTGTGTGTGTGTGTACTGTAAGTATCACTCCCTTGGGTTAAACTTGGGTTCACATGTCGAACATTCTATGGCTTGAGTGCAACCTCAGATGCACATTTACAGAAGGCCGGAAAGCTCATTCTGAGTTAAATATAGAATTTCACGACTCTACGCTTTGTAAAACGACCTGATAGTCTAATTTTAAAGCTACGTTATTGGCGGACAACGCTTTTAAAAGATCTGAAAATGAGAAGCGGTCAAGCACGTTCTTGACTCATGCCTTGAGACACCAATGATCTTCATCTGCTTTGGTGCTGCCACCTAGCGCTAAAGTAATGCCTCTACGGGGTAAAAATGGGACTTTTGTTGTAAATGTGCGTGTTGTTCTATTATTCTGGCATCAGTGTCTACTATATATAATCACGCATATCAATAGGCATAAGCTGCCCGACGTTGCTAACTACGATGCAATGCTTGGAGCATTACTCTACGTTTTTCTTATAGCTGAAAAGCCCACGAGAACCCAAGTCCTTAAAAATCTTGCGGCCTACATATATTTAACCAGGTCATATTGAACTGGGCCAACAAGACAATCTTGAGCTCAAATCAATTTTAGCTGGGCACGTGAACATTCTGGCATTGATTAACACGATAGCGGCTTCCAACCACAGAGCACCTGTGCGCAGACACGCGTGCCATGCATGCAGCAGGTCTCCGAGTCTCACTCACATGACCCACTATATATTGGCCGATGTCAAATTCCGGGAGTGTTTACATGCTTTGTTCACTGAAACCGAAAGAGAAACAACCTTTCTTCATGTCCTGCAAAATATTTTTACAGTTTGCAGAAGTTTACATAACGTAATGCGGGCTTGACACTAGAAATGCAATGAAAAGAAACTTCATGTCTTCCGTAAGTCGCTCTGCAGGGGCCGTGGGCCAAACGCTGTAATGTAAATGTAGCATCCCCCCCGCCCCACGTGTAGTTGCTCGCGCCTTGTTGCCATATAGAGCCCATACGTTGCGCGTGTCCTTCGCGCGACACGTCAGGCGCCACAGTTTTCGTTTCCCTCCGAAGGCTCGAGAGCTGTTGCGCTAATCTTAACGCCACCCACAACGCCAACAGTAACAGATCTTTTCAGTTATTTCTTCACTCTTTTCGTCCAAGCTCACAGGGCCACATTTTTTTTTTGTTTTTTCGCGATGGCGCTTCCACGACAGCTGAGAGACGAAAGGTGAGCTCCATGGACGGGGAATGAACCACGCAGTAAATATTTATTCTGAGCGAAAGTTTTTTACTCAGCCGCTGAGTTAGTTCTCTCACGTAGCCTTCATTTTGAAGGAAAAACGGCCACTGTTTGATTCGAGTAACCTAACCTATACATTTTATTGTAATGGTCATAAAACTTACTATCACTGCAAATATGACGGGTTATTTTGCTCACATCACCGGCAGCCGGTCTGAAAAAAAAAAAGTCTTGACCCAGCTCGGCACTCTTTCATCTGCTTGTCGTTTTAATAACCCTGCATTTTTCTCTCAGCGATTTTGAACAACTCCCAGACAACGTTCCAGTGAGCGCCACCGTCGCGGACATCGAGGAGAAAAAAGGCTTTATTGTTTACTACGTGAGTCCAAACGACTGCAGTAAATTCCTCTTAAAAACCTAAAGACAGCAAAACAGTTGGTTTTATGGGACCTTGGGTTTTAACATGTAAAAGATTTTCCTGTCAAACCAGCCTGACAATATAACTGTTTTGAATTAACCTAATATTGAAATGCATTGGGTACGTGCTTCAGTGGCTTTGGTGACAGGACTTCATGGTACTCCAGAGGTGTCGGAAATAGCTGCAGCTTCTAATCAGCATTCTCTCGGTGTTGGGAAACGAGGACGTGACACTTCAGTCTTTTGGATTTGAATTTAGTGAGCCCAGGAGTACCACACTAAAACATTTTTTTAGATTCTCTGACAAGAGAATTTTTTAGATTTTTTAGATTCTGCCCGACTCCAGGAAAGATTCCCTTACAGTGCCAAGGCACAAAATGGCTCATTCACCGCTTTTCTGACACACAGTATAGATCTTACACAAGCACCTACCTCAGGCTCTGTACCTGACTCACTCAGATTTATGACTGCAGTCAGAATAAAGGGCTCGGTATTCGGTGAGGTTTGTGAACTGTTAAGCCCCCTTTTGAGTTTATTAATTTATCTGTTGTTTTTTTAATCATTTTTTATTTTTTAAAGAAGACTCAATAGCAGGCATCATGTAGCAACAGCTGAGAAGTTCAGTATATTTATCTTTTACATGTGTGTTCAAGTAAAAGTGCTGAAACTTCAGTTTCTTCCATCAGTGCCTTGGACATTTTTAGATCATTGTGGTTAGAGCAGGGTGAGTAATTAGAAGTTTGGACATGTGATGCGATTTTCCTGGCTACAGTTAAAGTTACTCAAATCTCTTCTCACTACTGAATGCACCTTAATAAAATCGACAGCCCATGACATCAGCCACACTCAACACCACAAACCCCCATCACCATTACAAACCTGTTCATATTAAAATCAGGGCACAGAACTCTTCATTTGAAATGTGATATTTGAAATGTGTTAGTTCACATTTCTTCTCTCTCTTACTCTCCCTCTCTCCTTTTTTTTCTTCTCTCTCCTTGGTAGCTGTTTGTGATTGAGGTGAAGACTAAAGGAGGCAGCAGGTACCTGATCTATCGCAGGTATCGGCAGTTCTTTGCCCTGCACCAAAGTCTAGAGCAGAAGTTCTCCCCCGAGTCCCCATCAGAATCCTACACTTGCGCGTTGCCCCCTCTGCCTGGTTAGTGACTCTTTCCGCCCATGGTTGGGTGTGTGTGTGTGTGTGTGTGTGGGTTTTATGTTGCTGTTAGGATTGGGATAGAATGGCGACCCGTTGAGTGTCTGGTCTCCGTACGTAATGGGCACATTTAGCCTCTTACCACAGAAAACTTCATTCCACTTCACCTCAGTTGTTCTAGAACGCTACAATACTTCTTTCTGATCCTGAATCAGTTTTTAAATTCCTAGCACACTGAACCAACTAATGCATGTGCCTTTGGATCATATACTGAAGACTGATCTGTCTGTCATAATGGAGATGACACAAATGTCTCATTGCATCTCTGCTGCCAGTAACCATCCTAATGGAGGGGTGGAGACCAAGCTATCAGGCCTTTGTGTGACCTCAGAAGATAGCCATTAATAATACATTAACAGAGTAGATCACAGACCCACACCCATCCACCCACACCAGACAAAGTCTGTGCTCGGTGTACATGTGTACGAGTACAAATACACAGACATACAAAAGCTGGTGGGTCCGAATATTACATTTAGATATTAAATATGATATTCAATATGTTCTGTATATTAAATACAGGAAGATGTGACTAACGGGAAACATTGTAAGGTTGGGGGCAGAGGGGGTTCAAGAGAGGGGGAAGAAGAACAAGAGAAGTATGGAAACAGTTACTTTATTAAACAATTCACTGCCCTTGATTCCACCTGTCGCTTACCCTCTGAAAGGCAGGATGTGTGGTTTTTGTGGCGTAAACTTGTCCTTTTAGTTCAAATGGACCTTAAAGGGCTTAGATCTCTTGTAAAAGGTTCTAAGGGAGGAAAAGTATACAGACTCATGGTGATGTGTAAATCTGAAGATGGTGATTCAAAGATGTCAGTTTTGGAATGTCAAGTGATTTAAAAAAAAAATAGGGACCATAATGATTATAGGATTATTCAGTATTAAGTATGTGCTCAGTTTTTTTGGCAAAAAAACCCCCAAAACCTAAAAGTTCACACTCTAGAACATAAAGCTTAGTTTTACTGCACAAATACACATATTCAATGTATTTTATAAGCATTTTAAATCATATGAAACAATAATCAAATCGTAGTGAAACCCAACATTTCATTCAGTCGTTTACTACGGAATTGCAACTGAATCAAATGGCCGTGCCTGAACCCCTGATGTCTCGTGCCACTGTAGCGGCAGGTCCACACAGGCAGCGAGGCCGTGCACGGTTTGTGGCGGAGCTGTTGGTGAAGCAGCGCTATTCCTGCTGCACCTGCCCCTCGTTTGGCTACCCGACAGCATGAGTCCAGATAATTACCTGACAAATTACCACCAGAAGTCTGATTGTGGCCCCCTGGATGAGAATAGATTGAGTGTGTGCTGGCTGAGATACAATATGGAATATAATTAGAATGAGACACATTAGGGGCATAGTTGGCAAAGCAGCAAAGATTGTTTGATCTGTGTGGAGTAATGTTGAAACTAGATAATGGGCCCACAGCTGTGCTAACCATCCTTCTCTCGCTCTCTCCCTCCCTCAGTCCCTTTGCCTCGCTCACATTCGACTAAAACCCTGGGGTGTTAAATATAGGCCCCGGAGCTTAATTAGGATTATGGAACCCAGACGAGTCCATTAGAAGAAAGAACGAATGGGGGATAGAGACTGATCGGGAGTGAGGGAGATGACGGCTTGGTCGTTAAGACGACGTTAAATTTGATTTGGCCACCACTGGGAATGGCCCCTGTGTCCAAATTGATGGCCTTCTGAATTTGGAGTTCATCAAATGCCTTTCCAGGCGCATGCCAGAAATCTCAGCGCTGCACTCTAAACTCCCGTTCCACGTTTCAATGAGCGTCATGTACCAGGACCAACAGATTTCAAATAAATGGATAAATAATAAAGCAATTTCCTGTCGAGTTATAATTATGCAGCAAGTGTTAGCTAGCGTTACGGCGTGCGCCTCAGGAAATGGTTTGATTACTGTTTTGCTCCAGTTGGGAATTAATTTCTTGACGCACATTAAGCGAATGGGTTCATTTAGTTTGTTTGTCTATAGGTAAAGTGTTCATGGGTAACAAACAGGAGATAGCAGAGAGCAGAATTCCAGAGCTGAACACGTACATGAAGGTGAGCTGCACCTCTTCTCTTCGTCTGAGCACGGTGCACAGTTCAAACTGCACAGCAGTTCTGCATGTTACAGCAAAAAAAAAATCCCCCCAGTTCTGCTTTTTCAGACTTACTTCTCTTTTCCACCACATCCTCTGTCACTGTGTATTTAGTTTCATGTTTTTAAATCAATGGGCTGTAAAAATAAACACCTTCAAGTGATAATGCTGAAAATGTTTTCTTTTATCGTAAGCCACACAAAATGCAATTTTCAAATGCATCCACACCCCCCATTATAATCAACCCCACATCTCTCTACCCTTTCTCTGTGTCTCTCTCACTTTCATTTCTGCCTCTTTGTCTCTTTCTTTCCATGTATCTTTGTCTCTTTCTGTCTGTCTCTTTGTCTGTCTTTCTCACACTCTCCCATTTCCCAAACATTGTCTTTTTAATTTCTACCACTTTCTCTGTTTGTGTCTTTCTCTCTCATTTCCCCTCCCTGTCTTCCTGCCTGCCTGTCTGTCTGTCTGCCTCTCTCTCGGTCTCTCTGTCTCTTTTAATTTCTACCTTTTTGTTTGTCTTTCTCTCATTTCTCATTTCCCCCTCCTTGTCTGTCTTTCTGTGTGTCTCCCCATCTGTCTCTCTCTCTCTCTCTCTCTCTCTCTCTCTCTCTCTCTCTCTCTCTCTCTCTGAGTAGAGGCTGCTGTGCTTGCCGACCTGGGTCCTGTTGGATGATTTGGTCCGGATGTTTTTCTACCAGACGGAGTCAGACAGCCTGCAGGTGCCCAGAGCCCTGCGGCGTCTCCGGCCGCCCACACGCAAAATGTAGGAATATTTCTCTTCCCATCCATACTTGCACACTTTCCACTCTGAAATGGAACCTTCACAAGACAGTCAGAACTGACAAAAGTCTTTTTTTGGAAGCTGTTTTTCAAACGGGTTCTAAATGACTGTTGTATCTTCTATGAAGTATTTAGTTGGTGTGAATGAAACCCACTATTAAACCATCAAACACATACCTCATAGACTCTAAACACACACACACACACACACACGTCACAGTCTTAATGCCGTTATTGGAGTGGAACTGAACAATCTTCAGAGGTGATGAGAGTGAGGTGGACATAACTGCCACCTTCCTTCTTACCCTGCACCCCTTTCCTCATCATTACATGCGACTATCGATACCAGGTTTAAAACATCTCAGCGTCCATCCCATCTCAGTGTGAAAAGGCTGTTTTCATGTGAGTGGCGCTTTGAGGTTGTCTGCCGTCTCAAGTGTGTGGCGAAATGAACACTGAGTTACAACAGGGAAGTCTGGGGAATTCTCAGGTGATGGAGGCGTGTCGGGAGTGGTGACAGATGACTCAAAGAAGCCATGTACCTAAGGGAGTCTTGGTGTCTCTCTTGTGTCCTATGACAATCCCTGCGAGTCAGACCCTCACATTCCAAAAGACTTGTTTACCAAATCAGTGCCCCCACAGAAGCAGAACATAGTATTTCCTGATTCTCACAGCATGGAAAAATATTATTGCTATTCTTTTTAGGTTGCATCTACACATCTCTCTCTCTCTCTGTATCACTTTCTCTCTCACACACACTGTTTCTCTCTTTCACTCACCCTTACTCTCTCATATTCTCTCTCTCTCTCTCTCTCCAGAAAAACAGAAAAGCCCAAAACAGACCTTCTGTCATCGCCCAGAGCGGAGGTACAGTAATTGTTTCCTTGGTAACCTTTTTTTTTTTTGTACTAACACCACCCCCCCCCCCCACACACACACACACACATACACACACAGATGTGTGACAGGATGGCATACGGAGAATAGCTCCTGCATATGGTTGTAGGGTTATGACATGTGAACCTACATATTGTGGAAGTGAGATGTGGTGCAGAAGTAGTACAACAGCGCTCCCCCCCCCCCCCCACACACACACACACTTACTTGCTATATAAGAACTGTGCCGCCTTTTGTTAGTCACATGTCAGTGGAAAAGTCATTGGGGATATATAGTTTTTTTTGCAGGGTTTCCAGAACATTCTGCTGCATATATAGGGGAAGCTGTGTGTGTGTGTGTGTGTGTCTGTGTGTGTGTGTGTGTGTTTGTTTTGTAATAGATGTAGATAGAATAGATAGAGTGAAGACATTAGAGTGATTGTCAGCAAGAGTACCACACCTTTCTCCTTCCCCCTCTTTTCTGGGAAACACGATCACCTTATCATTGGTTCCTGCCCATCCAATCCTGCTTTATTGATTTGTTTATCAGTCTCGGCCTTTTTCTCTCTCTGTTTGTTCCTTTCTCCATCTTTACATAATGCACATCATGATTAGAAGAAGCTCTGAATAATGTCTTCTCTCTCTCTCGCTCTCTCGCTCTCTCTCGCTCTCTCTCTGTATGTACTTTACTTCTGTTAGTTTAGTTCTTTATTTTTATTTTCTCTGATGCTTACTTGCCCAGATGTGAAATGTGATCCATCTCATTACATTCCTATTTACAGTGTTTATCAGGTGCTCATGTTCAGAGTCATTTTCAGAAATGCTTTATCGTCTCCTTCGAAATTCCCATGTTGCTGGAATAACTCACAACAACTGAAGCTGGTAGTCGCTGAGGGGAAGTCCAGACAGTGGAGGACGTCCGTGTCTCTCCTCTCTTTCCCGCATTCTCCCCTTCCACACGTCCACAGCTTGGTTGCTCTGGTCATTCACCCCTCATTGTTTCAGTCCTCTTTTTTTGTTGTTGTTTTGCAGCCTTTTCATTCCTCCGTTTTGGCTCCCTCCCTCCTTTCTCTCCAGCAGCCTGTGCTCTCGTTCTTTTGTCCTCTTGCACCTTTACTCATCCCCCTCTCGGTGTCCCCCTTTCCTTTACCTCTGCCGCTCGGCATGCCCTTGCGCTGAGCTCTTGGTCAAAGTGCTTTTATGGAACGTAGTGGCCCCCGCTGGGTTTCATTAGGAGAGCAGCTGTGCTCTAACACGGGACCCCGTGAGCACATGTGCAGATGCAGATCTGGATATTTCCCGGTGTGGAACAGAACACTGAGATCAGGGTTAGGAGCCATGTGAGGAGGGGCACAAATAAGGCGGGGCTTCAGTCTTGAGGGTGGGTCGATGAGCAGAGGTGTGGCTAAAGAGGGCATGGACCATAGTGCCAGGGGGTTGGGTTGGGCATCAGTACAGTGTGTGCTGGTAAAGTGGAGTGTTAAGTGACGTGTGTGGCGGGGTAGTTAAGGGGGTCTCCAGTGCCTTTGGCCTGTGGAGGTTTGTTGGTCATTACAGAAGCAGATCAGTCGGTCCTGAGAGGGAGGAATCAGTCAGGAACTGAAAGATGGAACATCTATCTGTGTGTGTGTATGTGTGTGTGTATGTGTGTGTGTGTGTGTGCGTGTGCGTGTGTGTATGTATGTGTGTGTGTGTGTGTGTGTGTGTGTATGTGTCTGCCATAGACAGAGAGAGAGATAGATACACACACAGACTATGAACAGAGTTCTAGTAACAGTACTAATTGGTATCTACTGACCTTGACATACTTCATACCTAAAATGCATCAGACACACACACACACACACACAGACCGACAGACAGACATAGACACACACACACACACACACACACCCACACACACACAGCCTGAGGACAAAGGACAAAGGTTGGCAGAGCTCTGAGAGTAAGTTAGTTGTGTGTGTTTGTGTGTGTGTGGCACAGTGGCGGTGTAACTCACTGTATGTGGTGAGGATGAATTAATGACATTAGAACATTAGACGTTAGAACCCTTGTGCAATAACTATGGCCAAACGTAATAAGGCAAAGAGAAAGGAGTATGTGCCTTTGTTTGGCAAACTTTGATGTAAAGTACGGTTCTTCATTTAATTCCTCTCTTAACACACATGAAAAAATCCAGTAAGCAGCCAAATGCCATTAGGTAACTCTTCTGAATAGCAACAAATGGGGGGAAAAAGCTGTGCCAGATCTGAGCCTGATCTCGGCAGTAGGAGAATCAGCTCAGCACTTCATGCCTGAGTTCTGTTGCATGACCTCTCGGATGGATGCCATGACAGACAAATCAGAGCCCCTTAAACACTGTTGCTTTGTCTTCAGGAACTGTGAATACACACAAGAGAGTTTTTATACCTCCCCAGACACTTCCCACCTTTCATTTCTCGCCACTGCGACACATTTTGGACAAGAAAGGGATTTATGAGTGTGTGTTCATCTTCGCTGAAGTAGAGAGTTCCGAGTGCGACAGGGCGGTTAAGCACCGATGTAAGTCGAACTCATTCTGAGCTCAAGCAGAGTCATTCCATTTCTTATCTCTCCGGGGGCCCGACCGTTTCTGCCGATAAGTAAGGCATGAAATTCTGTGGTGCACTGAGCCGCATTACTAATGGCAGTAATTGAACATTAATAACCTTCCCTCTGTGGAGATCTTAGTTAAAGCTTCATGTCAGTGCCCAAGGGTTCTGACTCATCTCTTTATATTGGCCAGTGCTCTCTTGGGACACCTGAAAGCAAAGTGTGCCACTCGTTTTGCCACAGAAACTCATCGCCTTCCTCCCTATTGGCTGAGCACATGCTAACGAGCTCGTTTAGGAGGTCATTGACTCCTTAATTGGATTTGGAGCCATTTCAGAGAGTATCTAAAGTTAGGTTTGCTCTCTCTAATCCAAGTGTAGAACGGACTGGCCCTGAAGCCATTCAACAAGAGCTATATCATCACATTAGATTTGACGCAGGACAATTATGTAGTTTTTTCCAGAAAGTGGAAAATGTACACTACAGGTATTATGTGTGCAAGCATTTTCTGTGTGTTTTTGTGTGTGTGTGAGAATCTGGCTAAGGCAGTCCAAACCCACTGATTGTAAAGACATTTTTAAGAGTCCACGTGTTATTTTGACACACGCTAGCCATGGTCAGTTAGGTTACCGTAGTAACACTAACACTACGTAGCTACGGTAACTCCATACTGAGGGTTATGGCCACTGCGGTAAGGTTCTGGAGCTCAGAGTGCTAATTCCGCAGCAGTGATGGGGACGGCTGGCTCCAAACTTGACTTCAGTATCTGAGGGTCACGGGTGCTTCTGCTCTTCTGATGACTAACGCTGAGCTGTTTGGTCTATGCATTTCACCCCAGCTGCCACTAGAGGTACTGTAGAGTAGCAGCCTGCTGCCAAATCCCTCTGCCCACAGGGTAGACTCAGAAATGAGAACATGCACTCTCACTGTTTGAGTAGTTATTGTTCAAATATAGCTGAACTCATTAGCACATATATTGATCTGGGACGCTTTGCCACATTTTGCTGTGTGTGTGGGTGTGGCTGTGCGTTGGTGTAGCACATTGTATGTGGGACATTAGGTATTATCATGTTCATAGGGATTCCACCAGCGCTCGTGTTACTTCAGATGCAATTTGGCTGTTTAATGAAAGCGTTTGTGCGTGCATGTGCGGTTCTCTGTGTCTCTGTGTCTCTGTGTCTCTGTGTGTGTGTGTGTGTGTGTGTGTGTGTGTGTGTGTGTGTGTGTGTGTGTGTGTGTGTGTGCGCATGTGCATGCATGATTGTAGTTGCGGTGGTTTGAGCCTGTGCATATGTGTCTTCTGGCATGTGGGGGTGGGGGTGGAGGTGGGGTACAGGTGGGTGCAAGTGTGGATGATGGTGCACCCACAGATGTTTGTAGGAAGAGATTTCACAAGCGTCATCTCACTCCCATTCTCACTTACCCCTCCAACCACTATGTAGGTTTATTAATACTGATTTCACTGATTAATACAATGCTGCGACGGGCCTGCCTAAGGAAGATGTTGTGAAGCGAAAAGTTCTGACAACCTCATGAAATTCCCTTTTTGTCTGGTAACTTGCAAATCCCTGTGCGCACACAACCCAGCACCCTTCCTCTGCGTGGTCTCCAGCACATTCCCGGCAGCACGCTCGTGAGCCGCCACCGCATTTTTTGAAATATCAGAACGCCCCCATCGTCCCGAACCACCGCAAATGTCCTCGCGCTCAGAACGTTTGGGATTGTTGCCATGGAGTGGAAACCGCAGCCAAAGGATTGCGGTGTGAAAAGCACTTTGTTCAAAGCCTGCTGCAGCCAGAGCAGAAAGGCAGGCATTTGTCCATGTCTGCAAATGGGCCGATGCGTTTGTTCGGACACCACAGGGTTGGTGTCCGACTAGCGCAAGCGTCTAACAACACCAATAACTAACAACGCTGCCTGTGTGCAAGTGTAGCCCACAAGGCTCAGCATGCTCGCACGCACACATGCATGTACATATACGCTGACACAAGCACGCAATGCAATTCAATTGCCAATACATAATTAGTTGATCACATCTAACAGTAATATTATCTCACCTCCTCACACCCACTCCAGTGAAGTGACAACAATTTCTTTACTGGTTCACCCCCTACGCACACACACACACACACACACACACACAAACACAAACTTCACTCTTTACTGCACTTTTCTGTATCACTGTGCTTACAGCTATATTTCGCCACATTATGATTCTTTTATCATTTACTCATTCTTGCTCGCTCGCTCACTCACTCTCGCTCACACTCACTCACTATCGCTCGCACACACACACACTCACTCTCGCTCATACACTCACTCACATTCTCGCTCATACACTCGTTCACAATCTCGCTCACACACTCGTTCACACTCACTCACACACTTACTCACATTCTCGCTCACACTCACTCACTCTCTCACACTCACTCACACTCTCTCGATCACACTCTTGCTCACAAACTCTCAGGCTCTTGCTGCGTACCTCTCACACTCACACATGCTCAGAGGTGTCTTACTTTGTATTTCCCCTAGGATGAAAACCCATATTTCATTCTCTCTGTCTCTTTCCCACCCCCTTTTTCACTTATCTTTCTTTTCATCCGTTTCCCTGTCACCTTATCGCCATATAGCATCTGCGTGTAAAATACATGTATGTGTGCATTCTCCACCTGTGGGTATACGTGTGTTTGTGTGTGTATTTTTAATGACCATGTGATACAGTGATAAAGCAGTGTTTTAAAGGATATTAAACACTAATACCATTTCTTCCATCTTCTCTATCATATGCATGGAAGTGAAACAGCTATTACCAATGCTTCTAACACTTTAACACTTTCTTTTTGGAAACAGTAAATGAAAGGCTAGATTCAGTTCCCTTCTCTCTCTCTCTCTCTCTCTCTCTCTCTCTCTCTCTCTCTCTCTCTCTCTCTCTCTCTCCATCTTTCCATTTGGAATATTCTTTAGCCCTGTCTTTTCTTTTACATTCTTATCTCTTACTCTCTTTACTCACTCACTGACTCATCCTCTCATCATGCACTCACACTCACCCAGTCATTCGCTCCATTATTCTCAAACACTGGCTCTTCGGGAAAGTTTGAAGAAGATCACATAACCTACCTCGTACACGTTCACACTCTTAACACGTGCTGTTCTTCTTCTCCGTGTTTGTGCACGTTTGGTCCTGTGTGTTCGTGCACGCGTGCGCACGTGTGTGTGTGTGTGTGTGCGTGCGTGTACGCGTGTGTGTGCGCGTTTCAGGCGGTGTTCGATTTTCGCGGGAACAGGAGCTTGGAGCTGAATCTCAAGGCTGGAGATGTGATCTTCCTTCTCCGGCGAATCAACGCAGACTGGCTAGAGGTGAGCTGAAGGAGGGAGAGAGTGATGGAGAGAGGGAGGGGAAGAGAGGGGTGGTTTTGTGTGTGTGTGTGTGTGTGTGAGAGATTTTAAGAGACGAGTGAAGGAAAAAGGGTGTACAGCTGGTAAGACAGCCCTAGGAGGGAGAGACAGCTGTAGATGGGAGAGACAGCTCTAGGAGGGAGAGACAGCTATAGATGGGAGAGACACATCAGCAGACACAGCTTAATGTGGCATTAAATGGTCAAAAGCAGGTGGTGTTGAACTGCGAGCAGGGGAGAGGGGCTATGGAGGAATTGGAGCCAGAGATGGACAGATGTTGGAGGAATGCAGGGGGGGCGGTGGAGAGGAAAGAAGCGAGGGAGAGGAGAGGACAAGTGTGTGGGTAGTGGGTAGAGTGGGCAGATCTGCTACACGCCACTGGAACATACATTCATGCCAGTTTTACTTATTTAAAGAGCTCATATCATGCACATGCATTTTTGTTATTTTGTATTTATCCTTGATGCCCACTTACAACATTTATGTAGCTGTATGTTCCAGAACAGTCTTAATTCATTTTTACACCACCATTTTTGAACCACTGTTTATTCCTAAGAATTAAACAAGCTGTTTCTGTTACTGAGCCTTATAAGATATGTAAGATATATTTTCTCTATTCTGATTGGCTGCGCTGTATTGTGCCTCGATCAAAAAGCACACAGAGCTGAAACGTATCTGAGAACTGCAGTTTATAAGTAGGCAGGGTTAAATTGATATAGGCGGAATAGGCAGAGATAAGTAAATGAGTTTCTTTTCATTATATCAGAGAAAGTGATTTCAGAATGAGCTTTGATTCCATATATGGGCTCTATGGATTGGGGAAGAGAACTGTATGTTTTGGACAATATTTATAAATGAATTAAAAATTCTTTATTTCAGTAAAGTGAAGGAAATTCATTTTTTTCATGGTGGGGGTGCTTTAAAGAACAACCAGGGACAGTGAGTGCTCACTTAAAATGCAGAGAGTGGGAGAGAGAAGTTTAGAAATAAAGAGAAAAAGAGAGTGAGAAACACCTCTCTTACAGACTTCATACTGCATCAAGGGTCTGAAATCCTGTCACCTGCGACAGTTCTCTCCTAATACCTCCCACAGTCCTTCCTAAATACCCCCTCCAAAACCTCCCTAAAGACCTATCCAAAACATCCATAAATACCTCCCTACATACCTCCCCAATATCTCCCTAAAGCTTCACTAAATACCTCCCGAAAACCTTCCTAAATACCTCCACAAATGCCCTCTAAATGCCTCCTCCATACCTCCCTAAAGCTTCAATAAATGCCTCCCCAAAAACCTTTCTGAATACATCCCCAAAATCCCAATAAATACCTCCCCAAAACCTCTATACGGTTCACTAAACACCTCGCCAAAAACCTTCTTAAATGCCTCCCCAAACTGTCCTTTATCATCTCCCACAAACCTCCTTAGGTACATAAGGTCTGGTTGTGAAATGTCTAGCAGTGAAGCAGAAAGCTGCCAGGACTTTGGGAAGGAGCGTTTTGCAGGCCAACAGTGCCACCCTCATACGACAGATCAGCGCCACGTCCCTTGACGCGTGCCACCACAGTCTGCTGTCCACGCCGCATCCCCGCTGTGCTGACTCACCGGACACGGCCACCCTGCTGGAAGCAGACGACAGCGGCGGACAGGTAGCAGCAGAAAAGAGGCAGGTGGAAGGAGAGGGGAGACGCAGGCAGACAAAGCGGAGAGGGGAGTGAGAAAGCGAGACGGAGAATAATGCCCGAGAGGTGTGGAAGAGGCCGCGAGCGGCGAGAGTGAGTGAGAGGGTGTGCAGTGTTGGGTCAGGGCAAATGGTTGTAAATATTTGCTGCAGTTAAACCCAAACCAGTGACCCTGTTTTGTACATGTTATCTGCTGTTTCCTCGCTTTCTTTTTTCTCTGCCTCTTTTTTCTCTGCCTCTTATCAGCTCCACCCCACCCCACCACTCACTCAATCTGGGTTTTTGGCTTAGAGGTGCCTGACTCTCCTGTAATTTACTTTCTCTCTCTTTTTAAGGGTACTGTTAAAGATAGGATAGGCATATTCCCAGAATCCTTTGTGAAGATCATTAAGTCTCTCCCTGAGAGTGACTCTGATGAGGAAGGCGGGCCTTCCAAGAGCAGGGGTGGGGCTCAGAGCTCCTACAGCTGCCTGCGCTGCCACCTGCTACAGCCAGAAGGCGTCAACACCAGGTGAAGGAGTTTGCCAGGGTTTTGAGTGTGTCTATAAATCACATAAATCATTAGATCTTGACAGCAATTGGAAGCACAGTGTGTGCGTCTGTGTATTTTTGTTTGTGTGTGTTTTGCAGGGATGTGTGTGTTGAAGAAGATCTTTCTATCCAGCCATCATATTCTGATCTTCTTGCCCGTATGAGGTAAGACACACAGACACACACACACACACACACACTCTTTCTCTCTTGAAACAAAAATGGGCACCTGGCTTCCAAATATATAAAAAACAATACAGTAAAATAATACAGTCCCACACACGTGAGTAACCTTAGCCCTAGTCATAGTCCTGTACTTTTCATATCTTTCTCTCTTGCTCGATCTCTCTGTCTGACTTTCTCAGTAACTATCTCCCAGTCTCCTGTCCTTTTCTGCCTCTCTCTCTCTCTCTCTCTCTCTCTCTCTCTCTCTCTCTCTCTCTCTCTCATATTTACTATGTTTACATTCTAACTACCCTTCATTGGTTGTCACTTTTTCATTACCATTATTAACAATATTATTAACAATTGGCATCTGTTCATCTATTTTCCTGAGCTAGTGATCATCATTATTGTTTTCATTATTTTTCTTCTTTGTGTGTGTGTGTGAAAGTGTGTGTGTGTGTGTGTGTGTGTATTTGTGTGTAAGAGGGATGTTGGGCCACCCTTACTACCATTCGGGATGAGTATTTGCTGTGTAAACTGGATCAGTAGGGCGAACAAAATGAAAAGGAACAGTTGGTCTTAGCAGGCTAAAGGGGAACCTCCGATTCCCCCTGCCCAAGCTGAGTAAGCACACAAATGATTTCCTTCTAATTTGAAGCAGAACTTGTATCTGCCCCTTGAATAGGACTTCCAGAAAATATAAATTAAGCCTAATCACTTTTTTTAGGCTTCAAAAGAAATTCATTCTATGGTAGTTCTGCAAAAGTCCTAATTTATACTTACAAACGATATCATCCACTGATTTACATTCACCATCCACTTTTTAGAATTTTTTTTGATGATGAGCTCGTCTTTGGACAAATGTAGCATTCCAAGCTACATGGCAAAATTAGATTAACTGAACTGAAACTTTGTCCTTGAATTCACATCTACGGCTAATTTAACAATAAACCAGAACGATCCTGCATTTTTATTCCAGTAACCCAGTGGCTCTCGTTAGTGTCCAACCAACTCATTAGCAATAACCTGCTTGATTTATTTGTCTTGTAACCAGCCAACTGACAGGAGGAGTTCAGAATATGCCTTAAGGAAAAAAGCTTTTATCAACTCCGCTACTTGGTCAATTAAAAAGGTTCTAAATGACTTAGTCTACATCATTTTAAAATGGTGACGCTACTGGACATGTACACTTGAAGGTTTGCAGGCACTACACAGTCTATCCGTTGGCACGCACGTTTGCGTTAGCGTTTACCAAGAATTCTCCAATGGTCAATCTCTGACCAGAGTGGGCACTCACGAACCAGACATTCACACATGTACTGACCGACTATCTACCCTTTTATTAATCGATCAAAGCAGTATTTATACTTGTATCTCACTCTGTATCTTTCGCCCATGGTCGTATGCAGGGTTTTTGCTTAGGGGGTTTGGGGGCATGACCCCCATCCCCTCCCCTCCCCTCCCCTATGTCAGTGGGTCCGACTTGAAAATCAGGTTAAAGGTTACCATGAATGATCCATACTACTGTCTAGAAACATAGAAGAGGCTCAAATGATAAAAAAATTCATTACATTGGGAACTATAGGGACATTCACACTACAGATACCACTGAAATCCAAATAGCCAAGTGTGGGAGCAATAGTGGGTATGTGGGTGTTTTCTGTGTGTTTATCAGTATGACATAAAATATATCTAATGTTATCTAGCTAGTTAATTCACTTAAGTGAAATTAACTAGCCAGCGTCACTTGGAATTTAGACTCAACTTATGTCAGGGGCTAAATGGCACTATGCAGTCCACTAGTAAAATTCGAGATCATTCACTGCACTCAGCCATGACGCTGGTGATCAGATGAAAAAGTTAGTTGTCTTGGCATTCACAAATCTTTGCAACACCAAAGTAATTTTATTATATACCCCTTGGAAAAAATACCAGGGTCTGGACCTCTGTTGGATGTACGGCTATGCTCCCAACCCCCATCTCTCTCACTCCTTCTCTCCCTCTCTCCAGGGACGTGTTCCGGATAGAGGACATTGCTCTGAACTATCGTGACCAAGAAGGAGATCTGGTGCGCATTTTGGACGACGAGGACGTTACCCTGATGGTGCAGGAGTGCAAACACCAGGGGACGATGGTCAAGAGACCTGTCAATCAGTTTCCATGGGAACTGCTCATCACACATTCCAATGATCTGTCAGTGTACAACACTGAATGCTGAAGTGTTGGTGTGTGTCTGCACGTGTTTTGTTGTTCTTGTGTATGTGTGTGCAATGTGCATCCGCACATAGACCAAGACGTATTTACATTGAAGGTTTTATCGTCATGTACAAACTGCACACTTGTTAGATGATTACTTAAGTACTATAAACCTGAAGAAAACCATTCCTCATTATCAGCTTGCCGACTGCACAGTCCGTGTGGATATGCTGTCTCCCTACACACTTATAGAAAATACCATCTGTTGTGGCATGACCTGAGTAATTACATCCACCACTTCATAGTTGCCAGATCCAGGAACTCAAAATCCCCCCCCCCGGTGTGCTAGAGATTTGATCGTTGATGCTCTGCACTGGAAATGAAAATTCCACTGGTACGTGGAGGCATCTGCCCTGTTTGTTTGTGCGTGTGTGTGTGTATTAACTTATGCCAACTCCTGGTACCCGTTTCACTGTATTTCTCTATTTCACTTCCTTTCTGTGGAATATTTTCTAAACATTCAAGATTTCACTACATCTTGATTTTCTCTGGCACAAAGCATCTAAACACACACGCACACACACGCCTACAACATGTAGGCATACCTTAATTCCTAGTCTGTCTCTGGCCCACTCCAGTTTCTCGCTAGGACTCCTCCCTGACCCTTAGAACTGATGTACATTAGATCAGCCTCACAAGTAATACAAGTAATGCAAATTGCACAGTTCCAGAGGTTTAACATCTTTAACATTTAAATTTAAGTGTAGTAATAACTTCAGTAATTTAAATGTAATGTTGCAGCGATTCCTCTCTTTGCTTTGTTGTGCAGTAGTGCCATAGTGTTACATTTGTGAACCACTGAGTGTTTAAATAAATCATTGAACATATAACTTTGCAATTATCAAATAAGTTGTCAGACCGCTCTCTCTCTCTCTCTCTCTCTCTCTCTCTCTCTCTCTCTCTCTCTCTCTCTCTCTCCCCCACATAAACACACACACACTCTTGCACATGCGTGGTTGAAGGCCTTTGACTGTGAGGAGCCGCCACTGGTCAGCAGTAAGGAAAACACATGCACAGTGTGTGAAGACAGCTCAGACACGCATGTACAGTGTACGAAGACAGCTCAGACACGCATGTACAGTGAGTGAAGACAGCGCAGACACGCATGTACAGTGAATGAAGAGCATGTACAGTGAATGAAGACAGGTCAGACATGCATGTACAGTGTACGAAGAGCTCAGACACGCATGTACAGTGAATGAAGACAGCTCAGACAAGCTTGTACAGTGAATGAAGACAGCTCAAACACATGTACAGTGAGTGAAGACATTGTAGACACGCATGTACAGTGAATGAAGACAGCTCAGGCATATGTACAATGAATGAAGTCAGCTCAGACACACATGTACAGTGAATGAAGACAGTTTGGACACAGTGAATGAAGGCAGCTCAGACATGTACAGTGAATGAAAACAGCTCAGACATGCATGTACAGTGAATGAAGACAGTTTGGACACAGTGAATGAAGGCAGCTCAGACATGTACAGTGAATGAAAACAGCTCAGACATGCATGTACAGTGTATGAAGACAGCTCAGATGCGCATGTACAGTGAATGAAGATAGCTCAGACACGCATGTACAGTGTATGAAGACAGCTCAGACACGCATGTACAGTGTATGAAGACAGCTCAGACACGCATGTACAGTGAATTAAGACAGTTCAGACACGTACAGTGAATGAAAACAGGTCAGACGTGCATGTACAGTTTATGAAGACAGCTCAGACACGCATGTACATTGAATGCAGACAGCAAAGACACACATGTACAGTGAGTGAAGACAGACCAGACATGCATGTACAGTGAATGAAGACAGCTCAGACATGCATGTACAGTGTATGAAGACAGCTCAGACATGCATGTACAGTATATGAAGACAGCTCAGACACGCATGTACAGTGAATGAAGATAGCTCAGGCACATGTACAGTGAGTGAAGACAGCTCAGACACATGCACAGTGTATGAAGACAGCTCAGACACGCATGTACAGTGAGTGCAGACAGATCAGACATGCATGTACAGTGAATGAAGACAGCTCAGACATGCATGTACAGTGTATGAAGACAGCTCAGACATGCATGTACAGTGAATGAAGATAGCTCAGGCACATGTACAAGGAATGAAGACAGCTCAGACACTCATGTACAGTGAATGAAGACAGCTCAGACAAGCATGTACAGTGAATGAAGACAGCTCAGACACGCATGTACAGTAAGTGAAGACACTAGACACGCATGTACAGTGAGTGAAGATAGCTCAGACATGTACAATGAATGAAGACAGCTCAGACACGCATGTACAGTGAATGCAGACAGCTAAGACACGTACAGTGAGTGAAGACAGCTCAGACACATGCACAGTGTATGAAGACAGCTCAGACACGCATGTAATGAGTGAAGACAGCTCAGACATGCATGTACAGTGAGTGCAGACAGACCAGACATGCATGTACAGTGAATGAAGACAGCTCAGACATGCATGTACAGTGAATGAAGACAGCTCAGACAAGCATGTACAGTGAATGAAGACAGCTCAGACATGCATGTACAGTGAATGAAGACAGCTCAGACACGCTTGTACAGTGAATGAAGACAGCTCAGACACGCATGTACAGTAAGTGAAGACACTAGACACGCATGTACAATGAGTGAAGACAGCACAGACACGCATGTACAGTGAATGAAGACGGCTCAAACATGCATGTACAATGAATGAAGACAGCTCAGACATGCATGTACAGTGTACAAAGACAGCTCAGACACGCATGTACAGTGAATGAAGACAGTTTGGACACTCACAGTGAATGAAGGCAACTCAGACACATGCAAAGTGGTGGTTTTGAACTGTGTCCTCATGGCCTGGGTGGACACGGTTAAGTGATGTCTTTCTGTCATGCAGGGGTCAGGCGCTGGAGACAGAAAATCCGCCTGTGGCTTCAGGAAGAGAAGTTGTTCTACAGCTTGCTGAACATGAAGAAATTTATGACTTGGCAGAATTCAGTCGAGAGGCATAGTGTCAACATGCCCAACACAGAAACGTGTATGCTTTGTGTGTGTGTGATTATGTGTGTGTGGGCTGTTTGTGTGGGATGTGATTTTGACCATGTCTAAATCAGGAACTAAGCTACATACCCAGAGTACCAAGCCATGTGATGATGACCTGTTACGTGATGCGTGTGCTGAGAGTTCAGTTTGGGTCCTTAAAAGAGGTGGTCTGATAATGTGTGCCAGATTGAACACTAGCACCGTTTCTTAGCATGTATCATGTTTTCCTCAAATATTTACTTTTCACAATTCTTGCGTTATTTTTAACTGCACACGTGTACTACTTCTAATGCAGTATGCACTTCTAAATTCATGCTGGTGTTAGTAAACATAACTAGCTCAAGCTGTTAAGTGGGCGTGCCCCTAGGACCACTGGTGGCCTGCCCTCACGGGTATGGGGGATTGATGGTGGTTTGGGGGGGCCATTCGAAGAGCAGAGCTCTACTTTCCGCGCAAGTTCGGTACATCGTCGCTAGTGACTGAATTTAGCTGAAAGATCAGGTGAGTTTCGATCAGTGTTGTCAGTGAAGTCCCTGTTTTGACACCCCTCAACTTAAAATAACAACGATAACGTTTCTTTCTAAACAGTCAATGAATAAGAGGCAACGTGAAATTACTTCAGCTGACAGCTTGACGCCGTTTCGTACATCCGCGACTTTTAGACGAGCTCCAACTCCAGGTGTGTTGAGCTGGGAACACCAGCAATGTTACCTGCAGTGGAGAGAACACGCTACTCTTTTTAAAAAAATGATCACTCATGCTTGTCTTTGCGGCTTTTGAACTCAATCCGGTTCATTTGGTTCCTGGCAGGATCCATTTGAGGCTATGAGGACCCATATTCGGTACCCAGGGACAGCTCTGCTCCTCTGGGCTTCATATTCGAGCCTACTGCGCGCCGCTGCGCCGCTACCGGGAGCTCCGACGTGCCCCGATCACGGCAAATCCGCCCCCGGTAAAGCTATTACCATCCGAAACGCTATCTGCTCTAAATTGTGACGGCTTTAAATAGCGTGTAAAGGGGAACACGCGACTGGCTTGGGGCTGCCGTACAAAGCTGGGGGAATAGAGAGTGTCACATCTAAAAGGAGGTTTGGCTGGAAAGAACTGCCACTTCAAATTAAAAGTCCAGTATACTATCTGCTCAGAAGACTTTTAAGAGCGCGAGAGAGAGCTTTGGGACGTTTATGTCTTATCACTCGGTAAACTTCATAATGGATAATAACGGTAAATAATAGTGTCTGATTTAAAAGTTAATCCTTGATATATTTTTGTGGTTCACTACTTTATTTTATTTAAATTTTATTAGGAATGACACATGACACGCCATTGCACAAAACATATCCAGCCTTTTCCTCATTCTTGCTCATACAGCTCTACAGAAAACAACTACTGTTAATCAGCTTTAATAATTCCCCCAAAGTGGAATCTTCTAGTGACTGTTATACTTGGTAGTATTAGTTTGAGCCTATTATGAGATTTAAAGCCAGTTTTGCAGTTTATTTGGTACACTTAAGATTTGGGGGTTTTAGGATGATGGAGCTGCTGCCATGTTTTTGTTGTTGAATAATTATTAAAACAAGCAAAAGCTTTTTGGTTTATCTGACAATGTCATAGGCTTCAGAGCATTAAGACGTAAAAAGCACGTATGGTGGACCAACCAATCAGAGTGTTACAGTTTACCTCCCAATTCTCTCCCAGCATCCCCTGTTTTGGAGTCTTTGGAATGCCGGAATGACTACCTTACCCATATCCGCTGTAGCTGGACAGAGATCCCAGGCGCTTCTCTTTCTTTGTTTCACCTGGACCAAGTGAACAGCAGGTGAGACCACGGGTGGATGGCACGGCAACGCCTTACATCTGCAGCAGGACGAGGCAGTGAAAACTGAGAACGTGTTCCAGTTTGGACCTACAAGGAGTACCAAAGTCATTTTGATGTTATGCACAAGAAGACGTTCATAATGCTTCCACTGATCATTTAAAGCTACTTTTACAGATCTGTTAAAGATACGTTAAATGAAATGCAAACCATGATGGTTATAGACTGTTGTAACGCTCTTTTATTCTGTGTTTGTAGCGTAATCAGTGTGTTGCCGTGTGTTGCTGGCACTCCCCTGTACCAGAGTGCCTTGGGGCAACCGCAAGCTCAATGTTGGTACAACACCACACTGTTCGCCATTGGCTTCGATGACATGTTCTTCTTCAACACGCTGCATTCGCCTGGCCTCTCGGCAACGGTTAACCTCACGCAGCACGGTCTGTGTTTGCTGTTTTTGACCAAACCCAAATATGTTCTGATATCAGAAATTCTTTTAGTTCTTGTGTCTTAAGAAGAGTTCCACTGCAGATGGCCACTGGCTGTGAAGCTCATTTCAT
>NC_137519.1:5007500-5035000 GCF_041902795.1 Electrophorus electricus
AAACGTGGCGTTTCGGCATCCCTTACCATGCCTTCCAAAGAGGTTCATCTGTACACGAGGGCCTCATGGGAGTCGAAGTATTCATGAGTAATGGAATATTAATGTGTCTGGCCTCCAACTCCCAAAATGCACTTCAGCCATGTTCAGATGGGTACCAGCCGAGTCCTTTGGCCAGTGGTGATGTTACCCAAGATGCTTTGCTGAATGTTGATCTGGATGATGTTAAAATGTATGATGCATACATGGCCTGCCCAAAGTAAATGTTTTTATAGTTTCTGCCATCTAAGGGACAAAATACAAGAAAACTTGATGTGGGATCAGCGCCGGATGTAATAACCACTAGGAGCTGTAGTGCCCAAGGCAAGACTTTGGCTAGCACCCCTTGCATCATCCATTCATCAATCATTGTGTTTATACACTTATACAGACACTGCATAGCTTTGTCTTTGAGATTTTCTTTATTTTGGAAACAAAAAACAGTATTAAACCTTAAAAAGAGTATTACAGAAGCTCGTAACATTAAAGTAATTAGCTACAACAATATAAACACAGTATACAGAGGAGGACAGGTGGCCGTTGGGTGTTACAACATATTAACAAAAAATATTGTTGATGGTGAAACTCATCTAATATTGGCAGCTAAGCCACATTACAGCTTAATAACATTCTAAACACCAACGGCAAAAGTAATTACACTTAGCGTTCATGCACAAAACATGTATTCCGTGAGCGCTTAACGCATTCTGTTTGCTGTACATATCAAATACAATAAACGAGAAGAAACTGCAAACGCTTACATCAGTTAATGACAGAGAGACACACATTATAACCGAATATTATAAACAGGGACCACATTGGCTAGGTTGGCTAGCAGCTAACAAGACTAGGATGTCGGTAAAAAAGTTGGTTGGCGGCTGTTCATTTGTAACTCTGATTTATTTGTTCATTTGTACCTTTGCATTAACCGTTAATCACCTTGTCCATCACGAACGGTTTGATGTGCCTGGGCAATGCCGAACATCACAGAAAACATTAGGGCTCATATTATTAGATTATGAAGTTATGATGTTGTGGGCTTTCATTGGTAATATTTAGAAACTATAGTATAAATAGTATTGGTAAAAAAAAAGTAAAAATTAGATTTTTAATTTTTTTTGTCCTCAATTGCGTAGGCGGAGCCTCTAGTATTAACTATACCGTCTATGCGCTATGATGAGCTGAATGGTTGGCGCAAATCTCTCTTGTTGCAGTGCTCTTAATTGCCACTAGAGGGCAATGCAACACTGCATCTCTGAGCTCTGAAAGGTGGACTGGAAGGTTTACTGAAGTTACAAAAAAAAAAAAAAAAAAAAAGCAACAACATTAAAGTTAGTTTTATTACCATAAATGTAAATTAATACTAAATATGAAACCAATCAACGAACGCTGTACTCTGACATTTGTTCTATATCCATTGTGCTCTATGTAGCCTTTCTGGGCTCACTTACCTGACAGACATCAGCTGAAGGAGCACAGAGTTTGCCTCCATACAGGACACGTGCAGTGTCTCACTGGACTCTTTGCATTGAATGTGTCTTAGACAAAGATCAGACTCACTGATACTTGTGTGTGTGTGTGTGTGTGTGTGTGTGTGTGTCATGTTTGTACCTCTGTTCTCTCTCTCTCTCACTCTTTCTCTCTTTTTTTCTCCCTCCCTCTACTCATGCCCCAACTGGTGTGTTCTGAAACAGATGTGTGTGTTGGAGTCCATCTGGATTCATTTCCTCCCTCCCCTCACCTTGCCCCCAGCTTTCGCCCCTATTCAATCACTCTTTCATCTCCGAGCCCTCCTCTGGGAGCCCCCCGTACCTGCTGCTCAGAACACTGCGCACCCCCACACCTTTCTCTCTCCCTCTCTCTGTCAATCTTTTTTATTTTACGTGTATAATACTTTATTGGTATGACTGCGATAATAATACAATTTTGCTGAAGCAGTACGAAGGTAAAGCAATATGCAGAAAGAATAGAAATGCACAGCCATATTACTATGTGAATCTCTCTTTCTTTTCTCTCTCGCTCTCCTTTTCTCAATCCGCTACCACTACCACTCGGTCCCATTTCTCTTTGCTCTGCTTCACGTCTTTGTGATTATTTGTCTCTCTGTACGTTTGCTTTCATATCCCCCAACTTTCCCCTCCATCTTCTCCACATCTACCTGACCTCTTCTCTTCTCTTCTCTTCTCTTCTCTTCTCTTCTCTTCTCTTCTCTTCTGACCAGAGCACATAGTTCTCTCTCTCTCTCTCTCTCTCTCTCTCTCTCTCTCTCTCTCTCTCTCTCTCTCTCTCTCTCTTTCTCTCTTTTAGAAGAAGACAGGCAAAAACTCTTTCACTTCTCTCTGGTTTAAATGTGCATGCGAAACTGAACTGGAGGGGTGTGTGTGCGTGTATTAGTGTGTGTGTGTGTGTGTATTTGTGTGTGTGTGAGAGAGAGATCTGCATTAATTGTAGATATCTTCTGATTGATCAATATTGTATGATTATATTATATTATATTAATTGTAGATATCTTCTGATTGATCAATATGGTATGATTATATTATATTAGATTATATTAATTGTAGATATCTTCTGATTGATCAATATGGTATAATTATATGCTGCCCTGTCTCCTCATTTCCAGTTCATGCCAGCGTGCAGTACGGTAACAAAACAAAACCCCCATCAGCATCCTACAATGGTTTGGTCTGTTCTGTTCATCAAGTTCAACAATTGCTAATGTGACCTCCGTCACCACGGAAATGTTCCTGGTCTCACAGCAGTGGCTTTAAAATTCAGAACCAGTGACATTTGACACGGTTTCAGTGAAATGGAAAAGTGTTCCCTCCTTGCTGTTATAATTCTTCATGAAAAGCCCACTTAGGTTTTCCTGTTGAACTACCGTTGAACGTCCTCAGTCAGAGAGATTTCATTAGAAACCAAAAATAAAACGAAAAGACAAATTCGTCTGAAGAGCTGATACCTGTGACTACGTCAGCGCTTCAGCTAAAGTTAGGGTGTGGATACTTATTAATATCTCTCTCTTGCTTGCTTTCTTTTTCTTTATCTGGCAGACACAGTGACAGAGTAGGGCTCTTTATATAGCCACACAGACTAACGAGACTCATTTGTGTGTGTGTGCGTGTGTGTGTGTGTGTGTGTGTGTGTGTGTGTGTGAGAGAGAGAGAGAGAGAGAGAGAGAGAGAGAGAGAGAGAGAGAGAGAAAGAGAAAGTGAGTTGGTGCAGACATTAATTATAAGCAGCACATCCTGTGTCCCAGACAGGCGATTGGCTCCAGCGCTAATGATCTCTTTACCACTAATGAAACTCATACTGGATCAGAGAGAGCAAGGGGGGGGGGGGTTGAGACAGAGAGAGAGAGAGGGGGGGGGGGCCGTTCTGTAAGTCAGATTAAAGCAGCTGCTGAATGTGCACATACCATTTAGTGGAGAAAATAACATCATTCAGATGACCTCAGAGAAATTGGTGAGAGAGACAGAGAGAGAGCAAGAGAGAGAGAGAGAGAGAGAGATACCTGGAGGAAGAGCCACAAGAACACAGAGGGAAGACGCTGAACCAGTGAGAAAATCAAGATTTCATTTCCTTTGATTTCAAGTAAAGCTAATCCTCCAGTCTCATTCAGAGTGGGGTCTGTTTAAAGATAAAAGGGCCAGACAAGCAGTGCTGAGCAGCACAAAGTTCTTCTAGAAGAGCAGAGCAGAAGAGTGGTGTGATCGGAGAGGATGGCATGGTGAACCATGAGTAGAGAGCTCCAGTACTGTGACGTCAGAGATCGAGACGCGCGGGCTACAGGGCTTTTGCCGCACACACTCATACTGATCTGCCCAGTGACACACACTCACACTGATCTGCTGGATAACTCTGATTGACAAGCGGGCAAAACTCCCAAATGCCACCAGGCCTTTCAGATCAGCCTGGGCTGCGTCTGGAACAGGGCTTGCTTAGGTCAGGCTTAAAGGTTGTGTGTGTGTCTGTGTGTGTGTTTGTGTTAGAGAGAGAAATCTATTGTCTTGCACATTTTTGCCTATGATGTGTTCAGTCTCATAAAGTGGGTTTGTGCATGTGTGTGTGTGTGTACTGAGACAATACTGGAATTTGAAGAATGCAGCTTGCTCTTCCTGTGTTTTTGTATAGTCGTAAGGTACCATGTCCTGTTTCAAGGGGTCAAAAACAACCAGTACACACACACACACACACCCACACGCACACACACACACACACCCCTGTGCAGGGTCTGTGTATCTCACCCTGTCAGTCAGTGAATGACTAACTGCTGTTTTCTGTTGTGTCCTAACTTTGGACCTGTCATCTCCAAACTCACACACATTCAAACATCCACTCACCCTCACGCTCTCACCTTTATTCCCTCAGTTGTATCTACTCACCTTTGCTCACACATTCACTCACTTTTGCACACAAACTCACTCTTGTACACACACCTTGTATACACACTCGCTCGTGTGTGTACATTCATGTGTGTATGTATATGTATGTGTGTACGGGAGTGTGTTTGTGTGTGTGTGTGTGTGTGTGATCTAGATAAGACTGTTGAACAGTGGCACCTGGCGCCTTGCGTAACTCTCCCTTCGTTGCTTCAAGCGCTCTGAACTCACCTCTGTTGTCGCTGTTTCCGTGGCAATACAATGGCAATATTGATGTGGGCTATTCTCTCAGCCTTAATGCGCATGTGCCACTTGACCTCTGGAACAGACGGACACTCTGATCCAGGACAGAGTCGGAATGTCGGAATCATGGAACTGGAGAAGTGGCACAATCAACTGCTTTTATTTTGTATCAACAGAATGATGAAACATTGCAAACTAAACATCAAGCCAAAAAACAGCAGAGCACAGAAGGATTGCCCTGCACGCCTGTGGTTATACAGGTTTTTCCCAGTGACGTTGTATTAAGTTGATAACGTGACACAGTGATAGATTACACAACACATAATCCACCATGTAAGACCTGTGTGCGCTTGTGTGTCTGCACATGCATGAGTGCATGTGTTTGGAAGAGTCATTCCACCATACTAGTCAACCATCCACCGTATTAAAGATTTTTGAATCGTTGGATCATTGTAACGGGGCATAACTGACTTTTAGTAATTAGCGATCCCATCGCTAACCACTGCATTAGCCTCTTCTGCTGTAACTATCCTCAGAAGACACAGACACACACACACACACACACACACAGGGGGAGAAAGAGAGAGGGTACAAGCAAGAGAAGAAGGGTGAGGTCAACAATTCAATTAACACCGAGGTCATCGTGCTTTGGAGCGTGTCGCTGGATTCCTGCTGTTCAGATGGTGTCCTGCTTTAACACAGAATGTATCTATGGCAACTGCAGTGACCCAAATAAAACAGTCTGCTCATGAGACTCATGGCCAGCACCTCTGTTTCACAACAGTGTTTCAAAACACTTCCAGAAAGTCCATGGACCTAATATAGTGCCTTGGGGAATGTTCCTCTTTTCTGTGCGCACCCCGTTCATGTGAACACTTCATGAGGGAGCACCCATCCGCTGCATGGACACACTGCCATTTTCTTAATTTCTTCCTTAGAAAACCAGAGAGAGGCTCTTACAGTGTTGGTGTTCTCACTTCTGCAAAGCTTGTGGAAATGCAGACGCGGTTCCTCCTTCATGTCCCTGTCAGAAGACAGCAGGCACTGGGAGAGAGACAGAGAGAGAGAGCGAGGGCGTGAATGAATTAATGAGTGAATGACATCCAGCCAGCCAGAGACAGAGACAGACTCTGTGGCACACAAACTAACCATGTTCTAGAAATTCTAGAAATCCGGGAGTTCTAGAACTGTCTCAAAGAAGGTGTGGCAAGATAGTCTCCCTCGCATGGGTAATATGATCACTGTTTCCCAGGAGACAACAAAAGATAATAATCACAAGATAACAAACATGAGATGATAATAAGATAAAAGCACAAGATAACAAACATGAGATAATAATCGCAGAAAAAATGATGAGCCTCTAGCAAGGAAAATTTATTCTTTTGAAAATCACCCATTAAAACTCCTTTCATGTCACTTCACATTATTTATAGTTCAGTCAGACATGAGAAAAACTTACTAATACTATTGTGGTGAAAACTGAGGTTTTGTGTAGGGTCAAGATTTAGTTTTGGTTACGGTTAGAGTTGTGGTCAGGCAGCGGTTATGGTCTGGGTTATGTTTAGGGTAGCTGTACAGGTCATGGTTACGGTTAGCAAATGTAAGTCTCCATAAGCAAATAAACCCTGTGTGTGTGGAAGTGAGAGTATGTTGGTGATACAGAAGAGTGAAGGACAGAAAACGTTGTGTGTAAATGAAAGGGGAATGATTCTTCCACTACCATCAAATATGCAAACACACACACAGCCACACACATGCACTCGTGAATGGGCTTCTGTGAAGAATTGAGAAATGGGAGGACTTTCTGAGTAAGTATGAGGGTATGAGGGAGCTTGAAGTATTACAGCCCTGAGGGGAAAGTACAGAAGCAGCAGGTGTAAAGACCTGTGTGTGTGTGTGCTGGTGCATGCATGCAGTGAGAGTGAGCTAAATGTGGGAGGGTGTGTGTGTGTGTGTGTGTGTGTGTGTGTGTGTGTGTGTGTGTGTGTGTAAAGGTGTGTTTTTGAATCTGTGTATGGATGGTTGTGTCATCAACACAGACGACAGAAAGAAATTAGCTGAAACAGCCAATAAGACAAAGCACACATGCACGCACACACACACACACACACACGCACACACACACACACACACACACACACACACACACACACACACACATATCATTCCACTGAGAAAGCAAAGATGTCTCCACATAACCTAGGTGGCCTCCGCTGCTTGTGTATCTGAAACAAAAATTCAGAGAGCAATTCACAAACCAACACAGACAGACAGATAATATTTACACAACCAGTCACAATGAGTAAGCGCGAGAGAGAGATTAGACTACCTGCTGAAACACTACTGACCACAGCAAGGGAGAGATACAGAATAGGGATGGAACAGAGAAGAAACATTTGAAAGACAATATTCCCAGAATGTTGAATTGCTGTTATGTGTCTTGCTGCTTTCAAGTTCAGCAAATGCTCTGTCATAGCAACTATTAGTCATGTTCCCAGTGCTTTCTATATATCAGACATCATACATATACACAAACACACACCTACACACACACACAAAAACACACATACACAGTCTACTTTAGAGCAGACTGGATGACACATGCGTACACACACCCACACACTGACCCTGTACTCTGTAGAGCAGACATTACACACATCACATATACAAACACGTCTGAGGAGCAGACAATGAGCGCACACACACCCCTCTACCTGGGTGTTAGTCCAGGTCAGGGGTCCTCTACTGTGCAAAGGTTATTTTAGCACAGCATTGCCTCTTGGGCGCAGACATCACAATCTAACACAGCCACCATAACAATCAGAGCTGCACCATTCCAATGGGGATACATTATAATTATTATTATTATTATTGTTGTTGTTGTTGTTATATTTATTTATTTATTTATTTATAGAATGGCCAATGACTCAGTGACACTTGACAATAAAAGACAAGGAATTAACAATATTAGTAGAAAGAGTAAAAACAGTAAAAAGATTTTTTTTTTAAACCCAAATACAAAGCACTTAGTGAAGAAGTGCGTTTTGAGTTTTGATTTGAATGAAAGACTCCAAGCTCATAGGAGGTGATGCATTCCAGAGTATGGAAGCGGGGGCACTAAACGCTTTGCCTCCGACGATTGAGAGTTTTGTGCAAAGGATTACAAGAATGTCTGCACTTGAAGATCAGAGAGAACAAACTGGTTCATAGGGCACTAGAAGATCTCATAGTGGACTAGAAGGTCTCATAGGGCACTAGAAGGTCTCATAGGGGACTAGAAGATCTCATAGGGCACTAGAAGGTCTCATCAGGCACTAGAAGGTCTCATAGTGGACTAGAAGGTCTCATAGGGGACTAGAAGATCTCATAGGGCACTAGAAGGTCTCATAGGGGACTAGAAGATCTCATAGGGCACTAGAAGGTCTCATAGGGCACTAGAAGGTCTCATAGGGCACTAGAAGGTTTCATAGGGCAATAGAAGGTTTCCAAGGTAGCGAGGGGCAAGCCCATTATGTGTTTCTATGTGATGATTAGTATTACAGTTTGTTTTGAATGGTTATACTCATTTCTCCTAACATTACACATATTTCCCAAAACTAAAAACTCTTAACCAACTATTCTCAAAGGATTACACCAGCAGAGAAAAACTCTTTTGATTGAAACTCTTTTGACAGAAACTTTTGACTGAAAAACTCTATACACACTCCTCAAAACCAAATAATCTTCACAGAATGCAACACACACAAACCACAAAGTTGTACTGTATGCTGCAATACACAAAACTCACAATCAAGAAACAAAGACTTCAACCAAATAAGCCATTTACAATATTTTATTCATGTATCTGTCCACAAATCTACCTATAAAATGTGCTGAGTCATGAAAAACAAAACTTCTGAACTGCTGTATTGCAGTAAAACCAGAGGGAAATGCAATATTGCAGCAGAGCCACATGTTTACAGTATATTTAGGCAATTAGGAGAAGTGAGTAAATAATTATGATGCACCGTGTTTTCACATGTGGGATTATGGTTTAGTTCATTTGCATATTGAGCTGTGATTGGTGACGCCAGTGTTTAGGAAAAAAGGGACGGGTCCGTTTCCAGTGAGACCCGAATGGTGTGCTGAGAACCATTCCAACCAGTGTGTGCAGGGCTTTGTGCAACAGAACTGAAAACTGTGATGATAGTTTGTGTAATATGAAATGTGAAATACTGTGCGATTATGGGATTTTAACATAAGGAATCAATTTCTTGATGTTTTAATTCACTTACAGTGTGTATCCAAATGAGAACAACTGTAATATTATGAATTATACATGGGTCATAACTGGAAACCAGTGAAGCTGTTGAAACAGAGGAGAGATATGGGCAGATTTCCTGGTGCGAGTGCGTATCCAGGTGGAATATTTTTTATATATTGAAGCTTGTTTAGGGAATTGCTTGAGCTGAATAGAGTGAATTACAATCATCAGAATGTGAGGTAATGAAAGCATAAACCAATATTTTTGCATCATGAACGCTGAGAGAACCACAGAGCCACAGATCTGGAAGCAGAACTGAAAAGAAATTGTGGGGTCAAAAATGATTGTGATGCTTCTCGCAGCAGTGGAGGGAGTTACTATAAAGCCATCCAGGTCAAGACTGAGGTCACCAGCTTCATCTAGACCCTGTCAGCATGACCTCTGTTTTGTCAGTGTTCAACGTAAGTCGATGACATGCAGTGTTTTAAGACCCTTAAACAGTTTAGTAGGTTAGTTTGTGGGAAGGGCATAGTGGGGTGAGTACAGAGGTAGATCTGTGAATCATCTGCATAGAAAATAACATGTTTATGGATTATGGAACCAATGGATAACGTATCTATAAATAAAGGGGGCCAGGAACTGAAGGTCATGAGGCTACTGCCTTTTCTAATATCTTAGCAATAAAGGGCAGATCAGAGACGGGTCTCTACTTGCAAGGTCAGTGGTATCAAGGGTCAGTCTTGTAAGAATACATGGTAACAGTGTATGAGATAACACTGTGGTTTGTGTATATATGAGAAAAGCAAAACCACACGCAGGGTGGGAGGGATCAGGGGCAGACAGGTCTGTCTCTGGGGAGATCTGATGTTACCCAGATGACAATAAAGCATCAAACAGAACTTTAGTCTCGAAATGGCATTTTTTAAAAAAGTATAGCAGCTTTAATTTGAACGCTGAAAAGTGTTTTAAGCATGTCCCTTGGGTTTCTGAGATTGTGGTTTTGATTGGGTGTAGGTCTAGCATTGTTTAGCCTCAGTAACATACTGAGTCAGTAGAAATTTGCCCGGAAGATAGCGATACAAACCACTAGCTGTGTGTGTGTGTGTGTGTGTGTGTGTGTGTGCGCGCGTGTTTGGGTGGGTGTGTGTGGGTAGTTAGAATTATGTATGTGTGTGTGTGTGTGAGGGTGAATGAGTGTATTTGTACATTTGGGTGTGTTTGTGTATGTGTTTATGTGTGTGTGTATTCATAGTTTGTATTTCAGTACTGGAGCAGGTGTAAGCTTCTCCAGCCTGGTCATGTGACTCTCACACTGAGACTCTGAGTCTTACTGATTAACCAGCTGGGTGATAAGACACAAGTGTGTCGTGTGGGTGTGTGTATCTCACACTTTAGATACCCAATCTGTGCACTCACACTGTTTTACTTCGTTCTCGTGTAAGTGTTTGGGGTGCTGGCCCTTTAAGAACACGTCTTTACGATACGGTGCTAAAACTGGCACAGCACTGTGTTTAGATTTACCAGCCCAGCGCGATCTGACGGAGAAGGTGACAGAGGTCATGAGATCTTGTTCAGCCTATACATCAGCAACTTCATCTGAGCAAATGTACTGGTCCAAAACACACAGCTCTAACGCTCTAACACACACAAATGCGTGCACGCTTTTATACCTTGTCACAATAATTCTGTACATGTACCTTCGCCCCGATCTTAACCTCAGTCACTAAAAAGAAACATTCCAAATTCCAAATTTATTTATATAGCGCTTTTTAGGTTGACAGTGGCAAGGAAAAACTCCCTAGAGCACGAGGAAGAAACCTTGAGAGGAACCAAGACTCAAAGGAGGGGGGCCCGTCCTCCTCTGGCCAACAACGGTTGCCACAATCATAACAATTTAAAGAGAAAAATAAACAAAACAAAAAAAAAGAAATAAGCAGTTAATGTTTAGTACGACTTTCCTAGTTTTGTCCCAAGGTGTGCGCGTGTCCGAGACCCATCCTGCAAGAGAATGTCCATTAAGGGCGACGGAGAAGTAGTTGGCTGGTGTGGAGGTGTGGTGGGCTACAGCAGCCGGTGTCAGGGGGTGGTGGGAGGAGCCATTTCAGCTGAGAGGGAATGAGGCTCAGTAACATCACAGCATCAGGGGTAGGTGTACCTCTGCAGAAAGAGACACTAGATTAGGCACGTCCAGGTACGAGGGTGCGTAAATTACGGGATTGCATTGTGCAATGATGGACTCCAGCAGATCTAGATATGGCAGCACAGCTAAAAGGAAAGGGCCAGAAGGAACCACAGATGTGAGGGACCCTGGAACATCAGCACTCTACCGCTCTCACTCAACAAACTCGAGTGACAAAAGAGAGGTGAAGTGACAGCATCACATCCCAGTTAACCAGAACTCTCAATGCCCACGGACCCCCAGATCTACACCTTTACCTAAGATGGGAAGTAGTTAATAAAATGCCTGACTGTAGCGCTTTAAATATACGTTGTGCCCTTTCAGTTAAAAGTCAAATAAAACATGGAGCCATTGTGCTTCACTTCATTAGGACAACATTTGCTGATGTTAACAAAATAGTTTAGGCCTGACCTTCTCTGGTTTACATTTTGTCCTGAAACACACACACGCACACACACACACACACACACACACATACACCTCCTCTGGCTCAGCTTCGTATGCATATTTACACCAGAGAGAAGAGAAAGTCTTTTTGCCTGTCTTCTTCCAGAGAGAGAGAGAGAGAGAGAGAGAGAGAGAGAGAGAGAGAGAGAGAGAGATACATTTATTCATTTAGCAGACTCTGTTTTCCAGAGTGTTATCTGTCTTGATGCCATAGTCATTTGCACTGTTGACCATGGTTAAGGTCTTGCAGCCTCTCTAGGTGTGTGTGTGTGTGTGTGTGTGTGTGTGTGTGTGTGTGTGTGTGTGTGTGTGTGTGCGCGCACGCACCGTACATGCTGTTTGAGCCATGGCCCTGTGGTGGCTCTGACCAGGGCAGGGGGACAGTGCCAGTTGTAGCCCAGGTGTGAGAGAGTTCAGCAGGGTGAGGTGCAGGGTGGGCCAGGGTTCAGCTGAAGAGTCCTGCCCTCACACAAATACACCAAACCGCACTGCGCCACAGGACACCAGCCCAGCACATGGCATTGCATTAACGCACACATTCCACTTACACACACACACACACACACACACACGTACACACACTCTCCACACACTCCAAGACAGAGTAACACACCCACATATATATACATTTAGATTTACGGCATTTAACAGACCCTTTAACATATACTCTAACATACTCTACAGTATTAACACAGTCATAGTTCGCACAATAACACGCACACACATTTACATTTACATACATGGCATTTCGCAGACGCTCTTATCCAGACCATCTTACAAATTTGCTTTGTCATTTACTCATAGAATACATCCTAGCCAGTACAGTAGGTTAGCGTCCAACATACCAATGTACTGGAATACTGTAGAAATACATGGATTGATGGTAAGATCTAGAAGTACAAAATACATAAGGCCTATCTCACAGTGCAATAAACAATAAACAATAAGTGCTAGAGTTTTTAAGTGAACAGTACCCTACAATAAGTACTAGTTTCAGTTAGTCAACATAGGAGCAGGGTCAGTGATCATTTAAATATTCCACAAATGGGTCTGCAGTCTAGGATTGCAAGACTCTCTGCTGTCCAGGCAGCTACTGTAAACCAATGAAGGGAGTGACGTGTGGACTTCGGAAGGTTGAAGACCAGTTGTGCTGCTGCATTCTGGACAAGCTGTTGAGGTCTGATGGCTCTTAGAGGAAGACCAGCAAGTAGGGAGTTGCAGTAGTCTAGCTTTGAGATTACAAGAGACTACACAAGCACCCGGGCAGCTTCTTGTGAGAGAAAGGGCCGAATCCTTCATATGTTACAAAGGAGAAATCTGCAAGACACACACACATACAGAAATACACACACAACCACACAAACTACAGCACAAGACACTCAATACATCGATGCACTGAATGACACATGCACTGCATGTGACTTGACCACCACAAACACACAGATGCACACTGAACACACTTCGCTCTCCTTCCAGAAAGAATAAACATTATCAGAATTGTGCAGTAGTGTCACTTTCCTTCGAAGAACTGAGATATTTCCAGAACCACATATGACAGGAAATGCAGTGGTGGAAGAGTTTCGATGGCAGGCTAATGCCTTCACACGAGTGTTGGGTCAGGGTTTGTCTTCTAGCCCCTTTTGAGGAAACAGCCCTCAGGTTAAGGCCCCTTGTGAGAAGGCCTGACACACACACACACACACACACACACCCGTGCGTGCTTGCCTCTCCCCCATGTGATTAAGGAGCGCTTGTGAATGTGGGAGACACTGTTCACAGATTTATTGCTCAAGAAATCTGTCACTCCTTCACTCCCTACACATTTCACTCAGTAGTTATTCTACACACACTCTCAGTCTGTCCCACACCCTTACCGTTACACACACACTCCTCATCTGTCTGTGCTACCACCAGCTACCGGAACAGCTACGCTGGTTACCTGTTCAGGCACTCTTTCAAACTCCGTGTTGGTTCTCTTCAGCCATCTCTCCTTTCCTCTCCTTTTCATCCCCCTTTCTATTCTTCTCCTCCCGCCACTCCGCTGAGAGCTTCACCCTCCCGTCCTTTCTTTCCTTCACTCATTTCTCTCTCCACCTCTCCCTCTCTCCCTCCATTACTTTCTGTCATTCTGTACATCTGTTTTCAGTCTGTCTCTGTGGCAACTATTTTAACACCCAATCTCACTCTGGGTACACACACACACACACACACACACACACACACACGTACACACACACGTACACACACACGCGTACACACACCCGCGTACACACACACACACACACACACACACACTCACTCACTCAGTCACGCTCTCCCTCTCTCTCTCTCTCCGAGGATGTTCTAAACCGGACATATGAAAACTGAATTATAAGTCAAATTAGCTTTGTTAGCAACAGGAATCCTGTTTCAGTTGCTTGGTCTCCTATTCTTGATGCTGTGTGATGCTGACTGTGTTTACTTTCTGGTGGAAGTGAAACAGAACCGTGTCATCACCCCTGAGGTGGAACGGATCTCCGTCTTCCCACACACCCTCCCACACACCCTCCCACACACTTTCCCACACGCTCTCCCAGGAAATCAAAACTTCTGAGGCCATGCATGGGTTTCTCTATTTATATTTATATTAAAATAGCATTATTACATTATTACAACCATTATCCTTAGAACATAACATTTTATTACTCTTGAAAGCAGATGAATAGTGCATCTACCTGTTTTATAAATAAGTTAAGAAAAAAACAGCAGATAAAAATAATTTTTAAAAACATTTACAGTGTAGCCTTGCGTGTTACAGAGCAGTTCAAACACTAGATTAAATCCACAATAACCTGCTAGCATCTGCATCCTCAGTAGTTTAAGCCTTTTGTCGTGACTAAGCACAGTTTTGAACATTCTCCATATCGCCCCCTACAGGTTTGGAATAATACACAATAACACAGTTATGCACCTTGACTCTCTTTGCCTGTGCCATTTTGCAACCTTCCTTTTGATTTGTGTTCCTGCTAAACCTTTCGCATGTTACTGATATGCTGCGTATAGCGTTAGTAGGGCTGCTAGTAGGAGCATGGAAAGATAAAGCATGTCACATTGACGTTGCCTCTACTAACGCGTTAAAATACTGAACACAGTGTGCGTTCTCCACAGACAGAATTCCAGTGTGTGACTTCAGTCCCAGCAAGACACTGGTATTGCACATGGCACGATACTCAGACAGATTTAAACCATTTTGTCATCCATTTTTCCTAAACCTCCATGCTTCCTGGCACCTAGGAAGTCCTACAGTGCGAACTGCCACAGAAACACACCTCTTCAGGACAGAGCTCAACGCGCATTCAGGAATGCCGTTCTGTGGGACGTTTAACACTTCCACTGACATTGCTGCTTTCACTTGTGGAGTGTCCCAGTTTAAACCCATCCAGAAGCTCTCACGCCCTTCCGGAAACTTCCGACTTTGACCGGCTCAATGTGTGCAGATGCACTTTCATCTAGTTTTCAGGTCCTTGGAGTCTAGGTGCATTAAGGGGTTTCAGCAGCAAATAGTCCCGTTTTGACAGAAAACAGGGAGTCAGTAGGTGTAGTCAGATATCACTCACTATTTGGCAGTTGTCCGTGTGACAAACAGCCAGCAGATCCTATGGACATTGGCCCTACAAGTATGTCTCATTATTTGGCAGGCTGTACCTGTGTTATTTTTGATGTGTTAATTGGCACGCAGTCCCACAGAAGCCTTTTCCATGTTCAAACGGCTCTCAGGAATTCCTAAGAGCATCCAGCTCCCACAGTGCCGAGCGCCGGCACAGCCGGCCCTTGTCCACCCTACTGCCTGCTGGGAAATGTAGTCAAGTCAGAGCTTATCTGGCAAAGATCAAAGCCACTTCCAGTTATTGTGAAGGATATTTCCAGTGTGTGGGGAGGTGATGTACTGCGTGCAGGTCCGCCCCACGTCCGGCTGTCCTGGGCTTTCTTAGGGTCCATGATGGCGAAGGGAGACAGTTCGTTTAGGACATCACCCTGGAGAGGGACGGAAAGAGGCAGAGTCCTGTTACGTGCCTGGATGCATGTCTCAGTAGACTCTCCTCAAACAACAACAACTCCCCACCAGAAACTGATCAAACGTGTTGGAGCAGCCCAGCTGCTGAGCTTTCTCCTCATCCATTTCTTTGACCCCGTTCTCTTTAACACTCGTTCTCTCTCTCATTCTTATTCTCCTTCTCTCTCTCTCTCTCTCTCTCCCCATATCTCAGTCTCTCTTCATCCCTTTCACTTTCTGTCTTCAGCTGTCTCGCATGCTTCTCTCTCTCTCTCTCTCTCTCTCTCTCTCGCTCTCTTACATGATCATGGCCCTCATAGCAGACTTGCTCATCCTCCTCCTGTGTTTTCTCCGTCGTCTCCGCTGAGTGGTGGGTGGAGGTGGCGGCTGGGGTGTGGGCGACATGGTCGGTGGGGCATTTGTCACTGTGGGGCAATAAGAAAAAGAGAGAGAGAGAGACAGAGAGAGAGAGAGAGAGGCAAAGGGAAATTGTGTTAATATAAATATGGAAAGCGGGCATCTCAAGGCAGCCATTACAACACACAAGGTTCCAGTGATATTCTCAGCCTATTAATTTATATGTCACCAATGACGCTGGGAGACCAGGAAAGAAAACAGGACACAGACGCTACACTAATTAGAATACAATGAGGACAGCCTGTGGATGTGTGTGACAAATAGCACACACACACACACACACACAGACAAACATGCACGGTGACACACGCAATTTCCCCTACCTGCTCTGTGTGTACTGGCCTGATGATGTCCGGTAGCTTGTGTTTGATTCTGATTTTGATGATGATGATGGTGGTGATGTTCAGATTGTTTTTGTTCACGCTCCATGTCACTTTTTTCTTCATGGTGTCTTTGGAGCTTTGAGGACTTTTCCTGATGTTCTGCATGAACTGATTGGCTGTGGGGTTGACTGCCCACTTCTAATGGGCTACTATGAATACTGGGAGTTACTATTTGAGCAAAATGACGGCCAGGCAGCTTGGATTGGCCACTGGATTGACCAATGACCTCAACATGAGTGTATGTGAGAACAGAGCCCTCCAATTGGCTGCTGTGGGGAGGAACCACCTCTGATTGGCTATGATGATGAACAGTGCCACCTGATTGGCTGGAATCGTGAGACAGGTTGCGGTGGGGCAGCTGTGGCGTGGCCTCATCACTCTGGAAGCGGGAGTTGTGGCGATGGTGTCCATGGTGTTGGTGGTGATGCAGTTCGCTCTTGCTGTCACCGCTACCAAGGTGTGTGCGGTGTTCTCCAGCCCTCTCAGGCTCTGGCTGGCGATGGGTGTGCCCGTCCAGAGTTCCCGGCGTCGCACGCTGAGTCCATGTGTCCTCTCTGCCCGCATGGGCCGGCACAGCCGGAGTGTACGTGAGCAGAGGCTGGAACGGAGCGGGCCGATTGCTCTGCGTACGCGTGGGAGTGTGCACTGGCGCCCCCTGCGTGTGGGACGGTGCATATTTGGGCTGCCACTGCTGAGCTTCCCGGTCATCCAGATGCAGCCTCTGGTTCTGCTTGAGGTCGTCATGGCGATGCAGCTCCTCCTTCGACTGGCTGGGCGGCGGAATGACCTTGGGGAGGACCCGAGGGGGAGGGGGCGTGGCCTTGGCTCGAGGGGCAGGGGCAGGGGCGGGGGCAGCAGTGCGAGATTGACAGCTGCAGGTGACATGGTCCTCCACAGGTATAACCACCTTCTCATAGATGGGTTGTCTGTTGATAAACTGAATCTTGGTCATCTAGAAGTAAAACAAGACAAGAGAGAGAATGATGTGTGTGTGAGAGTGCAGAATAACTGCTGAGGAGAAAAATATGTAGGGAGTGAAGGAGAGTGCACTGCAAGTGTGTGTGCGTGTGTGTGTGTGTGCGTGTGTATGTGTACCTGTAAGTGGCGCATCTCCTTGGTGACAGGCACACATTGCATATTGCGGGAGTTGCAGCACCCGGAGCAGCGCTGCACCTCCACACACAAGGGCCACAGCAAGAAGTTGGCGTTGCGCCTGTCCAACATGGAGCGTGTGACTTCCATCACCTCTGTGCGCACCTTACACATAGCCTGCTGAGCCACCTGCACACCTGCTGAGAGAGAGACAGGCAGATGGAGACAGGGAAGGGCAGGAAGAAGTAGAGGATGAAGGGAGACATGAGGAGGGAGGGATAGAGAGAGAGAGAGAGAGAGAGAGAGAGGAAAAGAGGAATTTTTAACTAGGTGACAGAAACTCACAAGAGCACAAATGCAAATTGCACACACAGTCACACACACTGTTACACACACCGTTACACCCACAGTCACACACACTGTTACACACACCGTTACACCCAGTCACACACACTGTTACACACACCGTTACACACAGTCACACACACTGTTACACACACTGCTCTGAGCGACAGAGGCACACACACACACACACACACACACACTCACACACACACAAACACACACAGTTACACACTGCTCTGGCCGACAGAGGCTCATACACAGTCACATACCCTCTGCTCTGAATCACACACATACACACACACACACACACACTCACATTCTGCTCTGGATGACACAGGCAGGCTGGACTAACAGATGTGTGGACAGGAACCATAACTCAATCCCTAGAATTTGTGTGTTTGTGTGTACGCTACGTGTGTAGCGTACACACAGAGACACCTGAGTGTGTATGAGGGGGAGTCAAGAGGATGGCCAGCCAAGGGGCTCAAATAGGGATGTGTGTGTGTGTGTGTGTGTGTGTGTTAGAGGTCGGCTAAGGACAAGTGGCTAGACTGGATGCTTCCTTTGAGACAGTCAGATGCAGAAGCAGACTCCAGATGAGCAGAGAGACATAACACACATTCACAAACATCCACACACACACACATACACACATACACTCACACCACCACCACCAATGTGGAGCAGAGGAAAGACCAAAAGACCAAGAGGTACAGAGAAGAGAAAGAGATAGAAAGAAAGAGAAGAATGAGAGACAGCAAGAGTGAGAAGGAGGGTTAGACAGATAGAGAGAGTGCACTTACCAAGGCTTCTGGGAAGACGTCTGTGTGTGCCGTTAGAATGGCCCTCATCAGCTTCCTCTTCTGGAGAGGGAGAGAGAGAGAGAGAAAGGGAGAGAGAGAGAGAGAGAGAGAGAGAGAGAGAGAGAGAGAGAGAGAGAGAAAGGGAGAGAGAGAGAGAGAGAGAGAGAAAGGGAGAGAGAGAGAGAGAGACAGAGAGAGGGAGAGAGAGAGAGAAAAGCTGAGTCAGCAGCACGGTCGGCCTCAGCAGGCCCTTGCAGCTTCGGTGCGTTCATATTACAGCGTGGCACCAAGGCTCTCGGATCACTGACCTAAGATCAGCTCCCATCTTACTTATGTTACAACATTCATTGAGATATCAAAGGCAAAAACTGATTTTGCATCAGCATTCTTGTTGGGCACACACACGTAGCTGACTGGTTATTTGAAGTTGTTGGGTCTTACTGGTGGCGTTGATGATTATTTCCTTTTAGACACCAGACAGCAAGAAATAGTCTCATGGAATGGGCAACAGAACACCGTGATTGGCCAGTAGCTTGGAGGCTTGAATGTCTAGTCCACTCTTATTGGCTACTGCTGAGGATTTAATTCCTTCTTTGCCTCTTTCTGTGCTTATGTGTTACACAGAGGTGACACGTTGGTGGTTACACAGATCTGTTTGGTGTTTCGGTGCTTCACCTCTATCCAGTGCTGTAACAAAGGGATGAAATATCTCTCTGCATTCCTCGAATGCGGAGATGAAATTAAATTGATCTGGAACACCTCTCTTGAGCCAAGCTCAGTGCTGGAGTCAGATGAACTGATAATAAATGCTCAATAATCCTGTAAGGCAGAGATGAAATGCCTTTGTGAGGTGAAACGTAGCTGGATTGAAATGTGCTCCCTAGCAAGGTAAAGCCGGACTGAAAGTTCTGGTTGATTTGGTGACCGCCCCGTTACTGTAGCAAGGGGATTTTTTTAGACACTTCGTTCATCATGGGATAAAGGAAATTGCATGGTTTAAGGCTTATGTGTTTGTCTCTCTGTGTGTGTGTGTGTGTGTGTGAGTGAGAGAGAGAGAGAGAGAGAGAGAAAGAGAGAGGCATAGATTAGATATGTATTTGAGATCTGTCTAGACCTTGCTCACAGGAGGTGAGTCACCTGTCTATGTATATGTTTGTTAGCGGGAGGTTGAGGGAAGATGGTGTTATAGGCAGGTGTGTGTTTGCTGTGAGAATTCTGCATCACTCAGCTAACCCCAAACCTTCACTGTGTGTGTGTGTGTGTGTGTGTGTGTGTGTGTGTGTGTGCGTGTGGTTTCAAAGGAGAGGACCCCCATCTTGGGGTTTGATAAAAATGGCTACAACAATCAGTGTTGTACAGAAGAGAACATACACACACACACATACACACACACACACACACACACACATACACACACACACACACACACACACACACACACATACACACACACACACACACACACACACACACACACACACACACATACACACACACACACACACACACAGAGACATGGAGTATTCCGGTACAGGGGAACAATGGCATGGCCTTGTGTGCGAATGTGTGTATATGTGTGTGTGTGTGTGTGTGTGTATGTGTGTGTGTGTCCCTTCGGTAAACTGAAAGCCAGAGCTTTCAAGGTCACCAGCATATTAACACCCCCTCCACCCACAGCCACACCCACACAGTTACAGTACTCTAAACTCAAACCTCTCCCACTGCTACCTGGTTGGAGCCTTAGACCACTGCTGTAGGAGAGGCACATGCGGGACACACACTGGTGTAGGAGAGGCACATGCGGGACACACACTGCTGTAGGAGAGGCACATGCGGGACACACACTGGTGTAGGAGAGGCACATGCGGGACACACACTGGTGTAGGAGAGGCACATGCGGGACACACACTGGTGTAGGGGAGGCACATGCGGGACACACACTGGTGTAGGGGAGGCACATACGGGACACACACTGGGGTAGGGGAGGCACATGCGGGACAAACACGGGTGTAGGGGAGGCACATGTGTGTGGGGTCTTCGAGCTGAACCGCCCCCTCTATAAACATGATTGAAGGGCCCCCTCTGTTGAGCCCTTCTGTGTTCTTCTGTGTGTAGGACATACAAGAGTGTCAGAGATCAGCTTTTACCTACGGAGTCAACGTCCAGGAGCTTGTGGAGCTCTTCCATGGAAGAGATTGGACTGTTCATCACCAGGTCGACCAGAGAATGAGGGAGAGGTTCACTCTAGAAGGGAGAGAGAGAGGGAGGGAGAGAGAGGGAGGGAGAGAGAGAGGGAGGGGAATAAAGGAAGGTGGAGAGGAGGGAGTGAGAGAAAAAGGTACATCAAAAAACGTTAGCCGATAAAACAGAGTAAACAGCGTGGAGTTAAATGTTTTAAAGGCTCATTTCTCACACACACACACACGCATACGCGCACGCACACACACACACAGTTTGCAGGTTTCCATGATTGGCACATTTCACATTTGGAAACAGATGTGTGGCCAAGGGCAGAGAGCCATTTTGCTGAATTATGGTGTCCATCACTGTGTGTGTGTGCATATATCACTACTAATGAAGCTTTAGTATGTGTGGCAGGGGGGCGGGGGTTATGCTTGTGTCTGCATGCATGCTTGTTTCTTGTTTGGGTGCATTCAAATGATGGTGACCAAAATGTGTTGATACACATTTAAACATGTACAGGCTCTTTCTATCTCTCTCACTTACTTACACACAGACAAATGCACAAACATATATGCAAACACACATATCTCTGATTATGAGTAATGTTGCATAGCAAAGGAACAGCAAGGATAAATAAAGCTTTCATATCTGTCTTTCCACTTGAGCACGCAAGTATGTGTGTGTGTGTGTGTGTGTGTGTGTGTGTGTGTGTGTGTGTGTATGTATGTGTGTGTGTGCGTGCGTGTGAGTGAGACATGTCTTTGTGCAAGCAAGTGCAAGCATGAGCATGCATTAATGTGTCTGAATGAGCATGCATTGGGCCAGCAAATGTGTGTGTGCACATGTATGTATGTGTCTGTGTGTGTGTGTGTATGCGTGTGTGCACCGGTATGCTAAGTAGTCAGTACAGCTCTGCACACACCTGTTCGACCTTTAAAATGTGTGTGAGCCAGTTTAAAGCGAGGTGCAGTGCTGTAGTTGGCTTCCACTCCCAGCCACACTCCGCTGTCCATTTTAATAACCAATACCGATGATTACACACCTACAGACTTGAGACTGTACCGCATGGTAGTGTGTTTGCATAGCGCCTGACATGATCAGGGATCGGACTGCTTCAAGTGTCTGTTGTAGACACTCTGTCTGCACACTTATAGACACTCTACTGATTAGGGCCAAGACATCTCTGGCTGAAATATCTTGTTTCTTTGGCAAACTTTTGTGCTACACTGAAATTTGGACTACCTCTACATCTTTATCTACAGTATCCTGCAATTACATGTTGAATCGTCATTCAGTTATGCACACATCCACCAAAACCCATGTAGATCTACAGTCCCAAATAAGATGAAATGCACCAAGATGCAGATGTTCCAAATTAATCACCTGCGCAATAAATCTCGTATTTTTGCACCCTCTGACAAAGTTCTGGGATCTTCCGTCCAGGTCACACGCACCTATCTTTAACCATGTCACATGGAAACGAGAAGTGTTCGTCCATGTGAGATCATCGGGACGCTAGATGTCCGTGTCATAGTGTTACTCAAGCACCAGGAAATCTGTGTCAAGTCTTGATCGGTTCTGTGATATTTATATGGAGAGATATCATAGAGCAAAATAATGGCAGGTTTCTATGACCACCATTGAGCATGACCACTGTCACGGAACGCTCCCCTGCCCACTGATCACGTGGTACGGCCCGCCACATGCAGTTGCAGTGTATTGTCGACTGTCTTCACTGCGACTGTCCCTTGTTTGGAACCACGCCCCCTTGTTCTCATTGTACTTCATTACACCTGCACCTGGTTATATGTTTCGTTTGTATGTATTTAAACCCCTGTGTTGGTAGTGTTAGCTGTCGCTCATTGTTAGAGATAGTGTGTTGTTCACTGGCTGTACTCGTTCAGGTTTCTGGTCGTGCCTATGTTTCTGTGTTTGTCATTAACATCATGCTGCATGGGTTTGTTATATGTGCCGGCTGTTAACGTTTGTTGGTTCTCCGTGTTTTGTCTTTCGTCAAACAAAAATGTCTGTCTACGTGGAGAGAAGTCTGTGCGTCCCGCTCTTAGCCCTGCATCACTCGGGCCATCAAAACCACACCGAGTATGACCACCACTGAGTACGGCCACATTCAGTACGAGCACATGGAGGAACACGTCTATAGTTTCTCCTTTATTTAGTTCTCTCTCTCTCCCTTCTTCTAATAACAGATAAGAGCAAATAGTTTAAAGGTACACTGTGTGTGAGTCCCATAAAACTATGATGTCATGCTGCATATACATCAATATTATGTGCCTATATGACCCCCCCCACCAACAGAAAGGCACAAAAAATCAGTGTGTAAGTAAGCCATGGCTCCCCACTGCCCTCAGTGTGTTCTCTTCATGTGTGCACGTGTGTGTTTATGTATGCCTGCATGCTCGTGCGAGTATGTGTGTGCGCGTGCATGCGTGTGTGTGTGTGTGTGCGTGCACAAGTGTGTGTGTGTGCTTGTGTGTTGGACAGTTACAGAGAGGTCCTACGGAGAGTACCGCCATGCCCTCACTGCAGTGACCAGCTGAATCATGGGACAGAGCCACAGGAATGCTAATAGTCCACAGAGGTGAGGGGGAGCAGGCTATAATTATGGGCCTGGATTACTACACACACACACACACACACACACACACACTCACACGCACACATGCGCGCACACACACACGCACGCGCACACACACACACACACACACACACACACACACACACACACACAGTGCTCTCTGCCAAAGATTAGAGTGGAACCTCATGGCTATCTGCCAAAATGCTGAATCTAGCCATAAAGAAATAGTGTATCCTCTACTTGGCAGGTGACACAGATGTATGCATTTAGCCTGCAGATTCCACACATCACATAAATAGGTAGGTAGATGATGGATAGATGGATGAAAGGAGAGTAGGATGAAAAAGTAGGCTGGGTTTGATTTAAAACATAACTCCAAGACAAATCTCATAGCCTGTCTACATTTACACAGGAGGAGAGATTAGGGATTAAATAAAAACGCAATTAGAAGGCACAGTTACAGAATGATGATGCCTTCAGGCCTGTTAGAATCATCAGATAAACCCTGACAGCTTGATTTACGTGGCTGAATCCTGAGCTGGGCCCGCGATCGCAGACTTTCCGAGTCATGACACATAATACCTCGGACAGAATGAACTCCAAATAATCTGAGTTGCTGCTGCTGGTCCCCACATGTCTTTCCAATCACACGGAAATAATTTTTTTCTGCCGTTTATATAGCGTTAAATGGTGTCTTCTGCCGCGTTAAAGCAGTAGGCCGGCGTGCCGCCCTTCTAATGGCCTAGACTCCAACAAACAAAAAGCAAACAAATACAAATGTACGATTAATCTCGCTTAATCTTCGGGGGAAACCAGAGAAAGAATGGACGGTTTTGCTCTTTCGCCGACCCCTCTCCTGTTTAGCAATGACGTGATGTTAAATACCAAGTCGGTGGATTAAAAAGCACCATTAGTGAGGGATTTACTCCGCAACCGAACCGTACGCGTGGACAATTCATGTGCATGTCCAGGGATTTCCTAGAGAAGGACAGAGGTCATAGGTGAAGCCACACCGGCCCCGACCGTGACCTGAGCCACAGGACTTGCTTCCAGCCAGTGGCCACTCGCGCTGCGCTCCCCTTCTAATTTTGCAGATGTACATGCTACGAGGGCAGACGTCATCGTTTTAATCCCGGGGCTAAACGCGCGCCGACGCGCTAAATGCCAGATATCACGGAGCTAAAGCGAGTGGAGGCTTAACAGAGAAATCACCGGCGCATGACAACGATTCTATGGCCGTTAGTGGCATGAGTGATGTATTTTGGCAGCGAAGAAACCGGGCGCGCGGCCAAATAGCATTCATTTCAGCAACACTAACTGTCGCTTTGTTTAAACCCAGTGAGTGAATTGCAGATATAAACAAACAGAGATTAAGAATCAAGCGCGAGTGCGGTTTTCGCTGTTATCGGGGCGCAGGGCGGCTCATTTGAAGCGGTCAGGTCCTCTCCGCATACGAAGACGGCCGCTCGGGCACATCAGCCACGCGCCACTGTACGCGCCAAAGTTGGTTAAATTTCAACCCACAAATGAAGGCAGTTTAAGGGGGCAGCGGACACAGCTACGTAAAACAAACACCGAGCCTCAGTCCAGTCTAAGCGTAAACCGAGACGGAGGAATTTAGCGCGCAGAAATCCACGCCAGAGTAAAGGAGAGAGCCGGCGAGAGGGTGAGAGACCGCTTATGACCCCGGTAACGACGTGATGTAGATCTTACCTGTGCGCCACCAAACCGCAGGCATGCCGTGAGCGCCACGAGCAGCGCAACCCACGAGCTCATCTTGCCGCCCAGCCTCGAGACCCCGCGATCGGCTGGGCATTTATGAGCGCGCGTTGGGCGCAGCAGCCGCTCCTCGGCGCCTTTACCGCGCGGGACAGTGCTGACTTCTCTCAGCACCGCTGGGACGCAGACATCCGAATGTCTGTCTGTCCGTCTGTCTCCCACACTCGCTCCCGCGTACACTCTCTTTCAGCTTTTTCGTTCGTGTCCGCAAAAAGTTTATTCCAGGGAACTGAGTCACTAGCTCCGCAGATCTCCTTTGCTCGACATCGAGCGCTACATGGAATGTAAAGAGCGCTCAATATGTTTCGGCGACAGCCAAGCTGTGCCAACTACCGCGGTAGACAGTGCCGTTAGAGAGGACACTATAACGGGCCCAGTCGTTGTTTTTTTTGTTTTTTTAAAAAAAAAAGACCTTGTCCAGTGCTGACAAGTACGTTCTTCGGGATATCCAGGTAAAATGTATTCTTCATATGCAAGATAAAATTGCCAAAAAATCTCCCTTGCCCTGTGGGTAGCCGCTGACCAGTGCAGTGTGAGAGTGACCACTGCTGACCAGAGCTGTGGCTGGTCCGCTCCAGGTTCAGGTAGGTCGTGTCGCACTCCTCGGCTCGTCTTCCAGTGCTGGGACGAAGAGCTGCGTGCCAAATAGAAACAACCTACCTCGGCTCCAATTGGCTCTCCGCCCCTGCGAGGCTGGGCTGCGCTTTCCATATTAGGACAATTATTCTTAAGAACGGGGGTTCCTTCTTGAATCAGCCAGCTGCTGGGTCAAGTTCAACGGCAAAAAAACAACAACCTTGGGGAAAGGTATAGGTTAGTAAAGCTAACGCGATCTTGTGCTGTTCACGTTAAATTATATAAGAGCAGTTGCTTCTGAACGTTCCACAGTTTAAAAAAAAAAAGGTTTTTCCACACAAGTGTCTATTCATCTGTCTTTATTTGACTCGGTTTTTTTTTTTAATCTTAGTGTTGAATTATATTACTGTGGCTCAGAGATGCAGAATACAAAACGCATAATTAAACGGAAAAAGTCGCAACACAATTATTAAGCCATAACACAAAAACATCGAGATGCAGAACAAAAGCACCATTATTGCTATTATGCAACATTAAACCCCAACACATGAAAACAACAAAAGCAACCAAAAGGGAGGAACAGTACCATGGAAACGATGCCAATATTTCCTTTGCTGTCAGTTTCCATACAAATGACAAAATCTTTTGCCGCATTTGGGCTTTCTAAGACAATACATTCTTTACAGTATTAAAATATGTTTACAGTCATTAATATGGATTTTTATAACAAATATACACATACTAATGGCAATGCAATTTGTATGTGATTGGGGCTTTAGATTTTGATTAGACATACACTACAACCACAGACATAGCTGGGGGTGGAAAGAGGGTTTGGGTTTGAATTCCACCCTGAATGCAGCTGACCCTGTACATATAAAATAAACACAGTCCAGCTGGTCCTATACGTATAAAATAAACACAGTCCAGCTGGTACTGTATGTGTAAAATAAACACAGTCCAGCTGGTCCTGTATGTGTAAAATAAACACAGTCCAGCTGACCCTGTACATATAAAATAAACACAGTCCAGCTGGTCCTGTATGTGTAAAATAAACACAGTCCAGCTGGTACTGTATGTGTAAAATAAACACAGTCCAGCTGGTCCTGTATGTGTAAAATAAACACAGTCCAGCTGGTACTGTATGTGTAAAATAAACACAGTCCAGCTGGTACTGTATGTGTAAAATAAACACAGTGCAGCTGGTCCTGTATGTGTAAAATAAACACAGTCCAGCTGGTACTGTATGTGTAAAATAAACACAGTCCAGCTGGTCCTGTATGTGTAAAATAAACACAGTCCAGCTGGTACTGTACATATAAAATAAACACAGTCCAGCTGGTCCTATACGTATAAAATAAACACAGTCCAGCTGGCCCTGTATGTGTAAAATAAACATAGTCCAGCTGGTACTGTATGTGTAAAATAAACACAGTCCAGCTGGTCCTGTATGTGTAAAATAAACACAGTCCAGCTGACCCTGTACATATAAAATAAACAGTCGAGCTGGCCCTGTATGTGTAAAATAAACACAGTCCAGCTGGTCCTGTATGTGTAAAATAAACACAGTCCAGCTGACCCTGTACATATAAAATAAACACAGTCCAGCTGGTCCTGTATGTGTAAAATAAACACAGTCCAGCTGGTACTGTATGTGTAAAATAAACACAGTCCAGCTGGTCCTGTATGTGTAAAATAAACACAGTCCAGCTGGTACTGTATGTGTAAAATAAACACAGTCCAGCTGGTACTGTATGTGTAA
>NC_137519.1:5050000-5052500 GCF_041902795.1 Electrophorus electricus
TTTTCTTCAAAGCTGATTCCCCATAAGCCCCATCAGCCTACAGTAAGCCTGCTGAGATCAGGAGATCATGCGCTGTACTCACGATGGTTTAAATCACCCCCCCCACACACACACACAGATGTGTTTTTGATATGAGATTTGTGTGTGTAGGTAGTGTGTGGGGGAGTGGAATAGTTGATGTAAGGATGGAACAAATATCACATCAGACTCAATAAGGGCTCTGCTAAATGAGGCTACAGTTGACACACAGTAACACACACACTCACACACACACAAAAGCATGCACGTGCTGTTATGGCAAGCTCCATGAATGATGTCATGCATGGAGTAGATAGAGCTTATTGGATCAGAAGTGTTACTGTAGTCCTGGGCTGATTTTCAATGGTGATTCCCCAACATTGATGTAATTTAACCTAAGACAGTGTGAGAAAAATCAGTTCTGTGTTTGTGTGTGTGTGTGTGTGTGTGTGAGAGAGAGAGAGAGAGAGAGAGAGAGAGAGAGAGAGAGAGAGAGAGAGAGAGAGAGAAAGAAAGAAGGAGAGAAAGAGAAAGGAGGGAAAGCCCACCTTTCCAACTCAAACCACATTATAGACACACGGCCTCAGGGACATTACTGGGTTTGACTGATCTCTCTCTCTCTCTCTCTCTCTCTCTCTCTCTCTCTCTCTCTCTCTCTCTCTCAGTCTCTCTTTCTCTCTCAGTCTCACTCTCTCTATTTCTCTGTGACATACTTGTTATTTTAAACATATAGAGAAATTCTCTCTCATTCTCATTCAGGCACATATACAAACAAACACCCACACACAACATACCCTCACACATACAGTCACAGAGACAGACACCCAGCTAACTCTCACTGTTAACTGGCTGTTTCCTACTCTGCTGTCAGTCTAAACAGTGTTGAAATATGGTCTCAGTTCTGTGTGTGTGTGTGTGTGTGTGTGTGTGTGTGTGTGAATGTATGAATGGTAGTCTTGATAGAGTGTGATTGCATAATGTGTCTGTGTCATCACTGTGAGTATTAGGAGGTGGTGCGTTATTGATTAGTGTGCAGTGTGATTAATGTGCAGTGTGATGATTAAATTGTATACTCAGCTATACTGTGAGCATGTGTGTGTGTGTGTCTGTGTGTGGCTGCATGTGCGTGCATGTATATGGGTGTGTGTGTGTATGTGCGTGCATGTGTATGGGTGTGTGTGTGTGTGTGTGTGTATGTGCGTGCATGTGTATGGGTGTGTGTTGTTTATTTGAATACTTTCGTATATACATACTCAAGTGTGTGAGGACTAGGGACATGTGCAGTCAGGCCTACATCCCCTTTAAGATGTGTGTGTTTGTGTGTTTGTGTTTGTGCGTGTATGTGTGCGTGTGTGTGTGTTGTTTGTATGGATGTGTGCAGCCAGGCCTACTTTTCCTTTAAGGCTGTGTTTGTGCGTGTGTATGTGTGTGTGTGTGTGTGTGTGTGTGTGTGTGCGTGTGTATGTGTGTGTGTGTGTGTGTGTGTGTGTGTGTGTGTGTGTGTGTGTGTGTGTGTGTATGCGTGTGTGTGTGTGTGTGTGTGTGTGTGTGTGTGTGTGTGTGTGTGTGTGTGCGTGTGTATGTGTGTGTGTGTGCGCGTGTGTGTGTGTGTGTGTGTGTGTGTGTGTGTGTGTGTGTGTATGCGTGTGTGTGTGTGTGTGTGTGTGTGTGTGTATGTGTGTGTGTGTGTGTGTGTGTGTGTTGATTGTATGGACGTGTGCAGCCAGGCCTACTTTTCCTTTAAGGCTGTGTGTGTATGTAAAGGAGCATGTGTATATGAGAATGACTTGAGTGACTAACTGATGTGTTTGTGTGTGTCTGTTATGGCAAACAGTCAGAATTGCACAATAGTAGCTGTCTGGTGATGACAGCTCATTTCTCCTGTCGGCACACACGTGCACACACACACACACTCTCACACACACACTCACACACACTCTCAAACACACACACACACACACTCTCACACACACACACACACACTCTCTAACTACACTACTATCGTTTTTGGAACCGGGATGTTAATTTGTTCCTCATTGCGTTTCTCACTTTCCTTCGAGCAAAACATTTTGATCATTTCACTTCCTTATTCGAATACAATTAACTACTGTTTCTCTTCTGCCTTTCTGTGCCATCCTCCCATCTTTCTTTGTCTCTTTCTTTCCAAACGCCCCCCGAGTTCACTTGCACGCTCCTTTTTTTTGCTTCTAATTGTGTTTTGCACACACCGCATGGCTAAGCTTCACCTTTAATTGGACCCAGTCCGGAAGTCTTTAATTATTGTTCTGCATGCAGGAGAGGAACGGGCGGAAGCTAACGGAGAACACGGAGTCAGCAGTGCATCCAGAAACCCAGCGCTCACGAACCCCCTGACTCCTGGTCGGATGAATGCTCACGGCTGGGCGCGCGCGCGCTGCAACGACCAACACAGTTCGCAGTTGGAGGGGACTGCCGTTCTGTCCCACGTGCGCTCAGTTTGTTT
>NC_137519.1:5060000-5115000 GCF_041902795.1 Electrophorus electricus
AGCTGACTGTCGCTGCAGGCATTTCATAATGCGGTCTGAGTACAGAGATCCTCCATGATGATGTATCTACACACCCGTGAATCCTAATGTGTGCCAAAAAAGACGGCTCTCAGGCTGGGCCTCTAACTGCCCGAATACCACCAACACCACTACCACACAGTCCCCCACCATTGAAACTCCCTCAACACCACCCCCCACCGACTCCACCACCACCTCCAACACTCCCCTCCACCAACAACACCCCCCACCACCATCAACGCAACAACTTCCAAAAAAATACCTGCAGCTCCTCTTACACTCTCTATCTAGCATGACCTACTTTCTGGACGAATGACTCTTTCTAGCCAAAGTGATCAGTCTGGGACAGGCGTTCCAGCCGCAGCATCAGTTTCTGCTGTTGGCTCAGGCTCTACTCCTGGTTCACGGACACGCTAACTTAAACCGGCCAGTGTCGTCATGCACCAAAACCCAGAGTCCCACAGAGCCAACATCCTACGGACAGACACGCAAACACACACTCACTGAATCAAAAAATAGCTTCACCTTTAGCCTGAAAATGAATCCCTGAGGTCAAGCACAAAATCTAAATCTCTCAAGCAAAATGTTATGAATAACAATGCTGCACAGGCAATGATGGCATAATTTCATTTTAATTGCAAAATGCTATTGTATAAACACATAAATGTGTCAATTTCTTAGCTACGGATGAGGGACAGGTTAAATTACATCTACGAGATTAATTTCAAATGAATTTAAGTTAACTTACGGTAACTGAGTATCTCAGTTAATTGACATCTTCGCTATCTAAGACAAATGAAAGTACAAAGAATAGTCTCTACATAGCTGTTTCTTATCTGATCTTTCTTAATGCAGTCTGTCAATTCCTTATAAGCGGCAGACCGTTTACTTAATTGGTAATACAGCCTAATACCGCCCCCGTGTGGATGAAAAGGTGAAGCGCAGAAGTCTGGCTCATTGCGCTGTTTCTTCCGATTGGGCAGGTGAACAACAAGGTGCGTAATACTTTTTTAAGAATTCCAAATTTTACAAATGTACAAAAAATAATGCCGGTCATCATAAATATTTAATCCAATACATTTTGACGCGTAATTAGGTTGCTACCGAAAAGTTACTACGTTTCAAAGCGAAAAAACAAACAAAAACCCGTCAGCACTGTTCGAAGCCATCTGGGTCTTTTAATATAACTTTATATTTTAATACATTATAGATTTGTAAGGAATACGGTTACTTTGAAATGCAAAACATCCCTCCCCGAACAAAGAAAAAAAATAAAAAAATTCAGATTTTGTAAACTTTTGCTTGTGCGGTTGTTGTGAACTCCGGCGTTTGGGGGCGCGAGCGTTATCAGAGTAAGCGCGTGCCAGTCCGATCGTTTTAAAAACAACCGAAAGCGACGCCAGAAGGAGGGGTTTGTGCCCACTGTCAAACCCCTTCCTGGAATAGCTGTCACTTTTTCGTCTTCCTCCGCACCTACGTTACTTTTGCGTCTTTTAAATTATCTGTTTCGCTGTGCAAAATAAGTCGGTTTGGCCAGTAAGCTGTTTGTTGTTGTGGAGAAGCTTTGGGACAGCGCTGCGCCGGCTCTCTGCACTTTGTTGCTGGCTATAGCGGGCGGTAGATTCACTGTTATTTGTTTTTATTATTTATTATCACTGTGTTAGCTAAGATAGGTCATAGCTATAGTGGGCGGTATATTCACTATTATTTGTTTTTATTATTTATTATCACTGTGTTAGCTAAGATAGGTAATAGCTATAGTGGGCGGTATATTCACTATTATTTGTTTTTATTATTTATTGTCACTTTGTTAGCTAGCTAGCTATAGCGGGCGGTAGATTCGCCATTATTTGACAGCTCGCGGACAGAATGGCTTCCTCTGAGGCCGAAAGTGAACGAGGTAAGTAGCAAACTAGGCACGTGCAAAGCCTTTGCTTGTTGCTTGGTAACTAGTTATTTCTCTGCGCTGTCGAAGAAGAAGCTTTTGCTGGTTGTGTTGGTTATCTTTTAGGTGCTACAGAATTACACGGATTGTTCGTTTACAGGGAACCAGAAGTTAAGTCATTGTTAGTTAGGTACTTAAATAGCCTGGGTCGCGTAGTTTACCTTGGATAAGTTTAGTTTAACGCCAGCTAACTAGCTAACGTTACCTATAGAACCACCGTCTAAAGTTAAAGCCGTGTAATTTCGTAAATATCCACCAGCTGTTTTGGCCTCGTAGTGCGCTACCATGACCCGAGCTGACCTGCCCTTCTGCGACACTGTCTGTGGTCCAAGCTCATTCCGATAGTGTCCGATAGGCTTCTATCTTCTGCGTTCGTTTTTGGTAAACAATTTCAGCCTCTTTTATCATTGCCCTGTGGCTTGTGTGTGTGTGTGTGTGTGTGTGTGTGTGTGTGTGTGTGTGTGTGTGTGTGTGTGTGTGTGTGTTAAATAGGACTTCAAATATTCCAGCTTCAGATGTTTATTTTAGCATGAGTCAATCTTCACTTATGCTCTCTCTCCCTGTCTCAACGTCGGTAACACACCACTTACCCCCCCCCCCCCCACTCACTCACTCTTCTTTCTCTCTCTCTCTCTCTCTCTCTCTCTCTCTCTCTCTCACTCACTCACTCACTCTGTCTCTCTCTCACTCACTCACTGTCTCTCTCTCACTCACTCACTCACTCTCTCTCACTCACTTTGTCTCTCTCGCTCACTCACTCTGTCTCTCTCTCGCTCACTCACTCTGTCTCTCTCGCTCACTCTCTCTCTCTTGCTCACTCACTCACTCTCTCTCTCTCTCTCACTCACTCACTCTGTCTCTCTCTCTCTCTCTCATGTCTAATTTCTCTCTCGTGTCTTTGATCTTGATTAATGAAAATCCAACTGTGGCTTTTTGTGGTATCCTCATTTCGCAACCTAATGTCTCCTCTCTTCTTGCCGTGCTCAGTTTGAGAGTGATGAAGGCAAGACAAGTCTGTGTGTTAATGAAAGAATGCAAAATAGGAAGAGATGCTATTCAGAGAGAGAGAGAGAGAGTGTGCATGTGCGTGTGTGTGTGCAAGAAACAGACCACTTCTGTGGCTGTTTGGGCTGTTTCTCATTTTTGAAAATAAACCGGTTTACAGCAACTGTGAGAGGTCTCTGTGTGTGAGTGTGTGTGTGTGTGTGTGAGAGAGAGAGAGAGAGAGAGACAGACAGACAGACGGAAGATTAGACTTTGCTATTGTACACAGACACAAAACAAATGAAAAAACCATGTCTGCTATGATTGCCTTTAGTGAATACCATGACCTGTGAGAACTGTGCAGGCAACACCTCTATTAGCACAACTGTAACAGGATGGCCAACACATCACCGGGTTCTTACAGCCTTGTCCAGTAGGGATGCACTTCAGCGATGACACTGCAGATTAGTTCCAGACTAGTCCAGGACTGAATTCTTATCTAGGAAAACAACCCTTAGTCAACCTGCAGTGAACCCACTCTTAAATCTCAGGGAAGGACTGCAGAAAGAGTAACCTCCCATGCTATTTGAATAACATTGAAATATTTAGTAAGTACATTTTACTATATGTCCTATTCACTAATGTAATGTTCAGATGGAAATTCATGCCTATATTTCTGGAAAGCCTATACAAAGGAATGAGAACATTAGATTCTGTTAACTGTTTGATTGATTGACTGATTAATTGATTGTCTCTTCGTGCAGAGATGTCAAGGCGCAGCGCCCGCTTAAAAACGAGTGGGTACTACCCCCAGGATGACGACACTGCCAGCACCTGTTCTAATGGATCGGCTTCACCCATCTCGTACAAAGAGAGCCCCTTCAGGTGTGTAGGTGTGTGTGTGTGTGTGTGTGTGTGTGTGTGTGTGTGTGTGTGTGTGTGTGTGTGTGTGTGTGTGTGTGAAAGAGTGCATGTGTTTTTGGTGAACATCAGCTTCTCTCTCTCTCTCTCTCTCTTTCTCTCCAGGGTCTTTAAGAAGAAGGCAGCCAACCGTAAGCTGGTCGGGTCCTCCCGCACCTCAAGCCATGCCAGCAGCCTCAGCTCATCACAGGGCCCATACACCAGTGAGCTCATCACAGAGGATGAATTTACAGGTCAGTGCTGATGTCATATTCAACTGTTTATAACCAGTTTATAACAAGCTATAATCAATGTTTTTTCTTACGCACACATTCACAGAAGAATGTATGTATTATAGTCATGTATGTACTATAATAATACATCTTACTGTAATTCATTTTTCAAACAGATTGTCAATACAGCTATTCATTTTTTTAATACTCACCATATACCCAATACTCACCATATACCTAATACTCACCATATACCTAGTACTCATCATATACCAAATGCTCACCATATACCTAATACAAATACTTGCCATATACCTAATACTCACCATATACCAAATACTCACCATATACCTAATATTCATCATATACCCAATACCTAATACTCACTATATATCTAATACCTAATACTCACCATATACCTAATACCTAATACTCGCCATATCCCTAATACCTAATACTCACCATATACCAAATACTCACCATATACCTAATATTCATCATATACCCAATACTCACCATATATCTAATACCTAATACTCACCATATACCAAATACTCACCATATACCTAATATTAATCATATACCCAATACCTAATACTCACTATATATCTAATACCTAATACTCACCATATACCTAATACCTAATACTCGCCATATCCCTAATACCTAATACTCACCATATACCAAATACTCACCATATACCTAATATTCATCATATACCCAATACTCACCATATATCTAATACCTAATACTCACCATATACCAAATACTCACCATATACCTAATATTCATCATATACCCAATACCTAATACTCACCATATACCAAATACTCACCATATACCTAATATTCATCATATACCTAATACCTAATACTCACCATATACCTAATACTCATCATATACCTAATACCTAATACTCACCATATACCTAATACTCACCATATACGTAATACTCAGCATATACCTCATATGCACCAGATACTTCATATTTAAATTCCACCTCCAACTCCCCCAATCAAAAGGAATTTCCTTCATTATACTTCAATGAACTGTATTAAAGCAGTATTAATGCTATACTAAAGCTATACTAAAACTATACTAAAGTAGTGGTAAATTAGTATTGCAGTAGCATCAAAGTGTCCTATGTTTCCATGAAATGTTTACCTTCTGCTGTACACTGTGGTTACTGTGGAAAAAATGACCCAATATCCAATTACCAGGAAATCTTTTCACGTTCATGGAAGGTCCACATCTGCTCAGTGTGGGATTTTGTGGTCAAGTCAATACTATTGGGGCTAAATGAATGTGCCAAGGTGGTGTGGGTATATGCAGTGGGCGGGGCTTCTAATGCATTGACCAAGTGTTGTTATTCCTGGGTAGGCGTGGCCTCGCCTGTGCAGGCTGCCGTCTGGAGGAGGAGCCCTGTTTTCCAGGCTTCACCCCCCCTTGCCACAGAGCCGGCAGGCTTCTCCTCAGGATACTCCTCATCGGAGGATGGCGACTACCCACAGTCCAGTGAGTGTGTGTGCGTGCATGTGTTAGAGAGAGAGAGAGAGATAGATAGATAGATGGTGTGGACATTTCATTGTGTTAAATGAGGACGTGTGTGTGTGTGTGTGTGTGTGTGCGTGCGTGCGTGCATGTGGGCATGTTAAGTCATTCTGACAGTGTAACCACATTGTCTTCCTGCTTCCTCGCGTCTGTCTCTGTGCTGCTGAAGTGTAAGCGCCTGTTCAACCACCATTATTACTCCTTTAGGGAGTCCAAGAACAGTAAGGGCCTGTATGATATACACGACTGTGAGGCCAAATATATAGAGGGAATATATTAGTGTAGGAGGTAGGGTACAGAGAATATGTTGGTGTAAGAGGTAGGGTGCTGAGGCAGTTTAGTGCCAGTGTCAAATAACATAGGGAAGGAATGTGAGTATGTGTGTGTGTGTGTGTGTGTGAAACTGAGAGAGACAGACAGCTAGACAGAGAGTGGGGGGAGATGGAGATTTATTCTGCCCGTGTCTTTCTCTCAGGTCCTGTTCAGGCTCCAGCTGAGGCAGACTTTTGGTTCCGAAAAGTGCTCACCTTCCCAGGTGCACACTGCTCACCATTTTAAATAGATATTATCATCATCATTATCACTTGCTTGAATGATGTATTGTTTGTTTGTTTGTTTAGCTCGTGCCTTTGCATTGCTCTACTGGTGGCTGGGACCAGCATGGTACAGTCTGACCTCTGGAATCTCTCTGCTTGATGTCTTTCTGCTCAGCAGGTAAGTTCGTGTCTGAGCATGCACGTGTGTACACGTGAATGTGTATATATGTGCATGTGTATACATGAGTGCATTTGTGTGCTCATGTGTGTGTATGTGCATGTTTTTGTGGTGTATGCAACTCTGCATAGCTATGTTCTCCTTCTGCATCTCTACAGACACACTGCAGGTGTGAGGAAGGCTATCCTCCTCCTCTTCCTCCTCTTGCTGGTTTTTGGTATGTCAGATCATCTCATGTCCTAGCTCCTGGGGGGTGGGGGGTGGGGGGGATTTACACAGTACACACAAAAGGCACAATGACAGGAATGCACATATACCGATGCAGTGCAAGTGTGCTGGTAGCGGTAAGGAAACGACAGTAGGTGTAACAGACTTTTTCATGACTGGAGTGTTAGCGACGTGTGTAGCTGGCAGGTGCTTCAATGACAGGTGTGTTATTTTTTACAGGAGCATGGTACTGGTACCCCTTTGTCACGGCACAACTGTTACACACTGCTGAAAAGACCATGATTGATCCCACGCACCTTCACACACGTGCCCCTCTGTATGTGAGTACTTTCTTTGGCTGAAGAGTCACTGCAGGACAGACACTACACACGTTTATTGGATTATTATTTATTGGATACCTTCTATGTCCTAGAACACATACTGTTTTATACTTCTCACCGGTACCCACTATTTCAACATTCTGTCTGTCTCTCTGTCTCTCTTGCTCTCTCTGGCACCCGCTGCAGGATCATGTGTTGGACGCGAGGTTGTCGGCTATGAAGGTTGAAATCTACGCGAGCCTGCGAGAGCAGGAGACGAAGTGGTTTGAGAACAGTGCAAGAGAAATGGAGTCCATGCTGGTGAGAGAGAGAATGAGAGAGTAAAAGACAGCGAGGGAGAGGGAGAGACAGAATGATTAATGATTAAGGATTCATTTCCAAATTAATGGTGTGGACTGTCAGGTGACTGAAGAGTCACTGCAGGGCAGACACTGCACACATTTATTGGATTAGTATTTATTGGATACCTCCTATGTCCAGGTGATAAACCCACTGTTTTAACATTCCCTCTCTCTCTCTCTCTCTCTCTCTCTCTCTCTCTCTCTCTCTCTCTCTCTCTCCAGGATAAAGTGGTCAATGCGAGGTTGTCGGCCATGAAGGATGAAATCTACGGGAGCCTGCGAGAAGAGATTAAGTGGTCTGAGAAGAGAGCAAGAGTAATGGAGTCCATGCTGGTGAGAGAATGAGACTGGGAGGAAAAAGAGGAAAAGAGAGAATATGAGAGAGTGAAATACAGAGAGGGAGAGAGAGACAGAATGAGTATGGGACAGAGGATTTTTTTTCCCCTTCAAATTAATGGTGTGGACTATCAGGTGCACAGTATAATAAAATCACTTTTACAGTATCATCCTGCTGTGTAAAAAATAACAGAATACACAACAAGTATGAAGCGAGTTCAGTCCTCCCAGATGAGTAGAGTTTCCACTTATTCTTCACACCGAAGAAACCCAAAATCAGACCCAGACTCCCTGAACCACAAAGCGTTCATTAGCAACAAAGTAAATCCAATGACTCCCTCCATCAACTGGCCACAAAGAAGAAATGAGATAGAAACACAAAAAAGAATTTAAATTATGCCCACTACTAAATTGAGACATTCCAAAGCACTGTGTTGTTACAAATTAGCACCTAACCAAAATTAAAGACAATAAACAGGGCAAGTTTCTTAAAGTACAGAATCAGAGGTCAAAACCTGCCAGCTGAAACTAGAAGAGAACTAGAAGAGAGTGTTGGCAAGAAAAGAGAAGAGTCTAACCGCCAGTTAGGAAAGACGGAAACCGAGAATCACTTTGACCCCCCCCTCATCTCTCCATCCTGTCAGAGTGAGATCCAGGTGCTGAAACAGGAGATACAAAGGCAGAAGCTTACATCTGAGGTGAGAAAACTAACCCTGCTCCTGCAGATGCTCACTAAATCCATTGTCTGTAATCAGACTAATCCGTCACATTATTGCATGCTTATTCCTGTTGACATTGTCATGGCGACGACACTAAACAGAACGTTCACTAGAAACTCTTATTTGCTGAAGAGTCTTCACAGGACTGACACTACACATGTTTACTGGATGCCGCCTATGTCTTAGAACACATACTGTTTTATACTTCTCACAGGTAATAATCTCTCTCTCTCTCTCCCCTCCCTCCCTGCAGGATCAGGTGCTTAATGCAAGGTTGTCAGCTATGAGCGACAGGATGACGAAGTTGTCTGAGAACAGAGCCAGAGAAATGGAGTCCATGCTGGTGAGACAGTAAGAGGAATAGGAAATTACTGTAATGAATGGGCACTTCATTGCAATTAAAAAATGCAAATAAAGGTGGTGCAGTAGCAATATCAGCTATAATTACCAAATTCTGACATGCCTGTGTGTGTGTTTGTGAACATGCAGACACTACAAAAAACTATGCAGGGCCTGGAGGTTAGAGTAAAGAAGTAAGTGGGCCTTTTCTTGTCCTCTATCTCAGCTCTCTCTGTAAACCACGTATTACCAGCATGTTTAGAAATGTTTGTATTTTGTCTCCCTCTAGTGTCAACTCTCAGCATCAGCGTCAGATCTTCCACCTGAGATCCAGCCTCCAGGCAGCCTCGGAACAACTCATCCACAGAATAGAAACCCAGGAAGATCAGTTCACAGTGGTAATTAAGGCACCGTCTTTCTGTGTAATCGTTTACACATGACACTTAATAGATGTGTGACACACTTGTGGACTATAAATGGCTGAATTTTAATGAAATGCCCCCCACCCCTACACACATAGACACACCTGTTCTCCCTCTACTGTAGTTAAAGAAGGACATGGATGACTCAGTCAACTTTGACCAGGAAGTAGTGATGCGTCCAGACCTGGAGAGGGAGCTGGAGGCCCTGGAAAAGAAAATAATAGACAGACTTCGACAACAGCAGGACAAAGAGAAAAGAGATGTATGGAGGGTGGTGGGGGAGACCTTGCAAGAGGAAGGAATGGGAGCAGTCGCTATAAAGGTGTGTGAGAGAGAGACGTCCCATTAGTAGAAGAATGTGTGTGTGTGTGTGTGTGTGCACAAGCAGAGTTAGTCCATCTAAGTTAGTAAACCAAGAGGGGGCTTGTCCATGTGTGCATGTGTGTATAATGTTTACGGGTGTATGATTTTCCCAGGACCTCTGTGGACTGTGTTTATTACCCAGTCCTGCACTGTGAATCTCACAGTTTCATGTTTACATAATGCTGGTTCCTGATGCTGATTTATGTTGTGACAGGAAATAGAGCACATTGTGCACAGAGCGCTGAGTCTCTTCAGGGCCGATGGGACAGGAATGGCGGATTACGCACTGGAGTCGTCAGGTAACGGACTGAAGAGCTCAGACATCTGGGTTAACACTTCCTGGCTCTAACAGGCCTGGTTCAGCTCAATAAGGGTTTAGTACATGAACATTGTGTGAAGGACTTTAATAGTTTGCTCAAAGGTTTGACAAAGGCTTAGTGACACTTTAGTAGGAGCATTTAAGAGTTTGGTATAGACCAATAAGGGTTTGGTGGGTGCCTGTATGGGTTTGGTATGGGCCTGGTGATTGTTTAGTAAGGATTTGGTAAGGGTTTAGGACAGATATGGTTTAATATGGGATTAGTATGGATTAGTAGGGATGTGGTAAGGGTTCAATGGTTTGATAAGAGTTTGAAAATTAAACTAAAAAGTTGACAGATGCATCAGAAAATGAAAAATAGCCTATAAATAATGATTAGAGAAAGCTTTAAGTGTGGTGTGTGTGTGTGTGTGTGTGTGTGTGTGTGTGTGTGTGTATATAGGTGCTAGTGTGATAAATACCCGTTGTTCTGAGACATATCGGACCAGATCTGCATGCCTCAGTCTGTTTGGAATTCCTCTGTGGTACCACTCTGAAAACCCTCGCGCTGTTATACAGGTACACACACACACACACACCCCTCCCAGAACCAGACATCCCAGTACACAACAGCAAATTCCTGACGTGGTTTAACCCCAACACTTTGGCCTCAGAGAAATGTTTGGGTTCTTAGATGTTTTAAAAGACACCGGCTCAGGCCATGTTAACATGAGAGCACAACCATGCACTATGTCAATAACTTGCATAGTGGGTGGCTTATAAATGTGTGGTGTGCGTGTGTGTGTATGACACTGCAGCCCGAGGTCTACCCTGGTAAGTGCTGGGCGTTCCGTGGTTCTGAAGGGTTCCTGGTCATCTCTCTGTCCTACCCTGTCCGGATTACTCACATTACCTTGGAACACATCCCTCGTAACTTGTCACCCACTGGACACATAGACAGCGCACCAAAGGACTTCACCGTTTATGTGAGTGGTGTGCACACACACACACACACACACACACACACACAACACCAACATTGCCTGAGGCTGCTGTAATGATTATATTATGCATTTACATCTAATGTTATGCATATACATTAAAGTATGCATTATGCTGTGTGGGTTTTTATAATGATTCCTATCAGAACAAGCACAAGGCAGAATGCATGCGCAAGGGGCGTTTTATTAACAAGGGACACAATCACAAAGGGCAAAATGAACAGGGGCAAGGGGAAGACACTGAGGTAGAACACTTGAACTAGACAAACGAAAAGCACGGGTGACGACAATACAGCGAGAGGAATTGAAACAGGACAGAATGAGCGTGACTTACCAAAATAACCAACAACCTAGAGGACAAAACCCAGAGCTAAAATAACTAAAACAATCATACATTAAACAGACTCAGGTGAACATAGAAACAGGGAGAACCAAAACATGGACTGGAATTGCGGGGCAGATGAGGGGCGGTGAAAAAGAAACTAAAGAGCGGAACCAGGGAGTCCAGGAAAACAGACGACAGGGAAACCATGCCAACCGGGACGCCAGGAGGGTGGCCATTCATGATAGTTTTATAAATGTTGGATTTTAACCAACATTAAATACTAATCAAAGCACAGTTTTAATTAGTTTGAATTAATTATTTTCCTTCCATCTCGTGATAGAGCTGCTCCTTTTTAAGGGGTTCCAGGGTGTAATGTGTTCACATTCTTATACACTCCTGCTCTTCCAGGGAATGACACATGAACACGAGGAAGGAAAGCTTCTCGGATCGTTTACTTATGACCAAGATGGAGAACCCATCCAGACCTACCAAGTACCTGTAAGAAAGTTGTGCAATCACTCACTAAAACACAGAAAGATGGAAACATTTACAGATCAGTTTTTAGTCCAATGTTAGCACTATAATGCTAGTAGTCTTAGTATTATTAATAATGTATTAATAGTATTAGTATATATAATATACTGTATTTATATACATTACATATACACCCCCGACACACACACACACACACACACACACACTGTAACGGCCCGAGTGCCGCAGGGCAAGGAGCAGGACGTTCAGACTCCCTTGACTGTGATAGACATTTATTGACACACATGTAAGACAATGAGTTGTGAACATAAACACGACTACGAACACTAACAATGACAAACTCCTATTGACTGCCAAAGATGCAAACATGAACAGTGGTTTAAATACACAGACATTATAACACTACCCATACGCAGGTGTTCACTGACAGCAGGAGCGTGTTTACAAACAAGACTAAATGAATTCCCTTTACACGCAGAGGCCTGAACCTCATGACCAGTCAAAAGAGGAGCAGTCTGTAACAAGCATACATAATGCTATTTGTAATACTTGCCATATATATATATACCTAATCTGCATAGGTACAATGAATAATACATTTACCTGCTGCAAGTGTGCAGTATTTGCATGATAAGGAGAATACTTGTGTTTCATATTGTACTGTAAAATATGGATAGAATATATTGATGATAAAATATTGACAGAGCATTTACTGCTGCTCTTTCTGTCCTCTAGAATGTATGTAAAGAATAATGCATTACTGTGTGTGTGTGTATATGTTTGTGTGTGTGCATATTTGTGTGGACATGGATATTCACTGGTGTGCGTATGTGTGTTTGTGAAGGGATTATGTGTGATGTATTATACTGTGTAGTCCATGTTATAATGTAATCTAATATTGTAGTATGTGGGGTGTGTGGTTTGCAGGAGTCTCCCAGTGAGGTGTACCACCTGGTGGAACTACGGGTCCTCAGTAATTGGGGTCACCCAGAGTACACCTGTCTCTATCGCTTCCGGGTCCACGGCTTACCCTGGAGCACCTCACAGGAAGAACGAAGAACAAGAGAATCAATAAATGAGTAAATGAACCCCCTTTTATGAGGTTTAGCATCATAAGACAAGTTCAGGTCTTGACTGAGGGTGTCGAGGATGCTGGGGGGCCATGAAGATCTTGATGTTTCTGCATCATTTCTTTCTTATCTCGCTCTTTCCTGGATCGCTTTTGCAACAATGGTGATTTGCACTGGTGCGTTGTACCTGCTGTGGTTATGAACCCACTCACAAAAGCCTAAAAAGCAGAGAACACACTGAACAAATACGTCACAAATGCACAGCTGACTAGCACTGTGTACATGCAGATGAGGCTTAAAAAAAGGAAGTTAACATACAAATAATTATGAAAATGTAATCCACAATTTGCACTATTTACTACAATGCCAAAGGAATGTATCTCATATTTATCATTTCCTATGTCTCTAAAAGTATCATGAATCTTTTAAAGAAAGACTTTTACAATCTATTGATGGTAACAACAGAATGAAAAATTATAGCCACCAATTAGCATTTGGTAATTTGCATAATGCTAATTATTTGCGTCTGACTTTCTTCTGTTAACAATAATAGCAGCATTTCTTGTTAATATACCCTAATGGTAGACAGAGGTACTTGAGAGCTACTCCAGGGGTTGATATCTTGGAGAATTTTTTGTTGTTGTTGTTTACTTAGGGCTATGACATATTTAATAGATAAGAATGATGTCATTGTGCAAACTTATTCTTTTTGTTCAAAGTTATTACGATGAAGGATGTAAGATAATCTTTAGCTGCAGTTATATTTATGATGTGTTCACCATGGCAGTGTTTACATATAATCCCACTTGGCCATAAAAGTAAAAATATGGCCATAGGCTCTGTCTGTGCCATCCATATGCTAATGCATTTGATAATATAGCTGGATTTGTACCTTGACCCTTCTCACCATACTTATCCTGAATAGCACTGGTCCCTGAGTCTTGTAGAGGCTGTGGGTGTGGCCTGTTGCCTGGGATACACTGGAAGCCATTTTTTGCCCACCCTGAGGTCTGTTAACATTTGTAATGTGTTCATAGGGAAGGTCCCACAACGGAAGCCACTGCTGCTTCTGTTCCACAGCTGTGGACAGCTTGTTCCACTGACTAGCAGCCAGTGCAACTCACATTAACATGCATTTTTATTCATTTGCATATTTCCTATTAATAATTTCTAATTAGAGGTAATTATTTACTAGAAATTTAAAGTGGAATGTGTTGGCAGGTCTTTTCAGCGTATCCATGTGTTAATCTTTGAAGCAAAAGCATAAGCATTCCATTTAAAAAGCAAAGCTTTAGAAACAGTTCAAAATGGCTTTAAGAAGGTTTATGTACACGGATTGTGAAAGTATAATATGATGTATTTATTTTTTAAAATTAGCAGCACTTATTTTAAAATTTTGGGTTTTGCCTATTGTGATGTATTGAGCTCATACATATCACTCTGCATTTGCTATTTATTTGATGAGCTATTTATTTTTATATTATGGCTGAGCAGCCAAGACTATGGTGTACCTGTAACTCTTACTCAAAACCTAAACAAAGGAAAATGTTTTTAAGATCCAGGTTTAAATAATCGCACAGAATACAGAGCGGTCCTCATTTATAGGATGTCAAAATAAAAGATGTTAAAAACAGAGACGTCTGTATTAGAACAGCAATATTAATCACCTCAAAAATGATAGACGTGCCCTTAACAGTTTTCCTGCACACACTGCCTCAAGCAGAACGCATGCTAGTTTGGACAGTTTGGACTTACTCATCCTTGCCGTCTGTACTTCATATGTGGACTTGTTATCCAAATGCCTTTTTCTTTTTTCCATTTTGATTTGATGAAGCAGTGATTGAATATGAGGTAATGTAAGCCTACAAAATTTGTAAATTGCAGGGCCAATCGAATGCTGTTTGATGTTGCAGCTTGAATATCTGTCTACAGTTAACCAGGCTTGAATATCTGTCTACAGTTAACTGGGTCTTCCTTGCATTTGGTCTGCTTGGCTTACTACACAGTATTGGCTTTCAAAGTGTTCTTCAAGTATATCATATAACAAATTGCACATTAATGTTTATTTTTTGTATGTGTGGTTTCTTCTTCAGTGTCCAGACTGTGCTGTTTTAAGCAGTGTGTTTATTTCAGCCACATTCAGGTTTTACACAAAGGAGGATTTTTTAACAGCCTATTTTTTATTCATATAAAGTATGAGCAACATCTGTTTACCTCATGTCTGCATTTCTCAGTTTGCAATAACCTTAAATGTACACAACTCAGTATTATACTCATGCTATGTTTTACACTTCTGAAATGCTATGTTACAAGTGCACCTGTCCTCCCTAGGGGAAGTGTCCAGGGGAAGTGCAGTAGGGTGCAATGTCTTTGGATTGGATCAGGACTTGGTCTATGTTAGTCTAGCAAAACCCCCTGCTGGGTTTGGGGAGATGATTTTCTGACCAAAGTGCCTATTGCCTCTCTTGAACATATGGTGTAATCTTGAGCTCTATGGAACACCATCTGTACGCCTCTTTACTCCATCGTGAAACTAGGGATTTTTTTCTGTATATTTTTTTATGTTACAGTGGAAACATTGTGCAGTTCTTGCATTTCATTTAAAATGTGGCCTATTGTAAATTATCTTTTGTTTTCTGGGGGTTAAAACTTGATATAACTTATAAGTGTGTTGAGAACTTTTTTCCTCACAGCATAATAACTTTAGTATGCTGTGTTCGTAAAGGTGCAGTACTACTTCTGTGCTGTAGGGGGCTCTAGCTCACGCTGCAAACTTAAGATCTTGACTCAATTTTTCTGAGTATTTGGTTTATATTCACTTTCCCGTAGACAGACAGCCCACTTACGGTCCACCTCATTATTGAGGAGTGCGGGAAGAGGCGAAAAGATTTACCCAATCATCCTCTTGGGTGATCAAGAGCCATGGTTTTTTGGCTCCTCTTGTGGCTACTGTGTGGCATCTCTGTAAATGAGGGATGACCCCGTGCTTACTCACACTCTAGCTGTCTCACTGGTCCTCCTTCATGGTATGAAAGTACCTGCCGAGGTTCCATCATGCATCCGGATGCATTCTGGGAAAACAACCCAAGAGCCTGAGTGGGGTTACCACTCTAATGGGCCAACATCAAAATAGGACACACACACACACACACACACACAGAATCACCTGTACACCTGTACTCAGTGAACCTTCTCACATACACATGAAAAGTGGTCCTCCTGGGACGATACTATTAATGTGTGTAGTTTACATAGAAAACCATTATACAGTTCCCTTGTTCCTTAGTTACCAAAGCTCACATTGTGACGTACTCTGCCATGATGACTAGTATTTTACAGGGTGGGTGCTGACATTCTCACACACACGAACATACGCGTACACACTTACACACACCACAGCACATGGACAAGCACAAGCATGTATTGTTTTGATGATGCATGCACTTGAACTCTCACACATAAAACACACAGCCACGGATGCTACAGATGTATAAGCACAGTCATTTCAAGAGCCATTAGTGTATGTAGATGTAAGCTATACACTATTAATATGTGTACATTTTTTATAGCGCAATCATTCAAGCCCATCACATACTTCAGTTAGTCAGGCATGCACAGTATCTTCTGCCTGCTGGGAAAGTGCTATAGCGTCTCTGACCCCATCGAGACCCCTTCTGAGCCACAGAACTCAAAATGCATCATCCTTAATGAACCACAGTGCTTATGTGCACCAAAGAAAAGGCAATTCTTCACCTCTCATTGCCCGAGTGCTGAATTTAAATCCGCATCCGTCTTGGTGTCAGCGTGAGAGCATGTGTGCTTTTGTGTGCATGTGCTTGTGTGTCTGAGTGTGTGCGTACAATGAACATACTGCACCCCATTAAAGTGTACAGTGAAGTCTTTCCACACAGAAGGCCACCTCTAACAACACGTGACATAATACAAACCTCCACGTGGATTATTTGAACTATAAAATGGCGAGCCATTTTCCATATTCCAATCAAAATATCCATCCCATAATCCCTGACCTGATGTCCACCTTGTACATCCAATGGCCCAGTTATTTGGGCATCTGTAGATTAAATGAAAGCGAAATATTAATGGGTTAAGGTCACCTGTGCATAGACTGACCCAGTGCTGCCAGATCACATCAGACACTAAAAAGGGAGAATTTAATAAGCGACCCATTGTGTCCTCACCATCCATCAGCTGCAAAGAACAAGTGATTACTCAGGGCTTGGCTATCTGTCCTGAGCCACTGTTTACACAGGCTGGCAAAATGGTACAGGGGATTAAAATAGATGCTAATATAGGAGTGACCACTGTGAACAATCGGTCCACTTTACACAGTATAACCATCAAATAGTAGATGTATTATGCAACAGCCTTACAGTTAACTGAAGTTTGTCCATAAACACTGCTGTCCCTGAGGCCTTAATGGGGAAGTTCATCTTTGTCATAGTTGAGCCTATATTTGAAAACCTGGAGCTGGACCTGCTGGTTTTCCATGGACTAGAGCATGGCAAGGAACAGAGAGCTACAGTCTTTGGGCTGATGCTTTGTTCTAACATAATGGAGCTCTTGGGTTACTCTGGTTGTTGTCCAGTATCGCCAAGTCTATTTAGCTTGGTACAGTACTTCCAGCTGTCACTCCGACAGGATGCATCTGTTTGTATGATTCAAGCATGCAAAAGCAGATAAAAGAACAAGACACTTTAGTCTCCTAGAAAGCGTATTTATGGACAAGAATGTCAACGACCGACATTTAGTGTCTACAAGGAACATTTGTGTCTATCAATGTACAATGTATGTCAATTAGAACATTAGTTATACAGATTTAAAGATAGAACCACGCAACCTTCCAGAAGGCTTCATCCTAAACCAGAAGGAGTTGCTTTGAGCAAACCTGCTGTGCCTAATCTGAGGAGTGATAGAAATTATGCATCCACTTTTAATATCTCCATTCTTTCTCCCCATATCTCACTTTCCATCCTATTTATTGACTTCAATTCATTCCCTTAGGAATCCATTGATTTTAATATTCTTTCATCTTTAAAGTTGGAACCACAAAATTTTCTGTACTGATTAAATTACTAGGCCCAATCATCAAACTGCACTTCATACTGAGGGCCTTCTATAACTTACCTCATCCTTCTATCCTTCCTTAGGATCCCATTGATTTTATAACTAAAAAAATCAATAACTGACCCAAAGCTGCAAACTGCATTTTATACCGATACTATTTGATTATTTTAAGGTATCTATATATAACATATACCCATTCTTTCATTCCTAAATCCTCCAAGTGAAATTGTTAAAATACTTAAAATGTGTTCACTTTTTGATACAAATTATAAAACTGAACTTAATAATGATAGCTATATTTATTGTACATTAACATAGAATTTTCATGCTGTTACAGTGCAAGCCAACGCAAAGTTTGCTCACATACTTTACTTTCTTATCTGTAATATTCTCGTCTGTGCATTTATAATGCCACAGGTGTGTTATGTTTTGGGTGAAAAGCTACCTATAGCAGGCTCTGAACTACAATTACTCTGTCCAAAGGTCTCGATGGAACTGGTGACGCTGAGCTCTGAGTGCTGCCCCCTGGGGGCTGCAGAGCAGTGGTGCACTCTTGCTACGCCCTGGGGCCAAGCCGAGGCAGTGGTCTGGGGCATTGATTTTTCTGCCCTGGTTTCTTGTCTAATTGCCCTTATCAAAATCACGGTGTGCTAAATGATGGGCTCCTTTGTCACTTGCTGGTTTGCCAGCAGGCACTGACATTTAGTCCGATTAATTAATGTACACACTTTCAGAGAAAGAGAATAAAGAGGAGTGTGTGTGTGTGTGTGTTTTAGGAGAGAGAGAGAAATACGAGAGAGAGAGAGAGAGAGAGAGAGAGAGAGAGAAGAGGGCAGAGTGTGTGTTTGTGAGAAAAGAGAATGTGCGTGACAAGAATATGTCCATCTGCGCACACATGCTAGCGCGCACAGCCTTCGCACATACACAGTGTGGTGCAAAAGGACAGCAAGATAAGTTCTCCATCGCATCTCGATGGTTTGCACTGCTGAACAGGTCCCACCTGTGGACCAGATGGCAGGGGTGGCTGATGTTAAATCAGCTCTGCTCAGTACCGCAGAGCCAACATTACCAGAGCTCACAGACATGACCCAGATCCCAGATCAGACCCTCCCAACCACACACATCATTAAGATAGTCCGACGATTCAGCTTCCACCTTCAACTAATACGTATTTATTATATACCCCGGGTGTGTGTTGCACGTAAAATCAATCTTACAATTTCATTGGCGTCATTTATTGGTATTAAAAAAGCTTCGGGCTGTGTGCTATGGAACATTTCCTACATTTCTGGACTGGTAGGTCACAAGGAAACAGATAAAGGAACAGATCAAACTTTATTTGCCAAAATCAGGGGTCAACCTTAAAAAAAGGACATAAAAAAATTTGTTAGGCAGCCTGTATATGAAGAGCCTAGAGTCGTTTGGCGGGGACATCCATACATCAGGGGCTATGTAGTCCATAAGAGAGTTGTCTGGCAGCAGATCTTTTACAAATTGTGTTCTTAAAGAGGTAATATAAAGTACAAATTGCTTTTATACTTAAATTCTCCTTTGTCTTGGTCAAAAACCTTTGTTTGGGAGCTTTTTTCTTTAACCTGTTCCATTACAAGGAAGGCCCCCCCACACCAAAATCACTTTTTTAATATGCCATGGCAATTTTCTTTTGTGTTTGTACATCAAAGTGAAAATAAGACACATAATTTCTCCTTGTAACAGCAGGATAAACGGGCCAAAACACAGACACATCCATGATGGCTATAGACCCGTGTAGCTCTAGAGAAAAACTGCAGGGAATCACATGGAAGAACCACAGCTGAACTGGTACTGTTGTTTATTCAGCAATGACATGACAAAAAAAAGATACATAGGTGCAAATAATTGCAAGGGGGAGGGGCCAGGGCAGAGTCAGGGGAGGAGCCAGGGTACAGGAAAGATTTGCTGTCACTCAGGTCTATACTGGGATCACTGATAGTTTCATGCTTGTAATGCTTGTGACATGACAAGCTGGATCAGGTGTGCTGGAAGGGGAGGAAGTCCTGTGCTAAGGCCTGTGTGTCCTAAGACCTATATTAATCAAACCTCACCTTGCCAGGACTGACTGAAATCCATATTATTCCCGACACCTCTGTGGCCTTCTCTCTTGAAAGGATTTCCCCACTTACTGCATACACAGTTGTTAAAGAACCTTTTTAACTTGCAGGTAACAGTTAGCAAACACAGTTTAAGTCACACTGCAACATGCACACAGATCCAGGCCTGTGTGTATTCAGTCGATGAACACCAGAAATAGAAAAAAGAAAAAAACCCACCTCTGACACATATCACCAGCATATTAGGAAAATCTGTGTGACTGGCACTGAGGGAACACGAATGAACACGGACCACTCGAAGAAGCGACGCACGTTACAAGACATGAAGACCGCTTTGGGATAGGTTTGTTCTACCTAGATAATCACTGGCATTTTTAAAGCACTAAGAATGCCATGCAGAAATATCAACCACAGACCTGTAAAAACACCCAACTGCCCAATTCACTTTCAGCACACACAAATTAGCAGAGAAAAACTGTTGTCGTTGTACAGATATGAAAACAGCCTGTAATTTAAATTTGATTGAGAACAGGAAGGCAGGCTTTGTGGAATGAAATAATTTACTACGAATTTTAAAAACGACAAACTTTTAGGTCTCTCTATTCTTTTGTAACTACAGTCAGATGCACTTAGCTGATCAAATGGTCAGATGCACTTTTCTAGATCAAGCCTTTTCTAGATCTATGCCATGTTACCCTTCAGGGTTGTGCTTTAACATATAAAGCAAAAGTTAGCCTGGATGAAATGGAGGTTATTGCAGACGTGAAAGACAACAGCACTGCAGAGTTTAGTATATTCCACACTCAAGCAAATCTGATTCAACCATGCGTGTTCTTTTCAAGATGAGTGGGGGGTGTCAGAGCAGGGGTCAGGGATCAGGGGTCAGCATTCGAGTGCTCAATGCTTCTACAGTGTGGGACTGCAGCTGTATAACCGTGTCCTAGAGAACTACAACATCCAGTAACCTACACACATGTCAGAAGCCATTTGAAAACTGAGCAAATATTTGAATGAATGGCTTCATATAATTCATGGCTCCATATAACACAAACTCAAGGCACATAGTTAAGCAAACACCCCATAACCGAGGCTCCACTACACCTCACCTCCTGATACGTTAGTTCCAGCATGGTTTGGGGTGGACCTCTTCAGGCATGGCACACCCGAGGTCTGTGGGGCTGGAAGCCAGCAAAATCTCGGGCAAAGCAGGCACTGTGAAGACAAAACCCTCTCTTTCTCTCTCTCTCTCTCCCACTAAGACAATTCCCTGCATGACAACAAAAAACTCATTACTGATCTTTGCAGTGCATCTTATCTGACGGTCACGCATATGGATGGGGAGGGGTTTGAGGTCATTGCTAAGACGTTCATTCTCCTCCCGCACAAAGCAAGGAAGCGGTGAGAGTCCAACATCAGGACCCCGGAGGGCCGCTGGCATGTGCCCCAGACACGGAATCATTAACCCTGCTGTGATGGGGATTCCGTTTTGCTTCGGAAGAAAACTGTTGGCTCCGGATAGTTCCAGGGAGTCAACAAGAACAGCGCAATAATAAGAGAATAAAAGCAAGACAAAGGAGGAGGAAGACTAGCACCAGCATCTGAACCCTCCTGGGCCGTATGTGAGAAACATACAGATACAGGGAACTGCACAGGTTACCGCTGCTGTACTGTTTTATATTCTGTTTTGTGGTAGGTCATCTGCTGGGTCCCTTTCCAAATGCAACCGCGGTTGGGATCAGGTGTGTTCAGCTGGAGTCCAACACACCAGCAAACCTGCAGAGTTAAGCTCTAAACCTAATTCCTGATGGACAAATCTTGCAGTTTACTGAGACATGCTGCTTTATGGACCAAGGCCCAGGGGGGGAACAGCAGGGAAACCACTAAACGGAGTCACACACACTGTAAAGCTTTTTTTTTTTTATTTCCCCAAAGAATTGATGGTTTATATGGGAAACTGTGGTGCATTGTAAATGGCTTTTTGCAGAACTTCCAGCAGCCGGATCCACCGAGACACACTGCCACCTTCTCCCTTCCAGAGCAGCAACAAAACAGAGCAAACCTCCTCCAGGGCCCAAATGCATGCTGGAAATTGGAAGAAAAAAAATTTCACTAGTCAAATGGTAAGAAGTTTTGTGTGGATCAGAGTGTACCAGTGCTTTTATCTGTACTACTTGCTAACTTGCCTTGGCCATTTTTGTGGTGGCTAATGAGAAGCAGATTACCATAAGGCAGTGGAATATGTCTAAGGTTGGTGGGTTTCCACTGGGAATCGATATTACAATCTGCTAATGGGCAAAGATATGGCGTATAATTCATCAGCATGCATGCTGTTCATTAGGTCTAACATGTACGTACTAAAAAGTATGTAGGTGTGTGTGTGTTCTAGTTATTTACCAATGAGTTACAGAGTCAAACAATGCTAAGCATTTAAATTGCCTCTCTCTCTCTCTCTCTCTCTCTCTTTCTCTCTCTCTCTCTCTCTCTGGGCTTTTACAGCTCTTCAAAAAATACATATTCATTCAGTATTAATTTCATATAAATATTCCATAACCTTTAACTTTCTTGTGTTGTTCAGGATGTTTTAAACATGAGGGAAGGGAAATGCAGAAAATGTGAATTCAGTTCTGTTTCTCTCTCTAGTTCATACAGAAGAGAGAGCCAGAACTCCATCTCGCAGTGAACCTCTGACTAAAAGGGAAAAGAACATGCAAAGCTGAGCCGATGGGACTATGCATGCATTTGTTTGCTTACTAGTTTGATTGGATTCATTGTCATTTATGTACTTAGACTTACCCATGCAGTAAAAATTAATTAACAAAAGTCTCATTTTCAGTGAAAAAAAAAATCAGTCTGTGTACAACATCAAAATAGATAACTGAAAGATTGAATTAAAAAAAAAAAAAAAACTCCACAAAAACATTAAAGTCTGACTACGAAAGCTCATTCCATGCCAGAACAATAAGAACACCTCCCTTACTAGTATTTACATACTAGTATTTATCTGGGGCCCTACTTAGACCCAATGACCCATCTGGTTATAAGAATTCACATGCCTCCTTCGTCATGGTGCACAGAAATTACATCAGAAATCCTTGCAGAAGGCCTAGGTTGTAATACATGTCTCTGAGGCTAACCAAATCAAATGATGCCAGTGAGGCTGATCACGACTGCAGGATACCTGAGCATCTTGTATCAACTCTACTCTTGTACTCACTCTCGCTGGGTTCTGAACAGGAGGGGACCATTACCATGACAACGCTTTTGATGACTAAATGAAATTGCGGGATATAAGGGCATTCCGGACTCGTGCGCGGCTGCCACGGGACGAGCACCCGCGGGATGAAGAGCTCGTGGGATAAGGGCTCACGGCACGCACAATTCCTTTTTGCAGAGAGGCGTGATCGAGTACGGCGTGTGTCTTATAAAGAATGCGGTGCGGCCTTCTTCAGATGACGTTAATGGTGCTTGATAGAGGCGATGGAAGAGCCTGCAGGAAGCCGGAGAATTCCACTCCTCTATAGGCCTCAGTCGCAGGGACGGGGGACGGGTGGCAGTGGGAACAGATGAAAGAAAGAAGCAAAGAAACATAAAGGAAGTGATAGGGGGTGGGAGAGAGGGAGAGAGAGGGAGAGAGAGAGAGAGAGAGAGAGAGAGCGAGCTCATAGAAATAGGGGTTGATGGCACTGCCCAGAGGCCAATAGCAGATAAAAACACATTAGCAGCACCCTGAGCTGCCCCTCCAGACCTCCACAGCATGGGATGATATTAACCACTCAGAACATGTGACACACACACACACACAGCCTGAAATTACTCAAGCAAGACTCGGCAGGCGGCTGGGTCAGTGGAAATATGCACGTGAATCACGTGGCCCTGATGAGATCTTACCCCAGTGTTAATAAGGAAGATGCATCTCACCCCACTGTGAACACCACGGTGAGGCAGTGAAAGCTTTGGATGCATTAGAGTTGACAGCGCCGCTATCATGTTACACTGTGTCCCCATACATCTGTCCGGCTTACTATTGGCGTTTCTATGAATACTGGCCAAATTAATTTAAAAAAATGGCCCACCTTTTCTAAACACTCTTCTCCATAAATCTTCACACAGTCCTTTTTGAGGGGCAGTGTGGCTGGGTTTTTAGGTGTTCTGGCAATTAATCTGAATGGCAACATCAGCACCCACTGAATAAACTATGACCTTTGAACTCTCATTGTTGCATCCTCTTCACAGTATCCAGACAATCCAGACAAGAGTATAATACAGTTGCCCACGAACACATCTAGCAATTAAACAATGTAACATTAATAAACTGAGTAATCGACATTTTATTAAATAATATTGTGTAATATTTGTGATCTGAAAAAATATCCCCGGAGGTTACCTCGTACGCCAGTGTCGGTAGCGTGGCTGGTCACGTGACCAGCTGTCAGCCAGTGAACTGCTCGTATTGAATGGAGCCATGTTCTCAGCTCTCCATTCTTCTACCTCTAATGGTGCTGCACCCACACATTAAAAGTCTAAGATTGCAGGAGTGAGAACACAATGTTTTTGCGTTGTCACCCCCTCCTGTTTTGTACCTGTATGTCTCCTCCTCTGTCTGTCTCTCTCTCTTCCACTCACTCCTCTTTGTTTTGGGAGTTTTTGTTCTTTTTTGTCTCTCTCTCCTCCAGTCGCTCTGTGCGTGCGCTTATCTTCTCCGTGTTTTCCACATTTTTCTCTGATCAGTTTGCTTGCCTGCACCCCTCCCGCGAGTTCTCTGGGACCCCCCCCCCCCCCCCACCACTTCCCGTACTTGGTAACCAAGCACAAGGGAGCACACCATCCACACCTGGCCAACGAGCCGCGGCGCAAACGCCGGCACCCTGGCACGGGAACACGCGCTCAGAGGCAGCCATATGGAGCAAACACAGAGTCAGTAAGAGTGTAGTGGGCAAACTGCACTGGGTCGGTGCCTGGATACCAGCAAGGAGATGAACACACGCGAGCGGTGAAAAAAAAACTATCGAAGCGTACTACTGTCTCCCATTTCAAAGGGTCTAGTAGTCATTGGATGCGGGCCTATAGACAGGCGCTCACTGGGGTGAGTGTTTTAACGGCAGGTTTTAATATATATTCGGACGTTAAAGCAGACAGTGGCCTCCTCGGTGAAAAATTTAATTTATACTTTTGTTCGTCATAATACTTTAAGGCGTCAAAATTCAATTAAGAGGACAATCAGCAGGGATTGTAAAACAGGTTTTCTGTGTTCACAGTGAGATTAAGCGAGAAGAGCAACAGACGCCGTGTTGCAGGTTAATTTTAATTGCATTCAGTGACACGCAACGGTGCGCCTAGACAGTGCACGCGCCGTTGCCAAATAGAGCTGAACGCCATACAACACGTTCAGCGCGCATGTAAAAGTGAACGCCGCCCTACTTTTATAATTTTGTGACTGAGTCTTGTCTGAAAAAAACAAAACAAAACATGTGAAACCCCACTGGGAGTAGATGGCAAAGGTTGCCACGAAAATACTGATTCTCTTGTGCAATTGTACACTGCTATGTATGTTCAGCTCTGGGGCGGAATGAAATTACCTGCACGCTGATATGAATTTAAAACAAGCCGTGGGCCACGAGCCGCATGCAAACTCATTTTGGGTTACAACCGCCCAATTCAGCCTGTGATTTGGGGTAGTAGCATCAAGAATAATACGGAAATAATAATTTACGAGCCACAGGAAAGGGCCCGAATGCAATCACATTTAAATCGCGAACACTGTAGTCTGCCAAGGTATGAAGACACAAGGTATGAACGTTCAATTGATACGAGAATATCGTAAATACTCGCGGCCAATTACGCAAAAGCCAGTGGTGGACGAACCCCAGGATCGCCTCCAGTGTAATACTGGATATTTTGCTTTGTACATTTTCGTATAATGAATGCAATTACAAAGATTTCACATGATTACGTAATGATTACCCTCCATTAAACAGGAAACGGTATCCTCACGACCTGGCAATCTTTAACCTTGGCGAATATAGCTTGCCAATCTCCTCCCTCAGATCTCAGCTGAAATCAGTGTTTTCACATTAAAAATACAGCAGTGCGCCTATCTCTTGTTGTCTGCAAGGTCTTCTCCGTGTACTGGCTTGACAGAGTGTCAAAACTCTCTGACAGAGGCACGTGTGTACTACACACATATCTGCTTACCGCACTCTGCGTGAAGATCTTCTGTTCGATCAAGAAGCGAGATATCCCCGAAGTCGTCTTGAAGTCAGCGCTCCTCACCTACATGTGTATTAAAGAAGAATTCAGAGTTAGACCTACGTGTCATTACGGCAGTCCAACACGGTTGACTCGTTAAATGTGAAAACAGTGAGCTAACGTAGCTAGTTTTAAAATAGCGCCAGCCTAGGTGAAGTTCAGAACAGTGAGTTGTTGGTCGCCAGGCTTGAATATATAAATAAATCGACTCAGGATCTCAGTAAAACCAAACAACATATTTAAGATTAAGAGATATATATTTTTTATGGATACTAAAAAACTGTCACACTCTTCTTCCAGAAAGTTCAGAATTGGGTTTAGTTTACAAATTAAATTTGAACAAAAGGCTTGAACAAAACATTATCTTGATAATTACATGCGCTAATAATCCTCAGGTCATGTTTAATGTATTTTATATAGAATTTCGGTTTATGTAGACGTCCATAATTGCACCTATAGGCAGGAACCAAATCCACACAAAAACATTTGACTAAATTAATCTTAGCATTCAGGCCCAGAGGTAAAAACAAAAACAAAAAAACTTTCATACTTGGAATCCTAAATGTTTCCTTTTCAACAGCAAAATGACACTATACTTAAGATCCTCTATACTCCAATATTGTGTATAGAAACGGATTGCCCGGAGATTAACACAGAAAGCAACGCCCTTAATCATGTTTTTGAATCTCGTCACAAGCAGTGACGAAATTCAAAAACACGAAACTAGTCAAAAGAAATCATGTAACTGGGGTCGCAAATGGGTCTTGTGAAGAGGTAAAACTTTGCATTTTATGATAACCTAATGATATTTATTTTCGAAATAACAAAATGAAGCTACCCCTTATCTACATACATACTACCAACTTGTTTCGTTATAGACAAAGGTAACTGATTTGAAACTGTGCACCACCCACCTGGATAGCACTACCTGGAAGGGATGTTTAACCAGCAGTTAAGTAATAGCCTATTCAATGTTGCATGGACAGGGCGATTCAGACTGCCCCATCAATAATGCAACACCATCTGCGGCGCAGGTGCCGGATCTTGTCTTGATGCTCTCCCATTTGTCTGGGCTTTGTTTTTGATTAGCTACATGCCGGATGTGGGCTGGAGCTTCCAGGCAGGGGAACTCTTAGTCTCCGAGGGGACAACGGGTCACATTGGGGTGACTGTGTTGTGTTTGTTCGGCGTTACCTCAGCCTCGCCAGTGATGAGGAATATTGATGAGTCCGGGAATAAAATCAAAGAGTTTTTATATGTAAATAAGTATTTATGGATGTTGTAGTACATTGGTGGACGTGACCAGAGGAGACATGCCAAGATCAGGATATTCGCAGAAATATAACACCCATCCAATCGAAGTCTAGTTCTTAATTTTACTCGATTTTAGTCAAAGACCTTTAGCATCACAAGCATTGTAGGAAACGACTTTTACTTGTATCTTATATTTTAATTATAGCCAAATCACAAATGCACATTATACAGCAGAACTGAGTCGTAATTGGTGCTCGACGGCAGATGCTTTCCCTCCTCCTACCTCGCGTGCCCCCGCGAGGCCCCCACCGCCGCGCCGATGTCCAGGTGAGTGCTGACTACGAATTAACATACGACCCGAGCTTTAAAACACGTCCGCATTGCCTCACTGTTAAATTTACACACCGTTACATATTAACATTGGGTTCGGTTTAACGTGGTATTCGACACAGACCCGCAAAAGTGTCAGCATATTCGTCCTGTTTCCGAATTCATCCCGCGAGTTTGTGTGTGAAACATGTCCGCAAATGTTATATCCACGACAGTGGGACTGCTTGAAATTATTCCATTCGACGTTTACATGCAACAAGTTACTGAGCGTGTTTCATTAAGCGACGTCGGTAAAGCAAGGTTGACCGGCCTGTTACATATGAAGAGCCGGTCCGGTCGGTGTTAGGAGCAAGGAGCAGACCCAGTCGGTGCCGCGAGATATGTCATGAAGGTAAACGAACATACGGATGACCAAACGCGAGTGTTGCCGGGAACACTGGAGCAGAACCGACTTAATGGAGGTCAGACGCTCCGCGCATCTATTCCGCAACACGCTCACTGCTCGGTGTCCCCGTCGCAGCCCCGAGCTGACCCCAAACCACGAAGGGCAACACGAAGCGGACGTAATTACCGTAAACAGACATTACCCTTAAAAAAAAAAGTGATGCCGCGTCTATTACAAAATGCCTGCTTTTGTGTCATTTTGTGTCTTATGTAGGCCTATGGGTCCGACATATGGGTGGTGGTGTCACGCTTTCACGGACGCGTGAATAACACCATCACGCTCACCCTCTCGGGGATGGAAAGGGTAGCGTGAGTCCTACGTAACCATGGGTGAAGTGCCCGAATATTACCCGCGCAGGCCTGTGTGAAACAGATTATCGCCAATGGAATAATTTAAACATTTGTTTAATGTCTTTCCTTTTCCTGAGCTCCGAGTACGACGCCTAGTCTGACACCGATTATTTCCTGCGAGGGCTCCTTCATTTAACAGTGTGTAGCCTACATTTCGCTTTACAGAGACTGATAAACTCCGAATGTTATTTCGTTATGATGCAACGCAGGATATACTAGCTATATAACTGCACATGCAATTAAATTCCCCCCATACACACACACACACACACATCTTTGTGTGAACATGGCTTTCTGAAGGGCCAGTACAAAGGAAACAGCCCTCATAGGGAGCGATGTTTTGAGATCTAGTTAGCCCAAGTTAGCGTCATTTCTAATACACAATTATGCCAGCTGCCGTGAGAAATCGCCCAATAAAAGAACTGGAGCGCGTATGCGTTCTTCGACCAAAAACGCGGCGTGCTACGTAGGTTACGTAGTGGGGTGGAGGGACGTGCGGACTCAATTGAAGGTAGTTAAGGAGCGTTCTAGGATCGGCAGCGAAATACGCGCGACTCCCGGGCTCCTGGAACAGCGGCTTTGTTGATTGTTTATTATTGCATAGTTAAATAATGCTAGTGCAGTGAGTCACAAACCCGTTATGTCACTGACTAAGGAGTACATGGCACAAAGGGAAAAAAAGTTCAATATGTTGCATTTCCATACGTCTTCTGTCCTGCTAAAAGGAGCCCTCTGTAATGTAAATGCACTAAACTAATTTAGGAACATGTTGTTCTGTGCTCGCATGCGTTACACAAGCTAGCCGTTCTGCGTCCTTTAATGGTTTATCAAGTGTGTATTTAGAGTGCCAGAATATAGCTGACGAAATGGCTCTCAGATGGTTTAAAAAGAAAGAAAGAAAAAATGGAGATTTGGCATGAATGTGTTTAAAACGGGGTTTTTAACTGCGCTGCGTGTGCTCTTCCTTCCTGAGAGGAAAACTGAGTGCTTTCACATCTTAATCCTCACCGCCCTACGGAACGGGGCTTCATTATAACTGCTCAGCTTTACGCGGCTGCAGAGCGCCACAGCCCAGTGAGCGATCTCTAACCCAGCAGTAAATGCAGTTCGTCAAACTCGGGGATGTGGGTGGGAGTGTGGAAAAAAGAAAATAAATAAGAAAATGTTAAATTAATTAGAAAAAAATGGATTCTATCTCCAAGGCTGCACGGCCGATTGTATCACGAAAGTACTGTTTTCGGGCCGATACTCCCTTGCCTCACTGTGTGTCAGAGGGCGATCTCGGCGGTTAATTATATGATCGAGATCTGGATTTTAAATACAAGACCTCAGCAGGGTCAGAGAACGAATGGGCGGCCACATAGTCGTAACAGAGCTGCTTTCCCGTGGAAAAAAGCCGGCAGTCAGACACAGATTCACAGTCCACCCGAGGCTCGGTGACACGCTATATCCCACTCCACTAATGAAGCAGACGCGCCCACACCCTCTTTAGCCATTAGCGGCCTCGTTAGCAGAATTAGCCACGGACTTCCAGAGCCCTGGTCTAAACGCATCTCAGCGGAGCTCTTTCCAAGCTCGACTTCGGATCGGGCGGTCGGGTTCAACTGCACTCGAGGTAGTAGGTCTCCAGAGACAGGCTTGGAAGTGAGCTATGCCGCACGTCCGCTCTGCCTTAAGGGGCCATCATTCCTGAGTGCAGCTTAGACGTTTTCTTTTTATGGACTTCTTTTGCACACTTGCCTAAGTCTGGACATAACTGAGTACTTATTATTGATAGTGTCCGTGTTTCGTGAGAGCCCTGACCGCAGATTAGGAGGCGCACACAGCGCATTCTGTTCCACGCGCACCCAACATGCCCCTACCTATTATACACAACTATGATAAAATCAACCCGCACGCCCAGGGATGAGAGATCTGTAGCAAGCTGACACTAAAATGACTCATCTAATGGCTCCTGTTTTTATTTGAAAACCTCCGGATGATTCATGTTTTGATTGTGTGTAAATGTGTGGGGTTTTTTTTTATCAAACACCCGATTGCACCTGTTTTAATTTGTTTCTATTTGTATTAATGTTCTAAATCACAGTAAAATCCAGTTGGTACAAAAAAAGAGAGAAAAAATCCAACGAGGAGGGGGAAAGACATTAAAGTGTACCAACGCATGAAATGAAAACATTAGATACAAGAAAATCAATGTTGAGCTTTGTTTTATTAGACCGTCGTCACCGAGAGCGGCTGAGTCATTTAGGTTCGACAAAGCTGCAGAACTGACGCGGAACTGCAGAACTCATTCAGGGTTAGGGGACTGTGGTAGAGCTGGCTAAGAGACTATTGTGATCGACGGTGGCAGTGATGTAAAACAGCGCGGTAAATGCCCCAGTACTTAGTGAGAGTGATCGAGGAGTGATCCTCAGGCTCAAAGGAAGGATACGCATCAAAGTACAGACACAGATCTCCCAGGCAAGAACACAATTACACTCGAAAATGAATAAAAACAAGGAAAAAGTAACAGTCTGTCTTGTCTAATAAGATAACGACAATATACTATCAGTAAGGTAATGAAAGCTCTTTGATTTACATTTCAGACTTTTACAGTTGTTTCCAAAAATGTATTTTGGCACAGATAAAAAATACTGCATGCCTGAGGGGGAGCTGCGTTCGCGACAAGACGGTTCAACATGTTTGCACATACAACAGCGTTTTGTGGATCTGCTTCTTAAATCTGTATCTCATGAGCGACAGAAGCCTGTTTCTGGGGTCTGTGACGAGAATAACAAAACCTGTGCTCAACGAGTAAAAGAACAAATAGAAAAAGTACAATAAGTACTAAATTAGTACTAAATTAGTACTTATTGTATCGTATTGTTTATGTTGTTTAACATACTCTAGTACTTATTGTTTATTGCACGTATCATTATTTAAGAGAAACCTTGTGTATTTTGTACTTATAGGTATCAGAAGTGATCCCTGTATTTCTACAGTATTCTAGTTCATTGGGATGTTGGACGCTAACCTACTGTACTGTACTAGGATGTATTCTATGAGTAAATGACAAAGCACTTTTGTAAGTCGCTCTGGATAAGAGCGTTTGCTAAATGCCATAAACGTAAATGTATCGATTGGCGTATCATGCAGGAGTAGTTTGGGAATAAATGAAGACTACAGTAGTCTATACTCTAAAACAGTTTGGGATTACGTACCAGTTACTTACATTTAGAAAAAAAAAAATCATCCTAGTCACAGAAGCTCACTGCCCAGTACCATTTAGAGTTTACTTGCTTTAACATACCTGATTTAGCTATGTGACTAATTACATAGCTAATTACAACGCAGACGGAAGTTACACCCTACAGCTTTCGCATAGTCGATACCAATAACGGCCTTATCTGTGATTTCAACCAGAGGCTTTCTCACCATTGTAAGAGAGCTAGTAATATCCATGTATATTTCCTGTGCTGCGTACATATCATCTGTAAAGTACAGCGCAATAATAACAATAATAATAATAACAATTATTATTATTATTATTATATTGCCTTTCACATACCCAAAGACTTGATATTATGAGAACAAAAAAAAACCTTAGGACAAGTGTGCAGTGAAAAGTTTTCAGTTGAGCTTGATAAAAAGAGAGCAGAGCCATCACAAAGCAATTGTGGGAGTTCCAAAGCTTAGAAACAGTAACGCTGAAAGACCTGCCACCAAATGACCAGATGTCTTGTATGTAGGTCTGCAAGAAGTCCTGTGTCAGAAGAGTGTGCAGGAGGGACACTAAGGATAAAGGAGCTCAGTGAGGTACGTGACGGCAATGCCATGACGACAGCAGTAAGCAGTGAAGATGATGAAGGATGGACTGGTGAGGAATGGGGTGATATGTGCTGACTGGTAAAGATCGCCGAGCTTTTGGAGCTGGAACTGGTTGAGCAATTTAGCGGGAAAAAGGTGCTGCACTAATCCAAACAGGAAAACTCAAAGGCCTTTTTAATTTGGCATCAGCATTGCTAAGTAAAGAACAGGTGTTGCATGCAAAATTGTACAAATGCTAAAATGCTTATTGAGTCTTACTGTGAGACGTAATGTACATCATATTTCAGATGTATGTATGTATGATCAGTATATGGCTATATGTATTGTCAGCATCTGTGTTTGGTGATACCGGACACTGTGTTCCTTGTCTGCTGACTGAGCTACTGCAAGGAGTAGAAGATTCATGGTGTCTGTAAGGTGGCACCACATTGTAAAAAAACACAGCCAGGGTGCGATCGATTCTCTGTCCACACAGGGGGAGACAGGAGCAGGTCTGGCCACATCGTTCAGGGCCATATCCAGCTCCAACCAGTCCAAGACAGCCTTCTCTTTCTGTCCCACTCTGTCTATCTCTCGTTCACTCTCTTTTCCTCTCTGTCTCGCTCTCTCCAGCTACCTCTCTTTCGATCTCTCTCTCCTCTATCAAATTATACTTGCGCTTTATATCAAGACGACCATGCCAACCACAAACGCCTGTTTCCCAGCATCTCTGCAAACATCACACACACACACACACACACACACACACACACACACGCACACACACACACTCAATCAACCAGTATTGCTCTGTTCACTTTTAGGACAATATGGAACACCATCAACAGCAATAATCAATAATTATATATCAAACGTATGACTCTCAGTGGCGTGCTCTCTGTTGCCTGTGTTTCCATTTTGGAATGGTTTTTCTCACAGATGAAACAGATTTTATAAGCCATTTGAGTTTTATTTCATATTTTGCTTTTCAATATGATAAAACTGCTTAAGAAAATACTGTACAAAGTAATAATAAAATCTATTTCTTAAGCTGCGTGCTAAAGTTCACTGGTGATATGTAAGTCCCATTCCTGTCGTTTAGAGCCATTTGGCGGGGTGTGGGAAGGCATTAGACCAGAGTTTTTTGGTGGAGGTCGTGACTAGTTTGAGTGCGGCTCCCTCACACTAATACTGGCTGCTTCTGTGTGGAGTCTCATTGGGCCTCACTGTTTTGCACATCTTTTTCTGTTTTTTTTTAAATGATGAGTGCATGTACACACATACACACACACACACACACACACACACGAAACCCCACAAATGTGCAGAAACACACACATAAACAAAGCATATGCACAACACACACAAACAAGCATACACTTACCATCTGGCCTATCTTCCAATCTCATTCCCACTTATCAGAGGAGGAGCCCACAAGAGAGGTCAGCACCAGCGGAGGTGGTGGGAGGAGGAGGGGGTGCGTCAGCCAGGCCCCCCCCTCCGAGGAGCCGTGTGAACAAACTACTGTGCGGAAGAGGCTCTTGAGTCACAGAGCGTCCCATCAGGTCTCAGTGCTGAGATAGGCGGGAACGCCACTGTGGGAACACACAGCAGCTGCTGTGCCCATGTCATGTGCCGGGGAACATTCCACAAACACACCTTGGCAGTTGGGATGCTCCCAGCTGGGACTGAAATAATCCCAATGCCAATCAAGCAGATTATTAAAGATCACAGATTACTGTTGTGTTTCGGTCACGCGACCCAGCAGAGCTCTCTATGGGTGACTGGCTGGCTGGCTATCTGTCTGTTTATCCATCCATTAATATATCCCTGCCTCGCTATCTATCCATCTGTCTGTCTGTTAGGTAAGAAAGAGTGTATGTGTAGAGTTATACTGAATGAGAAAATCTTATACTGAAACATTTACTGTTGCTCTGTTTAGACCTTCAGTGGGTGCGAGAGCGTGTAGCTCTGGTGATCTGTATTCATCTCACCAAAGCATTTCGCTACATTCACTGGTCCACATGCGCACACACACACGCACACACACACGCGCGCGCGCGCACACACACACACACATGCTCCGTCTATCTCATGTGGATGGTTTTGTTTTTCCTCTAATCTTCCATGTATGAGCTCCAAAGAAGCATCTCTGTATATCAAACTCATCCAAACACACATACACACACCTACGCGCATACACACACACACATGCACGCACGCACACGCACACACACACGCACGCACACACACACACACACACACACACACACACACTCACATGCATGCACACGCACACACACACACACACACGCACACACACACCACAGCTGCCTCCGCTTCCGTGTCTCATGGCATGGTTTGAAAGCACTCGTGCGCCGTTTCCCACAGGGCAGAGACACACACTAGCAGGAGGCGTTAAAGAGAACAGCGCCCCCCACAGGGCTTTTGGCAAACTTCTTTCACTCCTGTTTCTTCCGTGGTCTTCCTCTTTTGTGCTCTACCACTCTCCTGGTTTCTCCTTCCTGCTTCCTCTCTTTTCTCCAGGAATGAGAAAAGCTGAGTTGCTGCTGTGTAAGATTTAAAAAAACAACCGTATTGATTACCAATGGAGCACAAAGGCAGAACAGCAGCCTCACATCCCTGCAGACTGAACTCGGAGATCTCCTCGAGACTGACCTTTGGTGCCACAACAATGCTCTGAATTCATTGGCATTGTTTAGGAAGGTCTCCTTCATTTAGAAGCAATGCAAACATCCACACACACACACACACACACACACGCTCACACACACACACACACACACTACAAACCTGGAATCCCATCTCAAATAACTGCACAGAGGACCAGCAGGCTCTGACAGTAACACAAAAGCTTCTGGAAGTTGACTTTACCTACTTCTCGTTGCTTTGTTTGGACGCATGTAGCGCGAGGGCACTGGCATGACTTTCCTGTAACATTTCCTGCCACAGATATAGAACTCAGAAAGGGCGGTTTATTTCTCATTCTGTTATGTCCGTTCTAATCCACCGTTTCACTCTTTTTCTTTAAAAACCTTCGACATCTGCATGCGCTCTCAAGCTTAATTCAGGGAAGCCTAATTGCACTTCGCTCGCGGTGTTCCCACCTTATGCTCGCGACACCTCTACACAGTTGCGCAGGTGCTGCTGGCACTCCCAGCCAACTGAGACGCAGATGAAATTTCACCCCACGATAAACCATCTAAACCTGAAGCATGAGCCTAATGATTTTAGTTTTACGGGACTTTCTCAAATACGGCTAGAGACCATGGGGAAGTGATAATTCTGACAAGCGACCTTAGAAAAAAAGATCGAGCCATTAAAACTGGCACCTTTTGTTGTGACCTCCAGTCCCTTGGAATGAAAGCCAGTGTTTGCAGTGAAATCCAGTGCAACGTAGCTAGCAAGCTGGTTGCACTGTCAAAGGCTTTTAAAGATCACAGGCCCCTAATCCTGGCTACTCTGACCTGAAGGAGAGGCACAGTGACTTGAGTTTTTCGCATTTGGCACGTTACAATCTTGTCACCATTGTGCGAGAGACCAGGTAGCGGGCGATTGGCGAATCAGCTTTCAGCTCCACTCCCACCTGCCTACAGCTGAGACCCCCAGCTTGCCACGGTGGTGGGCTCTTTGTGGACTCTTGGTTTGATGCCAAACTACACAGGGAGAGTGCTCACCTAGACACGGAGGGCTGGCAGTGGAAACACGCTTCCCTTGGATAACGCTAACATGGCTGGGGGCACCGCGTCCCATGCTGCTTCTGGAAGATGGCAAAATGGAAAATGGCAAAATGAACTTGAGAAAGGGAAAGAGAGAGAGAGAGAGAGAGAGAGAGAGAGAGAGAGAGAGAGAGAGAGAAGGGAAACAGATAATAAAATAATAAAATGCCTACTTGGTTGAAATACTGCAAATCTTTTTTTGTTGCTCACCATACTGAAAGGTCTTTTGATCATGTAACTTTAATCAAAATTTTAAAAAACAATACCACAGCCCCAAATGACAAGCTCTGAGGTTTTGAAAGACAAATACAAATGAAATTTTTTAAAAATCCACTTGATTGAAAAAGTGCAGTCCCTACAACTTCCTCCCAGCTATGAAATTGGTTTTCATAGCTATGGTTCTCAAAGAGACAAGTCAAGGCAAGGCAAGTTTATTTATATAGCACTTTTCATACACACAGTAGTAATTCAAAGTGCTTCACATAAAAGAGTTGCTACATAGATAAATAAAACAATTTATTTAAATTGAAAAGATGAAAACAACCGGCTTGTTGAAACAGAACAAATTTCAAACAGAGATTGAAATAAACTAGCAGTTGAAAGAAATGTTAAAATTAAAGTGCTAAAACAGTTCAAATTAAACATGCAAAGTTTTGAGATAAAAATATAAAAATAAAGACACAGTAAATTAAGAATGAACAAGAATAAAAGTGCATTGTAGTTCTGAAAATGAACAGTTGGAAGTGCAGAGCTGCAGTATGGAAGGGAACACTGTTTAAGCTGAGCCCAAAGCCTTGTCAAACGAGAAAGTTTTTAGATTCGATTTAAAATGTTGGGGCTCTTCTAATATTCTCTGCCAGCTGGTTCCATTGCCAAACAGCATAACAGCTAAAGGCTGGATCTCCGTGCTCAGTCTGTAGCTGGGGTAGGACTAACTGACTAGGTCAGTGCAGCATCTCAGACAGATACGCCGGCCCCACACCATTAAACCAGTAATATATACCAGTAATAAAAAATTAAACTCAACTCTGTAACTGGTAGCCAGAGTAAGGATTTAAGAATGCGAGTGATGTATTCGTTTCTTTTGCTCCTATTGAGAACTCTGACTGTTGCATTTTGAATCACCAGGTGCTTTTTCTTTTCTTTTTTGGAAGTACAGTAATCATCCTTCCTGAAATAAAGTATGGATGAGTTTCTCGAGGTCTGGCTTTGTCAGGAACTATCTGATCATTTTGATGTTCTTAAGATGCTAAAATGCTGATTTAAACAAGACAAGACAGGACCCAACATAGCTGCAATAGTAATAACATCCCACTGGAAAACATTTCAGTCATACATGTTGTGGTATCTGCCACCGGACCTAGGGAGTGTACCAGTCAAGAGAACACACAAGGACTCTTAGAGTGTCACGAATCTCCGCAGACTTTATTTAGTTAAGGATTTCGTTATATATAAAGTAATGTCGAACAATATAGTTAGTTGCAAATAATTAAATCGTGTGTATATGTTTGGTTCAGTTTAGTCCTCGCTTTTTAGCTGGTGTGTAACCTTTTCATGGAGCGCATGTCTCTTAGTTGCCCTCCACCGTCTTCCCCATTAAGTTAAGTTCGGTTTCTGCTCATTTACTGTCCACACGTCTTGTGAAAAGACTGTGCTGTTGCAGTAAAGAGCAGAAAGGTCTGACTCTTCTTCTCTGCCACTAGTGTCTACAGAAGTAAATGGGGCCGCCAAGCTGGAAGGGCTCAAGCGGAAGAAGAAGGGAAGACAGATGACCTTTTGACCTTTTGCTGACTTTCTGGTACACACCTGACTGAAAAGTGTACTTAAACTTGTGTGAATCCACCATCCTAAGTTTCAGACCTAAGCTAAAAACATTCTGTTCATTAGCCTTCTGGAAATCATCTGAAGTGATAAAATCCCTTCTCTTTGGTTGCGTGCTGACTATGGCCTTTGTTTGTAGTAATAAGATATTGCTCCTTAATGTCCTCTTGTCGATTCCTGGCTTCCTTTAACAGCTAGTTGAGTTTCCTTTGTACCATTTCCAACTCTCCTTAGTCATGAGTCCCATAAGCAGCTTTGTCCTATTGAGACGATCCTTCATCTGTCTAATGTTTGGGGTTTATTGTTCTTTTTGGGTAAGCACACAGAAACGAAGTCAGCCGCTCTCTTGGTTGCCTTATTGGCAGCCGTGTTGTGGAGAAAGTCCCCGTGCACCAATACACAAGAAGCACCTTTTCAGTGCCTCTATGCCATCCTCACGACAAATGAGCGCAATGGACACCACTGGTTTTCTCCAGCCTTGAATGCTAATGTCAGATGAACAGTGTTGTGGTCAGAACAACACTGGTCAGAGGTTAAGGTTTCACAATGCCGGGATTTCTAATGTTGCCATAGAAGTTAGTATCTAAAACTGTACTTGTTGTTGGAAAGTTTTTATTGTTGCAAGTCCAGAGGCAACCAGACACAAAACGCTCTGCAGGGCTTTTGTTAATGGCCATGGAAACGAGCTAAGAGCTTTTCAAAATATCAGAGCTAAAATGTTCAGGCCTAAAAATGTTCCTTCCTTCTGACCATAGTTCATGGACTGTCTAGACGCCCACTCAGCCACGCTGATATCAAAATAAATTTGTTTAGAAGCTCACCAGCTACATATGAGGTTAACATGTTGGGCTGTCAGTTGTCTTTCGGGTGAAGTTTACATTTTGCAGTATATCAACAGCTTGGAGGAGAGTATTCGATTACAGCCCACAGCTCAGAGGAAGGCAGAGACAGGCAGATTTGTTTTTCTTTTATGTCTAGAATCCACCTATGAGAGTTGAGAAGCTTCCCAGAATAAGACCCCTGGCTTCTGCTTTGCGACCTGGGTTACCCCATTCTACCCATACTGGATGCTAAAGACAGGGGGAGTAGTTTGGTCTTGATATCAGTCCCTCCACCAGCAAAGAGGGCTTGGAGTCTCTCCTGTATTGCCACTAGACACACTCTCCAGTGTTCAGCGCTAGCACCGTGACATCTGCATTAGCCTCATTTCATGCAATGTTGGCAATGCCTTAATATGCACATTATATGCAAATAAGCTCAAGAGCTCATGTCTACTGGTGGTGGGTCGCGTGGAAGCGGATGAGTTGTTGTCATAGCAACTGTTGTCTAATTACTGTTAAAAAAAAAAACAAAGCTCTAAGCTGGGGTCAGCTCCTTTGCACAGTTCTTCACTAACAGAGGAGAGATGCTGTCTGGACTGCGGACCTTTTGGCACCCGCCATCGTCCCTGCTGTTCAGCTTGCGTTTGGGGGGCTGGTGGCGCTTGAGTTCCTGCATGGTCATCCTGCATGCCAGAGCCCTGCCTCAGCCCCTGAGGTCAGGAGCATCGCGCACTTCTCTGCATAAGTGACTACAGCAGTGGACGTGGCCATCCCACCACTCATCTCCTCCCTCTCCAGCTCTCATATTTTTTCTTTTTTTGCTTGTTTTCTTCCTGTCCTCTCACAGACGCAGGCACTGAAGAGCATAGGTGATGTTCCTTCATCGCCATTAAGCCTTCATCAGCGTTTCCGAACACCTTCACACCAAAAACTATTAAACTAAAATAACTGCAAAAAAAAAAACAAAAAAAAAAACCCAGACAAACCAAGACTGTTCCAGTTTTCCATAATCAGTCATTTCTGCCGCTTTTTAACTCCGCTGGGACTCTCTCTCTCTGTGTCCAATGGCCTACTAGGAACGAAACTGTGGTTTGATCAACACATGCCTACACCACAAACTCTCACTTCAGATCTACATAAGTTGACTTTACACACTCCTACTCCAGATCAACACATGCCTACACCACAAACTCCCACTTCAGATCTACATCTTTTCACACTACCCACTCATACTCCAAACTAGCACATGCCAGCACTTCAAACTCCCATTTCACATCTGCACTACACATTCTTACCTCACACGGTACTTCACATGTTATCTTCACTCTCCAAAGTCACACTCCAATCTTCCTCACACTCACACTCCAATCTTACTCCCCACACTCACCCTACACACTGCTTCTCACTGTAATGGCTGATAAACACCTTTTCTCACATAATAAATGGCTACTTGGCAGGACATAATGTTTCTGACTCATGTTCATGTATTCATTCTCCATTGAGAACAATGCAGAGATATTTTATATATATTCCACAATCTAGGATTATTCAATATTACCTCTCACAATTGTTATTTCAGTCACCCCAAGTGACTCCAAAAATGCTTTTATTTTGTCTCAAAATGCTACATGAAAATAAAACTATGGTTAGAAAACCGTTGCCCCATGTCCTGCAATAAACAATATAACAGTGTGTGAGCATAAGCCTCACCCTATGTGATTTTATTCAGGATGAATTAATGCAGTGCAGTTCATAGCCAATGAACAATAAAATGAACAAATCAACATCACGGTTACCATCACAGAAGAGAATTAAACTAATTTACAGCTAGTGAAACATGTTACTCACACTACACACTCCTTCTACATTCACACTAAACACTCCTTCTACACTCACACTACACACTCCTTCTTATACACTCATACTACACACTCCTTCTACACTCACACTACACACTCCTTCTTATGCACTCACACTACACACTCCTTCTTATGCACTCACACTACACACTCCTTCTTATACACTCATACTACACAATCCTTCTACACTCACACTACACACTCCTTATGCACTCACACTACACACTCCTTCTTATGCACTCACACTACACACTCCTTCTTATACACTGACACTATACACTCCTGTTTTACTCCCTACTCTCACACTCACACTACACATTTCTGTTCAAATCCCCACTCACCTACTCGCACTACTCACTCCTCACACACTCACATGACACACTCCTTCTCTCACACTCACACTTCACAGACACAGTACACACTCTGGTCTCCTCTTCCAAGCTTCATTGTGTTACACAGTCCCTTTAAGGACTGCATTCTCTCATATTTCAAACTCATATTTTCAATACACAAACACATTAATGAACAGCTACACTCATCCGTACTAAGAACCTTATTGTAAATTTTGTAATTAGTACTGCATTGCCTCAATGCTTAATGATAATTATAGGCAAACTGAAATGTATTGTTATCTTTCATAACTGTGGAGAGCTCTGAATATCCGTAGTTAGATCAAAGAAAGAACAAAACAGACCCCGCCCCCACCCTCACAACACATAAACACACACACACACACACACACACACACACACACACACACATTAAACCCCACATGTATTCCCACATTCAACAAGAGAACCAAAAATAAAATTATCAAAGAATCAACAGCAGTGCAGCCACTCGCAAAAACCCTAAATTTCCTTCTGATGAGAAAGTCTAAAGTGATGAGACTGATGAGAAAATCTAAAATCTAGATTTAGAAACTCTAAATCTAAAGTCACTACGAAATTAACTAAACCAACCAGATAAATAAATAACTGAATGACAATTACGGCCAGGCCCTCTGCTTCTGTTCAGCGAGGCAGACTAATTGGTGAGGGGGCGCTGGGATGATGAGGAGAATGCACAGAGGGAGGGGTTGCTGGAAGCTGGAAGTGCTGTTCCTGGCTGGAAGGAAACTGAGAACATATGAAGGTGAAACGCTGTCTGAGAAAACACTCGAGGCATTCATGACGGAGAGTTTACACCAGTAAAAATATGTCTTAAGTCATAGAGTGGCTACGCTCAAATGCCCCCACCCATCCACCCACCCACCCACCCCCTACCAGATGTGGCTCATATGAGAGAACATGGTTACTGTAGCTGAATGTGTCGTGAACATTTTGTTTATTGCACAATTCTACGAGCCGCTGAGTCAAAACCAGGCACATGAATGATGTGGAGACTGGTCGGTTTGACAACACCATAACTGCTTGTTTGCCTTTCTTGCCTGAGTAATTGAGAAATAACCAGTTTACCAGAACAGGCTCATGATGGAAATCTTCATCAATGGCGTGTTTTCTGATGACCAATTTAAAGACGATAATGTGAAACTGTGACGCCGAGGTCACGCGGGGTGAAGGAGCGATGAAACACCGACATCTGACCGCATCCACAACGCCATGGTGATGGTGAGAAGACGACAATCCGTGACTGGACGAGGGGATGGGTTTACCTCCCAGGATCGGTCAGCCTCACAGACAGAGGAGCTTTTATTGGTTCTACATATTATTCTAGTAAATCAAGTCATATTTGCTGCCACATGAAGGAGGTCACTGCGAATAGTCAGCTATAGTGTGAGGAGATGTGTGGATTATGATACAATTCTAAGAGTAAGAAAGACTGAAAGACAAAGATGAAAACTTAATCGAATACTGATGGCTAAAGGAACACTGGTCTGACCCTGTGAAAGTCATGTCTGAACGCAGCCTTCCCACATGTCCCCAGAGCATGTATGCACAGAGGACGGAGGGAGCGGGGCATCGTGACCTCACGCTGACCTCAGTTTGTCATACTTTATGTCCGACTGGACTCTAAGGAAAACAGGCCCTAAATTGCAACTGTCTCTCCTACAATAATCCAGTGCTGCTCAAATTTAATGGTGCTTTAGTCAGTTGTATCAAATCTTCTGAAATAAGCAGAAGGGAAAACCTTTTTCTTACAGATCGCAGTGATAAATCGGAATGAAAACAAAATTAACTGCAATTTAGATTTTTTAACAGTGAAAATGAGTATGGAGAGAAAAGGTGCCTTACTCTTTATCCATTGTTTCCATGTTTCCTAGTGTTCAGTTGAAAATTGATGATTGATTCCAACAAGGACATTTTACCGGCAGTTATGCTTTGTTTGGAGTGGGTTTTTTTTTCTGATTTCATGCGTCAAAAATTGAACTGTGAGGCGTCCATTTAGTTGAATTTCACACTCGTATGCATAAAACTGTTCTAAGACCATTTCTGGGCTTTCGCATTGTAATTGTAATAGAATTTGTGTCGATGTTGGTGTGGTTTAAATCCAGGTCGCCGCGTTTACCTCAGAGTTGAGGTACTCAGAGCAGTTATTGGGATGGTGGTCTGGAAGTTTCCTTGCGCTACATTCAGCTGCATCACACCCCGCTGAGCTGAAAGAGAACTCCATGAGTGAGTCACAGGTGTTTCCAATAAGGCACTTCCAGGCCTGAGCTCTAGAAACACTGCATTACAATATGAAGTGAGGAGGATGCTGTGGGTTTTTCTCTGTCCTGCATACATTAAAGTTGGTTTCAAAAAGTCTGAGCTGACATGCTGACCTTCTGCCCTGTTACACTAACAATTTCCGATACAGAGCACTGCGGGAAGTCCTCAGGAGTGCTTGGAGACACATAGCTGGGAAGATTGTTGACTAAATGGGATGCCATGGGAACCCCAGTGAGGCCACAGCAGTGGCTTCCTGTGGTCAGTCTGGTGAAAGTCTTTCTTTCATCAGGAAAAAACATATAGCAGAGAAACTGGAGGAGAACTAAATCAATTTGGTGGCTTTTATTGTGACCGCAGAAAAAGGGCTTGACTGACAGCTGTAAATCCTGCCTCATCCTGTCTAAGATCCAGAGATACATTTGGGACTTCTGAGGGAAATCTAAGCTACCGCAGTTTCAGGACCAGCTTTCTGATTTGATGTCACAAGCAGCACAAGTGCTGTGTTCGCACAGAGCAACTCATACCTAAACAGCAATGTAATCCAAGATGCTTTATCATCCAGGTTCCCCTTTTGTCCATGTAATTGTGTTAATCAGAACTGTTTTTTCCCTTCAGTCCTTAACCTGGAGTACCTTCGCCCAGCGTAGTTTAGTGTCGTCTCTGCTCAAATACACCTTATTCAAGGGGCCTCATAATTAGCTAATGACCCGAATCGGGTGTGTTGGCCTGGGAAAACACTCAGGGCGGTGGTAGCCAGGAGGAGAGCTAGAAACAGTAGTGACCCTGCAGGACCAAATGAACCTTTGCCGCCTATAACCCGAAACTGCTTCGGGCGTGTTTTTTTCCCAGATCCAACACATCTGGTGCAGCTCATCAGCTACAGGACATACTGTAAGTAAGTACACGATGGTGCAATTTTTTGCTGTTATTACAGCAGTGGAACAGGGTTGCTTCAGATCTGGCACCAGGAAACATATTACCTTTATACCTCAAAATGAAATAAAAGTCTGAGGCGTGAGTCTATGGCTTGCGTTGCTGTGAAACCAGTCTATTTGGCTCAAGACCCATGAGCTCAACATCAGTTTGCCTAATGGGGCGTACTGAGCGCTGGAGAATCCTAAGTGAATCGTTATTGGCGGGGAAGAAAGATCATTTGGGTGGTGAGCAACATCAACGCTTTCATAATGGATTACCCAGCACATTAGGAATGTTTCAGGGCACAGGGAGAGCAGGTCCCTCTCACTGTGGTCTGATGCGGAAATCGCGACGCGGCATGCTGCTGCCCGGAGAACGAGGCAAACTGGTGCACGTGCCAGGGCGCCTGACTGTTTCATGGAAGTCAGATCCAGAGAACGGCACTTCCCTCACTCTGTACCACATCTGTGTTATTCTTCAGCATTTCTTTGAGCATCATCATCGAGAGGCTTATTTAAGGTCAAAGCAGCAGCAGTCAGAGATCGAGGGTGTTTATTTTTACCTTTTTGTTTTGTTTTGTTTTGTTTCTTAGCATGCTAAGATAATCAAAACACCACAGGAGCCATTCATGATATGCATATTTAAATACAATGCACAGAAAACATACAGAAACCGTATGATGAGCACGCACGAGAACACGTCACCAGCTGTCCTGTGACTGTGTGAATGTGTGTCTTCCTTGTAGGTCCCACTGTGTGATTTGCAATATTTACAGAACAAAGCACCTGGGGACATTTTCTCCTTATCGTGCTGTTAGTGCCTGAATGATGTACATTATACAAGCAGGTTGCCAAACCCGGGCGGTTCATTTAGTACGCAGAATGTATCACTGTTTACTGTACACACACCCCTTAACCTCGCAAATCTGTGGTATCACACTAATGTGCAATCAGTAAACTTGAGGCTAGTCATCAGTCCAATGGGCTCTGTACATGCTGTTACAAAAAAAAAAAAAAAAAAAGACACATAACCCCAGAAAACAGCGTTGGTGAGAAGCTGCTCTTTTTACACAGATCTCACTGACTTCAGCTGGTCTTAGAATGCATTAAATTGGAGTCTGGGAAGCTGCTCCAACCTTCTGGCAAAAGAGCAACTTCAGAGCTAAAAGAACACATGATACCCTCACCCCACCCCCCATCCCGGGCGGCAACTGCTTCACACACCTCGCCTGCTGTCTCCTCGGCAGAGGATTTTTTTGAAGGCCCTGCGGAAGTCATTGTTGAAGATGGTGTAGATGATTGGGTTGAGGGAGCTGTTGCAGTAGCCGAACCAGAAGAAGAACTTGAAGAGGGTGGGAGGGACGCAGCAGGAGTCGCAGAGTGCCGTCAGCGTGTATGTGAAGAAGAACGGGAACCAGCAGACCACGAAGACGCCGATGACCACGGCCAGGACGAAGGTGAAACGCTTCTCACGTTTCAGCCGGCCCTTGTAGCGGCCACCCCTGCCTCCGCCACCTGGGGGCGCATGCTCGCGTCTGATGGCTTGATCCCCCGGCTTGATCTGGCTGAGCTTGGTCTTGGCTTTGACTCTTTTCTTCCTGTCAGCGCAGTGGTCGTCCTCCTTATGATCGGATGAGGATGACTCATCTACATCCACGCCGTTGCCGTTACCCTTGTGGTTGGCCGCGTCCTGTTCGCCGGTTGCCTCGCCATTCAGCTTCTCATGGCAGTGCCCGTTCTCCTTCTTCCCGGCGTCCTTCTTCCTCCGGTCACCAGGGGGCGTCCTGGTTCGGCTCTTGGCAATCTGGTAGATGCGGAGGTAGACGAGTACCATGATGACGCAGGGCAGAAAGAAGGATCCGATGCAGGAGGAGATGATGTACCACTTGTCCTCGTTGATCTTGCACTCACGCCCGCCCTCCTTCTCCATGGTGATGAGGGGCGGGAAGGAGATCACCGCGGCGATTACCCACACGATAAAGATGAGGCATTTGATACGGCGCGGCGTGCGCTTCAGGTTGTACTCGATGGCCTGCGTGATGGACCAGTACCTGTCCAGGCTGATGGCGCACAGGTGGGCGATGGATGCTGTGCAGAAGAGCACGTCCAGCGCCAGGTAAATCTCGCACCACACCCGGCCGAAGTACCAGTAGCCCATCAGCTCGTTGGCCAGTGAGAAGGGCATCACCAGCGTGGCCACCAGGATGTCGGCAGACGCCAGGGAGACCAGGAACAGGTTCTGGGGCGCCTTCAGAGCACGGCTGGTGAACACGGCGATCACCACCAGCACGTTTCCGAACACAGTCAGGAGGATAAGCAGTCCGACGAGGACCACCAGAGACACCTGCAGCGAGTGCGGTGCACTGCTACCGACGCCACCCTCCGTCCCGTTGGTCGCGTTGAAACACCCCATAACTCAGGGTCACTTTCCCGTCATCTCACGTCAGATAAATTCGGATTAAACAGACTTTTAACCGCTTGCGTCCGGGGAGAAAAGAGGGAAAATTACGTGGCTGTCAGTTCATGCTGGAAAATGTGCTCTCCGTGCTACTGAGGAAGCGCAGGTGCCGATTTCACAGAGCTTCGCATTCATTTCTTTATTCGAAGAAAGAAAAAAACGAGACAAATATAAAAATTAATTATCTTATTTAGCAATTACACTGTAGGATGCCTGTAATTTAATTTGGTTTCAAATATTATCTTCTGCCCAAATATTATTTTACATGACAAAAAGTGAACAAGGAATAAAACTACCATTTTTAAAAAATTAACGCGGCGCAACAAAAAGAAATGTAAGAAAGAAAGAAAAAAAAACTTTGTATAAGCACAACTTTTCTTTTAAAGTAGGTCAGTATCAGGTGGATCACAGCGTTAAATGAATTCGAATCGCCCTTTTTTGTAAAGCATGGAAGAGATGCGCTTTACCGTCAGTCGCCTCCTCTCCACGGTCTCGCTCACGCCGCATCTGGGTCTGTCTCGCGCGCGGACCTAATAGATGGCTAATCATATTAGCCTGCTGTCCCTCCGTGCGCTTGTGTGTGTGTGTGTGTGTGTGTGTGTGTGTGTGTGTGTGTGTGTGTGTGTGTGTGTGTGTGTTCGAAATCACTTCCCTTTCGCCGTGTCTCTGCCACGCCTTCTTTCTGCAACACCAGCCTCCGAGTTGGGGGTCTGGGAGCGCAAAGCCCCCGGGGGTCCAGCGTGGGAACGTGGGGACGCGTCAAAGAAGCGCACGCAGTAACATCCACCACAGAACCCAGCAACTCCGTCAATCGTCTTCTCTTCTCTTAGAAGATTGGAGAAAGGGTCGGGGGGGCTTTTAAACCCTAGCCCAAACGCCAGGTGACTCGTGCCAGACTGAACACTCAGGGTTTTCAAAGTTATGTAAGTCAAGCGTGTGCGTAACAGGTTGGTTGTTTTTGTGCACGCCACGGATTAGTTGTAGGGCGCGCAAATGTTGAGACTGGCCACGAGCGAGTGGACTTTTGTGTGAGGAGGCACTATGCGAGGACGCGGCGCCCCCTACCGGCACACGCAAACGGCACACGTTCGGAGACGGGACGTGGCAATACAAAGTAGCCAGTGCTTCGGCACGTTTAAGAAAACCAGAAGATCCTATACTAATAAACGTTTTCAATTAAAGATGTATGTGTGTGTGTGTGTGTTTGCATATTACAATTGACCAGATTTGGTCAGCTGTAATATCCTCATACTTTGCGACAGGGCTAGTCATGTACATTCAACGAAAAAATAACTCCTTGTCCGACCCTGAAAAGTCTTACTAGAACAGGGCTGCATGTTCATTTTTAACATGCAACAACGCTGCCACATAGAACGTGGGTGTAAATAACAACATGTAAAGGTAGATGAAATCACACACATTGTGCCTCTACCTTTCCATGTTACAAAGTCTCTTGCCCAGGCTTGTGTATGCTTATACGCTAACTCCACACGTCCCTGTATTAAAGTCTAAAGTCTGCTCACGAACAGAAGACATCCACATAATTTGTTGCATGATTAACATCATTAAATTTGTCACGGATCCTTTTCTTCTTTCACAACCTAAATCAAATCTGCCACACAGGACCCCCTGCTTTAAAACCAGTGGACTGACAGGGCACCACCAATGGGTGACCTACCGGAGACAAACCAGCACCACCACCAGGGCCAGTATATGCAAGAACACTGCCCAAAACGTAAGGAATTTCTGTTCACTGGCTTCTCACTTTTGGATTAATCTGTTTATAATTAAATTTTTGTCTACTGACTGCTACGGTGCTCAATGGGCAAACAACACATGTTTGTAAGGTAGTCAAATAAATGTTTTCATATGAATTCACACAAAGAAGAGGGAGAGAGAAAGAAAGAAACTTGAGATGGGTCAGACGTTTCTGAATGTTTTTTGATATTTTTCTAAATTGACAATTTTTTTTTCAAACATTGCAGTTTCATCCTATGCAACATTGCAAGGCAAGAAGAAACAAACACAATTAAACGGCTGCTCTTTGTAGTGCTATAACACCCCCCCCCCCCAATTAACATAAGCTGACAACCCACTCCTGTGTAGTTGTTTTTCTGATAGATGCTCTGTCATTGATCACTGATCAGTACTGAACTGCATCGTGTTTATATAACCACTCCCTCTTAAATGGCACATTAGATGGAATTGACCTAGGAAATGAATCCTGACCGTCACAGGTCTGCAGTGCTGTTCCTAATGCGCATCTCACTTGAAGTAATCACTGATGGTATTTATTTGCACAGAACAATAATAATAATAATTCCATTTTCTTAATAGCTAACTGTCATTACACAAAAGAGAAAAAGAAAGAAAAAAAATCAAACATACATTTTTTTTTCTAAGCTTTTATACAAAGCCAGGAATGCAATGCCTCTGGTGTGTTGGTGAGCAGGAACAGAAAAAGCCCTTTTTACAACGTTTACTTTTTGTATTTTGTTTGTTTTCTATTCAGTCTGTACTGCGTTTGTGCCAGGGTTTCGTCCGAGTGCAGAGTAAGTGCCCGTCTTCAGGCCCACATTGTCCATGCAGGACACCGGGCTGAGTCTGTACTCATCTCTGGTGGGTTGTTTTACAGCAACACATTGGCGCGTGCGTGTTTTTGTTGTGTCTGTTTTGAAGAGGTCCACAAACGTTGCATCAGGTTATGCTGGTGGGCAGAGAAAGCTGGCACCACTACAGCCTTGCCAAGGGGGTGTGACCGTGGGAGGGGCCTCCCATAGCCAGGGGAGAGGCTTCCAGCAGCTGGGGTGGGGCTTTTGGATGCACGCTGCTGCTGACAGACTTCCTCAGAAAAGAAAAGAAAATCCCAGAAACACTGGATTTGTTGGATAAACTAGGTGGGATTTTTTTTTTTTAAATGTACAGTCACTTGATATATTACTAAATGATAATGTTATTTAAAAAAGGTCAAACTTAAAACAAACATTCTTAAAGAGATGAAAACATCCAGGGTCTTAATTGCGATACTTTGCAAAACAAAGTATATACCAAAGCTATGAGTGTTTAAAAATATACATACACACACCAACAGACTAAATCAGACATTCAGCTTAAATCAAAATATTTAATAAAGAGTTGATAGCCTCAATACCAAGAAATTCAGCTTTGAACAGAACATTAATTTTTCAAATCTGCTGAGGCAAACGTGTATTCATTCAACATATAAACCATACATGATAGACTGATCAAATAAAGCATAAAATACTTCACTATAAGATAAAAATGCCCCCATCCAAACATTTAATCGTTAGCACTAACACATGCCCCTTTACCCTTTAAATTTAAGGAGGATGCCGGATACCGTTACAAAGTGCATAAACACGACGGCGTGGAAAGTCAGCGTGGCAGAAAGCAAACAAACCGCCGGGAAAGGAATAACAAAGGAGAGAGAGAAAAGGATTTGAGTGCCAGTGTGAGCAGTCAGAAGAGTGTAGAAAAAAAGTCTGTAAAAAGGTTTGATAATGACAGACAGAAGTGAATGGTGCCTGTTCTTCTTTTGTTTTGGCATACCTCACTGCAAAAGGCTTGTCCCTCAGATAACCTTAAGGTTCTGCACCTGACCAGCTGCCTGAGGACACAACCCTCAACATATGAAACACAAACACACACACACACCCACACAAACACACACCCACACAGTCTGTGAACCCCGACCACACTCGAAGCTCCGAGCAGCATAAACCACAAGCCCCATAAGCCCCAGCTGTCCCAGTCCGCCAATAGTCTGCGTCCGAACAGCGGCAAATTACCATTGGACAACACGTAACAATTATCTAGATTATTCGCTGGAGTTCTGAAACTAAACTGTAACGCATGTGATTGTTGCTGTGTGAATTCGTAGTTTATAGCTGCTAAACTGAATAGTCTGCTTTCTCCTCTACAGTCTTCATAATGAGCAAACCTAAAAAAAAAACAAAATCCCACTGATAGATCTAGCTTTTGGCAACTTTCAACAAGTGTGTTCCTTCTATTAGTGGATGGGAATGAGTACTTAAAGTCAAATGTTCTGAAATAATAATAAAAAGAAATGCTATATAAAGGAATTATTCAATAAATTATACTTTTGTAAAATTATCATCTTGTATGAAACACCTTAAGAACAATTAAGTTCAGAAAGAAACCAGCAAACAATGCTGGATAGGCACAATTGCAATGTATACACACATTTATATTTGTGTGTGTGTGGTGTGTGTAATTTTATTTATATATATATATATATATATATATATATATATATATATATATATATATATATATATATATATATATATATATATATATATATATATATATATATATAGATAGATAGATAGATATAGATATATATATATATCTATATAGATATATAGATATATATCTATATCTATCTATATCTATATATATATATATATATATATATAGCGGTAACGACTTGTTCTCAGTTACCCAACAGATCAGATCAAACCTCTGTACAAAAAGAAATCACTCAACATGGGATGCTCTTTAACAACACAAAGAAAATTTAAAAAGAAAAACATTTATCTGCCATAAGAGGATGCGCATGTGTGCGCACAGACTAGACTCAAACAAATACAGATTATGGCGGCAGCAGCAAAAAGAAAATGAAATGGAAAACATGAATTGTGTTTTTGCATACAGCTGTTTTTTTCTCACTTTAAAATAAAAAGAACTGAATTCATTTGTGGCAATGTGATTTAACCGCTTAAGACAGAGTGCTTCAACATCTGCCTTCCTAAGACAATCACCAATTTGGCAACTGATGTCTAAATATTATTCCTCTTCTCGCTTTCTCGTCCTTAAACATGATTGGCTGGAAGGGCTCCTAACTGCCTATGATTCACCTCTTGGCATGATCAGTGATCCGGAATAATCTGCCTCGTCTTCTCTCAGATATATACCTATTAATGGACAAGGGTGTCTTTAAAGTGAGCGTTGAATATGTTGGTTTGTTTTGTCCTTTCTGCTGTTGTTTTCTTAGTTTTTGTTTCGTTTGTATGTTTGTACAGTGCGTGGCCCCACGTGGGGCTGGGCGCTCAGACCATGGCGCGGTACGGTCCCTGCATCTTCAGGAACTGGATGATGAAGGAGGGACCTCCGGCCACAATCTGTGGCGGGAGGTGACTGAGGGGACAGTTCTCGATGCTCATGATGGACAGTTTGCTGCACAGTGCCAGCTCGAATGGCAGGCTGTGCAGGTTGGGGTTGTCGTTCAGGTACAGCTCCTCCAGGTTCTCCAGTGTGCCTGTGCAAACAGCAGGAAAGAAACCAGCAGAAGAGCGGGTTGCTTGGTTGGTTTAAAAACATTTTCAAGCGACGTAAAAAATGAAACGTAAAGTCAGAAATTTAATTCAGTTTTTGCTGCACAGCATGGCCGTGGTTACGAGGTTCACTGAACAGAAACCAACCACTGCTGGTACAGAAGTGCGTGTGTGCATGCACGTGTGCGTACACGCACCGATCTCCTCAGGTAGGTGCTGCAGAAGGTTCTCTCCCAGGCCGAGGTGAGTCAGGTTAGTCAGGTGACCTACTCCTCTTGGCAACGTGGTCAGCTGATTATTGGTCAACACAAGTTTCTAAAAATACAATTGAAATGCATACAGAATCAGGCCAAACATGCCTATCAGAGGTATATCCCCCTGAGTCCTTAATCCACTGACTTGATCAACACTGGCTAAAGCTGAAAGAAAACTCCATGAGGAGTGGCAGAGAGATGCTTGCTTTGTGTGTGTGACCTGTAGGTCTTTAAGGTAGGCGATCTCGTTGGGGAGGGACTCCAGCTTGTTCTCCTCCAGGTCAAGCTCACGCAGCTTGCGCAGGTTACCGATTCCGTAAGGCAACTTCTTCAGGAGGTTATTGGACAATATGAGTACCTGCAGGTGTCAGTGTAACACAGGGGTCAAGGCCTTAACATGAGCTGAGCTCGAGTCTCTGCTTCACTCAGTCTCAGAGTTGACACTCTTCTCACCCCCCACCCCCCACATGCACTCTGGATAAAACAAGACCGCAATAAGAAGCACATGTATCAAATCTAACATTTTTCTATTTTATTTAAATATGATATTCAGATTTGATTTTTTGAGTGGACATGTTATTGGATATATGTCATCTTATTCTATGACGTATGTAAATACATATTTGCTGTGAATCTTAAAAAAAGTATGTGTGCACTTCTGTCCGTCATGCATACACTACCCATGTCTCTGGCATGTGCTAAAAATTAGCTGTGAGGATCTTAGTCACCTCAAAGCCCCACTCCATAACTCTGCATGCTCAGCTACTCCAAGCCCCACTCCATAACTCTGCATGCTCAGCTACTCCAACTCCCGCCCCCATAATTCCATATACAAAGCTCCTCAATGAGTTGTGAGAAAACCTAACGCTAAACTCCACGTGTGTGAGGAAAAGCAGTAAGAGTGCCGTGCCTCGAGGGACATGAGGCCGCAGATGTCCTCGGGGATCTTGGTCAGCTGGTTGGTGGCCAGATTCAGCTCTACCATGCTGGTCCACGTGCCGAAGTCCAGCGGCAGCGACGTCAGCTGGTTGTCCTGCGGGCGAGGCGGTCCACACGCACTCGTTATGGCAGATGTATGGCAAACGCTCATAAACGACGCATGGCAGACGAGAGCCAAGGCCCCTAAAGCGGGTGGGTTGGATTGGAGAGCCCGCCACATGGTGTGGAGGAGTAATGGCAGTAACAAACTGGCTGCTTGTGTTTCACTGCTGGGCCCAGATAGTGGCTGGGGGCCAGTCTTTTAAAAGCAGAGCTTAGGTCTCTGTAATAATTACCAGGCTGTTGCCATCATGCAATAACTGCAATTTGGTTACTCAGCTCGTTGTGACCTCTAACTGACCTTAGACAGTAGGATTTAAAGACAGAGGGTTAAAGATGGCCAACAGGAAGCGCTGTACCATAAGATTCCCCAGGAGCTTTGATCATTCTGACCAATCACAGATATTGCAAATTATTTCACTGAGTCTTAACAAATTATTCACATGAACCAACAAACAAATGATTTTTGGTTCAGAAAAATGCAGGCTGATATAAATGTCTTCGCAAAGGTTCACCGGTGTGTTTTAATATATGGAAAAGCATATTGCAGTCTCAATATGTAGCAATATAATTGCAATCTATTTTTGGCCATATTGTACAGTCCTAATCCCAGTAGACAGCTCCTGCTATTGCCATGGTACCTCTGAGCAATGCTTCACCACCAACCCAAACACACTGGAGCTGGAGTGGTGCTCTACACACTCCATTACATTTTTTTTTTTTTTAAATAACCACACTTCCAACACACACACCCTGATCAAACATGTTCATTACAGGATCATCATTAGCTACTCAATGTTTACTGAAGAATTAACTTGCTGAAAGCTCGTTTTAAATCACTTGTCTACAGAAGTCCTACTGCCACATCAACAGACAGATAAACATCTTGTTTACACATTACTAAAGGACGTGGACTTCTACCCCACTAAATGGGGAAATCTCCCCTCCTTCATTCTTCAGCCATCACCTTCACAGCCTGCTGAGGTAAAAGACATTCCTGTCTCTACTGAAACTGTGCCGACACCCCAAAACATTGAGCATTATTGCTCAGAGATACAAATGTTTGAAGGGAGTCATTTTCTACCAGTAATTTAGATCAGCAGAATGTGAACTGTAACATTATGATAACTGAAAAGCTCATCACACTACAGTTACAACATGACCAACATGGAGCATCACGATTACATGGCTACGCACAGTGACTGAGGTCCTTCTGTAACATATCACAAACCCACTGGTTTAGCCGTGCAGTGACACAGTGCGACAGGCACCAGGTCATGTTACGGCCACGCTTCACCGAACATGGGCAAACCCAAGGGCACTGCCGCGACGACGACAGTCGGCCGACGCTGACGATAACGGTAACCGGCCCTCACCTTCATGTTGAGCTTGCTGAGGACGCGGGCGCGGGAGAAGATGCCGAAGGGGATCTTGTTGATGCGGTTGTGCTCCATGTTGAGGGAGTAGATGGTGGAGAACTGTGATGGCCCGCCCACCGGGTAGGACTGAAAGCAGTTGCGTGCCAGTGTCAGGCTGGTCAGGTTCACCAGACTCGAGAGAAGACCCTGAGGCCACAAACACAAAGCACACGTGAGCGGCAGCCGTGGGTCGGGGGGACGGGGGACGGGACACTTACACAGCCAATAATAAAACACCGCAAAGCACAGAGATCAGTGCATCAGTAAGCCCGTGGCCTGATCGGACTCAGAATGTGGTCATATGTTACAGCCAAATGATGAGCGACTGGCGGTAACCTTTCATAAAACCAAGGTGCAGTCACGGGCTCAGTTTTTCATCTGATGCGGTATGGAAGCAAGTCCATAACGCAGAACAAAAAATGAAAAGAGGTCCCTTACAAAAGGGAGGACAGTAGCTTATTTTACTAGTTTAGTTTACAAAGGGCGTTATTCTGCAAATGCAGAGGAAGAGAAAGCATGA